>NW_028270166.1:5300035-5613877 GCF_037043375.1 Chiloscyllium plagiosum
CCTGCAACACCAAACTTAGAAGACAGTTTAGTGGTGAAACATCTACACTTGATCCTGTCTAACATCTTTTACTTCTGTAGTATAGTGTAATGCTAGAGTGCTTACTGTCCTTTCAAAACATGAACATTTATAAATCACAACAAGCAGCTGACATAAGTCTTTACAAGAGTAAAAACAGGGATTCACAAAAGCACTATAATGGATTCCCACATGCACCAAAGGTACACTGGATTGAAGAACACGACATCATTTTTTTTTAAAAAGTCAGAACCTTCCATTCAGTTCAAAGAAATCCAGTTAATTTTTGTTTAAAATTTAGCTTATTGCTTGACGAGAATATACTCAATCAGTAACAAACCAAAAAGGCCACAGAGGTAAACCTCTTCAGCATCTATTGTTTACTTTACATGAATTATGTTTAGTCAGTTTTGGTGAAACCAGAGATAAACAGGTTTAATAAAATTCTGGAACAAAAAATAAACTAAAAAGAACAGCAAAAGTCACTACTCATTAAAATGGAGATACCATAAAATTTGGTGCACTGAGGACATATCAATGTTTCTTTGAAAAAAGGACAACCGATATCTGCTCAGAACCCAATTTGGTAGTCATATTTCCAATTTGTTCAATTTGATACTACGCCACAAGAGGACAATTCACTTCTAATTTTCAAATTAATCAGATGTACAGACAGAAAGGCTCAGTGACAGTACTGTCTGTTCACCCAGCATAGCTTGTTGTCGGTCAAATCATGACTTACTTGTACCTCAACTCGAATTACTCACCTAGTTCTGTAACCCTTAAAAGTGGTGGCGAGCAGCCTTCTTGAATCACTGCAGGTCATGGGATGTAGGTACACCCACAGTGCTGTTAAGAGGAGACTTAGAGAACTTTGATCCAGTAACAGTCAAGAATCACCAGGGGTTTCAAGTCAGAATGGTGTGGGGCTAGGACAGAAGACTGCAAGCGGTGTTCCAATACATCTGGTCCTCTTGTCCTTCGAGATGGAGTAGTCATGGTGGTGCAACTATAGATGTCGAATTGCTGCACTGCACCATGTATAGGAAGTACACTGCTGCAACCATGTATCAATCATAAAAGGGAGTGAACATTGAAGGAGATGGATAGATGCGTCAGTCCAGCACACTACTTTGTCCTGGACAGTGTTGAGTTTTGAATACAGCTCCAACAACATTCATCGAGCTAAGTACCCATATTCCATCATGAACCTGACTGTACCTAGAAGATGGTTGACAGACTTTAGAGAATCAGGTGGTTAATTACTCGCTGCAGAGTTCCCAGCCTTTGACCAGCACTTGGAGCCACAATATTTAGAGACCCAGAAAGCAAGATGAGACAATAAAAACTGAAGATGCTGGAATCCAAAGTAGACAAGCAAGAGGCTGGAGAAACACAGCAGGCCATGCAGCATCAAGTGGTGGAAAAGTCAATGTTTTTGGGTATAACCCTCCTTCAGGACTCAGTTCTGTAGAAAGCAAGATGAAACAGAAAAAAGGTGTTTGCCAGAGAGACCTAAGCTGAAAAGAAAGTGTGAAAAAAGGAAATCAGAGGCTAAGTGAAAGCATAAGTCGACAATGGTAGCTTACATAAAAGGGAATCCTAAAGTCTTGGTAAGGCACATAAATTGTAAAGTGATAATTAAAGTAGAATCAACAAGGACAAAAAATAAAAACCACCTATGCAAAGATCAGATCACGAAGTTTAACACTATTTATAAACACGCTCCTCTGTTGTCATCTTATAGCTTAATGTTATGTCAGATACTTGTATTCCTAAGTCACAACATTTATACAGAGTAGCTAGCCGCAACAATATCTACTGGGTTCTTCAATAACACAATAACCATGCCCAGCTTGATTTACTGGAAAAAGCACAAGCATTGCTACCTGGTTAAAACACCCTACTGGAGCAAGTGCACATCATTCCCTAACCCGGAGAAGTGTGGAAGTTCAACCATTGAGAACATTCAAGATACATCACAGATATCAATAAGTTACTTCCCAGAAATGCCTAGGCGTATTGGGAAGGAGGAATCAAAGGAAATTAGTACTAGTTTAAAAAAAGTTAAGCGAAATTAATGGGATTGAAAGCTGATAAATCAAGATCCTGGCAACCTCCACTCTAGGTTACACCCTAAAGGTGGAAGACACAGCAATTGCAAATGCATTGGTTATCATTCAAAATTCTGTAGATTCCAGAACCCTCCTGGCAGATTGGAAGGTGGCAAATACATTTATATATTTCAAAAAGGAGTGTAAAAAAATTAGTTTGCAGACTAGTTCACTTAATATCAGCAGCAGGTGAAAAAAACTAGGGTCCACGATAAAACACGCAATACAGGACATTTAGAAAATATCAATACAATTAGACAAATTCAATGTGAATTTATGAACTGGAAATCATACTTGAAAGCCTACTGGAGTTTTTTTTAATGGCTAACTAGTAAGGGAGAAAGTTTACTTAGATTTTCAGATAGCTGTTGATGAAGTCCTACATGACAAGGTCATGTACAAAATTAAAGAATGTAGGATTGAGGGTCATAACATGGCATGCATTGAGAATTGATTAGCAGACACAAAACAATAAGCAGTGGTCGGTCTTTTGGAGAAGACAGTACCACAGATAAGTGCTTGAGCCCCAGCTGTTCACAACATAGATGAATGATTTGGATGAAGGAATCCTAAAGTATTATTTCCAAGTTTGCTGACAACAAAACTATGGAATTCAGAGTGGTGACAACAAAGAGGTTTCAAGGTGTTTTGAACAAGTTGAAAGTTGGTGAGCAAAAATATGGCAAATGCAGTATAAGGTGGTTAAGTCTGAAGCTATTCATTTTGGCAGGAAAAACAAAGGCATATTATTTAAATGTTCATAGTTTGGGAAATGTTGATGGAAAAAATGTACTGGGTTAAATTGCACACCAGTCACTGCAAGCATGCAGATATAGCAAACGGTTAAGACAGCAAATGATATGTTGCCCTTCATTGCAAGAGGATGAGTATAGCAGCACAAATGTATTGTTGTAGCTGTACAAGGCCTTGATAAAACCAATACCTGGTGTAGTACATGCAGTTTTGGCTTCATGGCCAAGATATTTTTGCCATCGAGGGAATTAGCCAACGTTCACCAGCTAATTCTGTCATTTATGAAAGAAAATTGGGTTCACTTGGTTTGTATTCACTTGAGTTGAGAGGAATGTGGGGAATCTCAATGAAATATATAACATTCTGACAGGGCTGGACAGACTGATGCAGGATGATGAATCCCCTTTGCTCCCCATTCGCATTATAGAACAGAAGGTTGATTGGAGATCATAGCCGTCCAGATAAAATAGAGCAGGAGAAACTGCTCCTGTCAGGGAAAGTTTAAGAAACAATGGAACCAAATTTTAATCAATTGACAAGAAAATCAACAAAGACTGAGGAAACCTTTTGTATGCAGCAAGTGGTTAAGATCGGAAATACAGAGAAGGCAAGTTCCTTCATAGTTTTCAAAAAAAAAAGGGGACTGGATAGATATGCTTTCAGAAAACTTCCAGGGCTTTTCAGGAAAAGGCATGGGATCTGAGCTCTACTTGATAGCCAACATGGACACTATAGGCCCAAGCAGCCTCCTTCTGCACTGTGAACAGCCTACTATTCTGAGAGACAAGATTTCAGAGGATTGCCAGACTTCAGATGGTTAAAGAGACAGAAAAATCAAAACAATAGGGGGAATGTGAACACAAAAAGGTGAGAATTTTTAAATCGAAGTATCGCTGGACAGTGAGGCAACACAGATCAAGAGGCATGAGGCCTGACTATGATTTCCAAGACTTAGCATATGTACAGCAGTGTTTTGAATGAGCTCATGTTCATGAATTTTCAAGTTTAGCAAGTCGATGGTGTTGGTGACCTTCTTATCAATAATCACCTAAAAATGCTCTGATTGCTGGTCACAGACCCAGAGCAACTAGTACTTCAACTCTATTATGGTAAAGAGGGGAATATTCTTTCAGTAACAATGCAAGTGTAGGGAAATTGAATCCATTATTTAATTTTACACAGCTGCAAAGTAGGCATGTGAAATTTTGTACTGTTCCACTTCAGTGAAATCTCAGTCTACATATATCAGTTTATATGTTCAACAAGGAATTTTAAAAAAAACTAACATTTGCAAAATGGGTATAGCTTGTTAAGCCAAAAGGCTGAACAGTTTTTAATTTTACCTGGTACATTTGAGAGTTTTAATCCTTCTGACAAAACACCTCAGTAATAATACAAAACTGCCCCCATGTCCCAATTAATAATTGGGAAGATCAGACAGAATCATGAGCCCAGAAAACATAAGTCAATTAAAAACATATTCAGGCTGATTTACCTTTAAACCACCCTAACACTTTCCTGCTAATAACTAACGTCAACGCAGCTTCAGACTCTGTTACTCCTGAAAGATAGTTTTATACAAAAGCTCTAATTTCTGTGGGCAGTGTTTTGACCTCTTTGGTAATTCATACCAGCTTGACTCAGTACAAAACAATCCTGTGTGTAGTATGACACTGAGTGACATATCCAAAATATAGTTAATGCAAATTTTAGTTAATTCAAAGCTAGCTGAATACAACCAGCATTCCACTCAAGCTCACGAAAAGGAGAAAGTATTTTTTAAAAATCATGCCCAAAAGAAAAAAATATGCTATTCATTATAACGTTCATTCCACTGAAGACTGACGTATTTGCAGACAGTAAACAGGGAACAGACTTAGTCACCAAATATATAATTACCCATGGGTGGCTGGGAGACATTTCACTCCTGGATGATTGTTACTTTAAGCTGTTTACCATCAATGACTCCATGGTCAACACTGCAAAAGCCACAGATGCCACTACGATTACCAATGCGGGTTTAAAATTTCTAGAAATATCCAAAAGTTACTATAACTAAATGAAAAACATTATCCTGTACTTTTCATGACTATTGGAGGTCTTAAAGTGCCTTATATCTGGGACACACACCAAACAATCCTTCTGCCCTGTGGCTGACCACTTCAATTCCCCCTCCCACTCTGCCAAGGACATGCAAGTCCTGGGCCACCTCCATCACCAAATCTTAGCCACCTGATGTGTGGAGAAAGAACACCTCATCTTCCACTTTGGACCCCTTCAACCTTACGGCATCAATGTCAATTTCACCAGTTTTCTCATCTCCCCTCCCCACCCCCCCCATTCTCCTGCTCCTCGGACGCTGCCTGACCCGCTGCACTTTTCCAGCACCACACTTTGACTCTGATCTCCAACATCTGCAGTCCTCACTTTCTCAAAGCTCTTTAGAGTCAATTATATTGTTCAGATCACTTGCTTTTATTATGTTGTTGTTGAATGCAAAAGACTTTGCAAATTAATCTGCCCCCCGCCCTTCATAGTACCATGAAATTCTTAATACCTACCTCAGAGACCAGGTTGGGAATTCCATGTAGTCAAAAATAGCACTTAACAGTGAAGAACACTCAGTACCACACTGAAGTGTCAGCACGAATTAAAAATTGATTTATTGCAGACAGTCAGGCTGATGGGTCTACTTCAGATTACAAAGACATAACTCGTGATGTGCTGTAAGGTTCAGTCCTGGTGCATTGTAAGCCAGGAAGAAAGGGCAGCACAAGCCTCTCCTGCATATCTAATCACCCATCATAAACTGTGATTTGCAAGTTGTAGGAAACAGGTCCCAGACCATCTTGGAAGCATAGTCCACAGTACAAAAATTTAAATAATTTAAGACTCTTTGAAAATTACATGCTCATGATAAAGACTCTCAGCTCGAGGCAGATTTCAACCTTTAGGTCCAAAGCTTATGGATTTATTGATATCACAGATTACAGTATCTAACATGGACAGTGTTGCACTGTCTGAAATGTCATGTAACATTTAGAGTTGGAATTCCAGTCTTTCAGGGTTTAGGCAGTTGAAGGCACAGCCACTAAGAACAGGGGAGTTATAGATGTAGGCTGGAACTTTTTTCACTGGAGCATAGGAGGTTGAGGGGTGACCCCACAGAAGTTTATACAATCACGAGAGGTATAGATAAGGTGAACAGCAAGAATCTTTTCCATAGGATGGCAAAGTTCAAAAGTAGGAGTATATTTTTAAGGTAAGAGGATAAAGATTTTAAAAGAACGAGGGGCAATCTTTTCCTATCTCCCCCTCAAAAGAGTGGTTTGAATATGGAATGAAGTGCCAGAGGAAGTGGTGAATGCAGGTACAGTTACATTTAAAAGACATTTGGACAAGTACATACATAGGAAAGATTTGGAGGGATATGGGCCAAATGCATGCAAGTGGACTGGTTTGGTTGGGAGCATGGTAGGCCTGAACTAGTTCAACCAAAGGGTCTGTTCCCATGCTTAAATGGCTCTAAAAGATTCCACAGCCACAATTTCAAAGAAAAAGAGATTCTTCATGGAGTCCTGGCCAACACTTACCTCTCAAACAATCTCCCTGGAAGGATCGTGGTCATGTTCATAGCTGTTTTGGGGCTCAGGGTACAAATTGCCTGCCTCATCTCCTACATTTCAACAGTATAACAGATATTCATCAGGAGCACCATTTAATGCACACTCCCCGGGGATATTCAAGCCATGAAAATCACAAAACAAATGCAAGTCTTCTGCCTGAAAGTGATGTGAAAAAAATCTGCTAAAGACCCCCCATCCAGTTCAAAAACAATCCTATTTTTCCACATCTCTAAATTCCCTGTGATTTGATCTTGTCAACCTTCTGCAATACACATTACCGCAGCTGAGAATGGGAGAAGTCACATTCATAAATGTCAGTCTGAACTGACTCCAGACTCTAGGAGCACCAACTGCCTCCAACCAAACCTGCCTCCACTTAGATTGGTCAAACAGTTATGGAAAGGAGCAAAGATGAGAAGTGCGCAGTGAAAGCTAGAGTCTGTGCTATCACCCTCTACTTCACGTCATCAATACAGCATCATATAAAGTTCCATTTATATCCTCCTCAACTTAAACAGAAATATACCTGTTCTCACTAAGTAACAGAGACTTAAGTATCAGAAAAATCCCAACTTGGATTACTGTTCAATGCTTGATTAGATTCTACCATTCAAGGTGTGTAGGAATGCTCAATTAGACTCAACAACTCTGGAAGGATGAAAAATTATCAAAGTTTTCAATTCCAAATCATTATGCAGTGTTGTGGGATTAAAAAGAAACATCTGTACATAGTTTGAATTTACTAAACTTCCCCAGACCACCTCCAAAACATTTTCAGCCTTCCTTAAATAGGGAGGCGAAAACTGCAGAGTATTCAAATTTTAGTCTCACAGATGCCCATACCCATGTCCAGTTCCTCTCGTAATAAATTAAAGCATGAATTAGCCTCCTTAATTGCTATATCTGCATATTAACTTTGCGATTCATGCACGACAACATCAAAATGCCTCTGGAATTTCACATCCTGCACTTATCTATTTAAGTAATACTGCTTTTTTTCTTCTTCCTGCCAATGCACAAACTTCATATTTTACTGTGTTTTACAATCAATCAGAGGAAGGCAAGGGTACAGTAATACAAGCACAAGAAGGTTACCAAGACAAAGACTGATTAGTAAGGGGATCAAAGGCTATGGCGAGAAGACAGGATAATGGAGCTGAGAAACAGACCAAATGGCATAATTCTGCTCCTAGATCTTATGGTCTTAAAGTAAAGCATTATTGTAGGTTCTGGATATTGGAAACAAAATAATAGCAAATGCTGCAAGCAGTCAGCAGGTTTTGCAGTATCCATGAAGAAATAAACAGACATAACCTTTCAGGTCGATGAACTTTCATCATCCATTGCATTTAAGTATTTTGGTTAGCATTGTTCAATGAACATGACTACGTGCAATTAGAGCTAAAATTTTCTACTGCCAACACTAACAGTCTAAGTATTTAATGTAAGTGGTTATACAGCATTTGCAGTAGAATCTAAAAGCATTCTAAAATTAAATACTTCGAGAAATTAGAGAGATGCAAGCCAATCTGCAGGTTCAAATGATAGTTATAAACCAAAGTTCGTCTGTCTAAAAATCAGACATATCCTTGGATATACTTCCTGATATTTAAATTTCTGTTCCTACAAAATGGCAGAAAGTGTTAACTATGCTACAGTGGAAAGTGGCCTAATCACACTCAATTTCTTTGCAAACTTTACACTTACTACCAGCACATTCACTTAACTGCTATTAACTAGTTGCAAGACATCATTTTTACAGTTTCAAAGCACCAAAATACAGACTAATGCTTCTCAATGACAGTAAATCTAGAAAAGGATAACTCCCAATCAATAAAACACAGATTGCACGAGATTGTAAACTGCTCACAAGGATGGGAAGTCACAGTCATTTGGATCTCATTTTCTGAAGTGTATCACATATCAAAAGATAACTATAATGTAATCTGCATCCTATATTTGAACAATGGGCAGTATTAAGACCTCGTACACAGCTTAGAAGAATGGTACCTGGGCAAATAGTGAAAACCATGCAAATAATGCAGAAACAATTTATGAAGCACCAGTTGATTTCTGATGAGCAGCAAAATCAAGCTGCCAGTTTCAGATGAAGCAAATTTTTCTGAGGGATAGTGAACCAGGGTCATAGCCACAATTTAGATCCCATTTCAAAATCATACATGCTGACTGCATTTTTTTTCTTGACTGCTGTAGAAATATATAACACGAATGAGGAATTGGAGATGATGTTTCTAAAGCACAAACTTTTAAAACTTATTAGCTATAATGCCAGAAGACAGAAACAATGTTCAATAACACTAGATTGTCAAGGGAAATGTAATAGAAACAGAAATCCAAGCTTCATTTAACATTTGCGCTGGTTAACACATTATGCTATTTAAGTTTCAATATATAATCAACTTATTTTCTTCTTTAATTAGTGTTGAGATTTCCTGTTGTTACATTCAGTTTTCATGTCCCAACAACAACATCTCTCAATTCAAAATGAAGGTTGGGGAATGAAGGCAGGGAATTGAGGGGACTGAGTGCGACACCTTTTTATGAGTGTAGGATATGTATGAAACAAAGCCTAGGAAAGATCATCTAGCCAATCAAAATTGCTTTTTTTGGGGGCCAATCTATCAAACACTAACAGCCACTTCCTTGGAGATGTTCAACAGAAGATAAAAATTCAAGACCAATTCTGAAGAATAATCTGTAAAGTTTCACCCAGAAGGTGCCAATGACCATAGCCATATTACCCAGTTGTACAAGATACTTGTGCTTTGGTCAGCCAGCATTGCAACAGACTGCATCCAGTTGCATTCAGTCAATTAGCAACCACCAGAACCCCCTATCCATCCATTTCAGGAACCATTGATTGTAACATAAAGGGATTACCAGACACTGATTATTACTCTGGGACTTACAAAATAGTTAAACTGTGCTTTCTATGAACTAGACTTCATTGTAAAACTAGCTTTATCACATGAATTGCCTCCTGACTTCAGCTGGTTCAGCAGTTAAAACATTCAACTGAACTGGAAAATTGTTCAACAGTCAGTCTGCAATCTAAGTCGATGAAACTGCTGCATTTTGGTTTACAATTTGAGACTCAAATCAATGCTTTGTAAATAAAAACATAATCTGAAGACTTTTAAACAACTGAAATGTTAATTTTAAAATTAACAATTGCACTGGAAACCAGTCTACATAAGCCAGAGGGGCAAAACCTCCTTTGGTTCTGTGCTTACCAATGTAATATCTCATGCAAACTAAACAGCATACAAATAAGAGTGCCCTGTCTCATTGTGAAGCTGGATTCTTCATCGTTGGCTATAATTAACATGGGAGAAAGTAAACAAGGCAAGAATCATGAACCAAGTAAAGAGAAATAACTTCAGCTACTCTGCCCTAGTAAGTGGTTGAAGAATTGCCTACATAAAGGGAGTTTGGACCTAACAAGGCAGAACATGAGAGAGAGCGCTCAATGATTGTTATGGTATAGTAACGATTTGGAGATGTCGATGTTGGACTGGAGTGTACAAAGTTAAAAATCACAACACCAGGTTATAGTCCAACAGGTTTATTTGGAAGCACTAGCTTTCGGAGGGCTGCTCCTTCATCAGGTGGTTGCTGCATTGTTGTTTGGATTGCTAAACATGGAATGTCCCATTACAGCAAGAAATTAATAACTGGTTAATGTGCCTTTTTTGAGAGGTGTCAGATTAGCAAAAGAAGTAACATCGGTTGGAGGATTTGAGCTATAGGGAGAGGCTGAACAGCTGGGGCTGTTTTCCCTGTAGCGTCGGAGGCTGAGGGGTGACCTTATAGAGGTTTACAAAATTTTGAGGGGCATAGATAGGGTATCCAGAAATACAGGGCATAGGTTTAGGGTGAGAGGGGAAAAGATATAAAAGAGACCCAAGGGGCAACTTTTTCACGCAGAGGGTGGTACGTGTATGGAATGAGCTGCCAGAGGAAGTGTTGGAGGCTGGTACAATTGCAACATTTAAGAGGCATTTGGATGGGTATATGAATAGGAAGGGTTTGGAGAGATATGGGCCGGGTGCTGGCAGGTGGGACTAGATTGGGTTGGGATATCTGGTCGGCATGGACGGGTTGGACCGAAGGGTCTGTTTCCATGCTGTACATCTCTATGACTCTATAACCCAGTACACCAGAAAAATTCCATACTCTTTAAATAGTGTCATGGGATCATTAACAGGTCACCAAGCTGAGATGGTGCTTTAGTTTTGATGAGATTAGAGTCCTTACAGTGTGAAAACAGGCCCTTTGGCCCAAAAGGTCCACACGGACCTTGCGAAGAGTAACCCACCCAGACCCATTTCTCTCTGACTTATGCACCTAATACTGTGGGCAATTTAGCAAGGCCAATTCACCTGACTGGCACATCTTTGGACTGTGGGAGGAAACCGGAGCACCTGGAGGAAACCCACACAGACACGAGGAGAACATGCAAACTCCACATAGACAGTCGCCTGAGGCTGGAATCGAACCTGGGACCCTGGTGCTGTGAGGCAGTCCAATGTTCAATTGGAAGAATATTACCTTATGCGAAAGCCAAATTCTCCAAACACTTAAATTGCAGTGTCTGCCTGCATTCAGCAAGACAACTACATACTTCAAAGCTAATTGGAATGTTAATCCTGCTTATCAGTTTATTTACATTTAGTATACTATATTCTTATTCATTGTGCATATATAACACCTCTGTGGTAAATTATTCAATTTTTGGCTTGGTATTAGTTTGGTTGAAATGGAGCTACTTATTGTAGTGACAAGACTGTAATATCCATAATGTTAAGGCACTTTCCATTTGATTTTGATCATATGAATTGTGTTTCAAGATTACCCAGCATTCAGAATTAAGAGATTTACAACAAAATCCTTGCTCCTTTGGATAGTTGCAAATGTTTACCACACCTTAGCAAGGATTAAGTTTATGTCCAGTTGACTGACTCTCATGCTTGAATATATGTCCTTTTCTTTCAAACCTTGTTTAAAGATTAAACCTTAGTGGGCAGAATAGCTAAGAACTCCAATGCTAATTCAATAATGAGCAAGCAAAAAAATGGAGCAGTGCAAATATTTTTGAAAAATAACTTGTTTTAAGGGCCAGGTTCAAGGCCGTTCAACACACAAATAAACACTATAGATTTGAGAAAAACAAAAAGTTACATAGTAACACTGAGCAAGGGAGCATGGGTTCAACTTCAGCACACTTCATTCCTGATCTAGCCACTTCAGTGATGTCAATTCAAGTCACAGCAGTCTCTCTCAGTTGAGAAATCAGGTTTGGATCTTTATAACTTTAGCACCTGGTGTGATCACTTGGACTGAGAGGATCCCCAACCAAACGTTCCACAAGCAATTCCAGTAATCTAGTGGGAAAGAGGTCACTGTTTTCAGAAATCATAGGAGCAAGTAAGAACAATTCCAGGAATCAAAACTAAATTACTTTTTCCTTGCAAAAAGGGAAATTTTGAGGTGAGCTAAGATTTTCACAATTAGGCAGTCAATTGATAAAGTACAGCAAGTCAGGATGTTTCTCATGTAGTGGAAAAATTTTATTTCAAGATGCAAAGCTTGGGAATTTGGAATAAAAACATGCCAGGAAAACTACTGGAATATAATACCAGGAAATCTACTAAAGCAGACAGTCTACAGATAAATAACTCTTTTGTGACCATTTAAGGTACAGTTGGGTGTAAGTAAATATCCCTGCAGAGATTACATGATCATGTCAACAGCTTTTAATTTTCCGAGGCTCAATACAAAAGATATTTATGTTGTGCATTTAACATAATAAATTTCAAATGCTTCACAACACTATTAAACAAAATGTGAAATGGAGCCATGTAAGGAAATAGTCAGATGGGTGACAAAAACTTAAAAACCATTCTAAAGGGGGGGCTCTAAAAGGGAGGTAGAAAGAGTTAGAGAAAATTCTACAGTTTCAGGCCCATGCAGCTCAAGGCATGATCGAGAAAGGATGTCCACGAAGCAAGAATTAAATGACTATGGAAATCCCTTATTATTATAGGGCTGGAAGCGATTAAGATAAGAAAGGGTGAGGCCAGAGAAGAATTTGAAAAGTAGAGTAAGAATCTTAAAGTGACTTAACTGTATCAAGTACAAGGATGGTATGGATATGGGCACCTTCCACTTGATTTCTATCATATGAACTGTGTTACGAGATTACTCAGCTTTCAGAGTTAAGGTAGGTTTACAAAGGAATTCTTGCTTCTTTGGATAGTTGCAAACGTTTACCACACTTTAGTCAACTGGAGAAATGCTCACTCCATGCTGAGTCTCATCCTTAAACATATCCCCTTTTCTTTCAAACCAGATTTACAGTTTAAACCCAAGTGGGCAACAATGGACACTCAGTTCAAAGTAATACAGAAGCACATGGTTGTAAGCAGTCAATGTCAACCTCAATGGCAGGGGAGGCGGAAAGAGTACTAAGCTTGCAAAAAGTATTGAGACATTAGTCTGTCTTCCTAGTATTTTGCTGTTAAGAAATTTCCTCTCATCTGTGCCTGGAGGTCAAACAAACTGGAGCACAAAGACACAGTTGAGTCAGGTTATGTCCAATGTAAACACGGAAACTTGTGACGTTTTAACGTGATACCCGTGGCTTTGCAGTGTACCATCCATAGTCAGTGAAGCACAACCAGGTCATTGTTTAAATATTAAGAGAATTTCAGACCAAATAATCTGAAAAGACGTCTTCCAAATTAACACCTTCCATCAACACGGACAATGAGGGCAGAGGTGCATTGGAACATCGCCTCCAAGTCGGATTTGGAAAAATCACATTAAGAGGCAAATTGGATTTTCCCCACACCCCATAAAAGTGAACATATATTTTAAATAAACTTCAAATTGTTAAGCTAAACCTGAATTCTGAACTAACTGCTAGAGTGGACTATCTGCTACAATTAGTCCATTTTCCACAACATCATTGGCAAGGTGTTCCCACTGTGCAACAGCAACAGGTCCTGATTTGCTGGCAATGAATCTGGTTTGTTCCAGAGTGAACACCATTCTTGGCATCCCACTTGACATTCCCCACTCCACCAAAATAAACTGGATGTAGGTGCAAATGAAGCAACCAAAATACTGAATTTCCTGACTAATCATACAAAGTGAATCTTTGCAATTTGACCTTTAGACACCAATCCAACTTTCACAATTTTAATCACAAGTTTTTCCTGTCTTAAATTATTAAAAGACTCTCAATAAATTAAGAAAAAGATGACATGCATGACCTCATCTATGCTGATATTAAGTGTGTGCCCAATATTCAAAACAACCCAGAAAGACAAAGGCCATTAACATTCATTAGAATTCCCTTCAATTGTTTGATCTTTAAGGGGAGCCAACAAGTGGATAGGATAAATAGACAAAGTCTTTTCCCTGGGGTCGGGGAGTCCAGAACTAGAGGGCATAGGCTTACTGTGAGAGGGAAAAGATATAAGAGAGACCTAAAGGGCAACTTTTTCACACAGAGGGCAGTATGTGCATGAAATGAGCAGCCAGAGGAAGTGGTGGAGGCTGGTACAATTACAACATTTAAAAGGCATTTGGATGGGTATATGAATAATGGGGGGTTTGAAGTGATACAGGCCAGGTGTTGGCAGGTGGGAATAGATTACGTTGGGATATCTGGTCGGCATGGACGGGTTGGACTGAAGGCTCCATGCTGTACATCTCTATGACTCTAAGTCATCACTCGGGTTGGATTCTCAATAGGAACTTGACCGGTTCTGAATTCTGGAAGGGGGAGAAACAGTAAGAAAACCTTTACAATGCATTCAGACAGATGGCCAGACCAGAAGTGGATCTATTTTGCTGGGATTCCTTGCTATCAGGAGCCAACACAGGTTTCTTGAACATTCAGTGACTGAACCCATCTTCAACACCAGGAAAAAGGCTGCTCGGTTGCAAAATAGAAGGGGTGACATTTCCACAACATTTTCTACAGTTGGTACTTTCCCAAGTTCTTTAGTTATTACAGAGAATGAATGCTACAGGAAAATACTGTAAAATCTTCAATGAAATTTCAAATCATGCCAGTGTTGAGAGATACCTTTCTGGGCATAGAGAAATGAAAAATATTCCTGAAATAGTATTCCCTCTACCCAATTATAAACAGTGCTGTTACAAATAAATATGTTTTGACATTGTTTCATCTAGGTGCTGCCAGCATGTTCTAAGTCTAGTTTCAGTACTTTTTAACCTCATTAGTTCATTTTAAATATACACTCCAGATCAGATATGTAGTGTGTACAGCATAGAAAATAGGCCATTTGGACCCACTGGGTGAGGCCACTGTGCATGCTCCACATTCACATGCAAGTTTCCTCCCATCTAATCATCATATGCTACTCCTCTTTCAAACAAATGTAACCAGAGCTGGTAGCTCTTGCAGTAGATCAGTTAGTCACATTTTCCAGTTCTCAAGCAAAACTACACAACCAATGAAGGTTCCTAACTACTGTAATACTATAGAATGATATACCAGAGGAGGCAAAAAACTGCCAATGCTGGCATCCAAGATAGACAAGCAGGAGGCTGGAAGAACATAGCAAGCCAGGCAGCATTAGGTGGAGGAGAAGTCAACATTTCAGGTGTAACCCTTCTTCGGGACTCCTTCACCTCCTGATGCTGCCTGGCTTGCTGTGTTCCTCCAGCCTTCTACTTGTCTACCACAGTATAGGAGGCAGCCATTAAAATCATTGTTCTTATGCTGACTCTTCGACAAAGCTACCCAGTTATCTCTCTCTCTCTCTCTCTCTCTCTCTCTCTCTCCAGCTTTCCCCGTCTATACTCTTCAATGCGAACTTATCTACTTCATCTTCTCTGCTTGGAAGGACTATAATTCTGAACTTTTTGTTTCTTTACTCTAATTTATTCTTAAGATTTTGTACTTAGATAACTTTCATACCCAAGATGCTGTGAAGGTCTGTAATGCCAGACCTTTTATTTCTTGAAATTTCTTATTTATTCCTAAGAATCTGTACCTAAGTGCCTTTACACCCAGGTTTGCACCCCAAGCGGCAACTTTGCAAATTTTTCTTTCTCACAGAAGTAAACTGTATTCATGTGAGTACATGATAAAAACATAATTCTGTATTTATCCAAGTCTCTTGAAAATTATTACTGAATCTGCTTCCACCATCCTTTCACGCAGGTCTTCCTAAATCATAACTCACTTTATAACATTCCCTTCAGACACGGCATTACAGTGGAAGTAAAACTTCATATGGCACCGTTTTAAGAGCAGGGAAATTTTCATTAAGTGCCCAGTTTAATATTTAATGAGTCAAACATCATCACTACCAGGTTACTACAATCTGTGGGAGCATGTATTGTACAAAACAGTCTGAGTTTTCTGTATTAGAACAGTAATATTGGCTGTGAAGTGCTTTGGGATGCCCTGTGGTTTTGAAAGGTACAATATAAATGCAAATCATTCTTCTTTGGATCATGACACTTCAAATGGTAGGAGTCAACCTTTTGTAGGCACATTTTCCTAATAAACTGAAGAATATCCTACACAGTCTGAAACTCTCATAAGCGTTATCCTCATTGTAGACCAGAGGCAAGGAAATTGCAAAGCGCAAAGCTAGGAACTAAATCTAGTCAGTTTATGAGGGATACATTTCAAGAAAATATTAAGCAACAAACTAGGCAAGAACATGACTTGAGTATTAAGGAATGTTATGCACAGTGAAGTCAGTTTGACACTAGTGTAATAGAAATCATGGATGGAAAGTAATCTTGAATGAAACAGAATATTGTTAGCTCTCTGTCAAGCCCTTATCCTAAGCATTTTGAGCAGCCCTCTGAAGTATACTGGTGAAATGAGTTAAACACATGAATTAAGAGCAAGAGTAGACCGCTTAGCCCTTCAAGCTTGCTATCATTCAATATAGTTACGATTGATCCAATTGCTTTTTTTAATAGCCAGCATGCTCTTACACAACTGAATATTTTTCTCCCCCACATCAAATCATGTGGTGCTTTTACACCTATTAACTATCACCAGTAAAATCACACATGTTTTCCAATTAATTTACATGCAAAGCACATTAAGGGCATCACAGCCCAAAAGTGAGGGAGAGGAACCAAATCAAAATGGAATTGGAAGGGGAAATAAAAACATCTACCCCTTGCAGTGCCCATCTCTCTCTAGAGACGGAGGTACTGGTGGACACCATGTGTTCCCTTTCCCAGGACACTTTGGCACAAAGAGGGGCAGACAGTTAGCAGCTATGATCTGAGCGCGTTTTGAGAAGATTTGTAGCTCAGGTTGAGGGTTCTGGATGCAAGTTTGCTTGCCGAGCCGGAAGCTGGAAACCCAAACTTTGGGTCCGCTACGTGGATGACACCTTTGTCATCACTAAACAAAACAAATTAGAGGAAACCTTCAAGACCATCAATAATATCTTTACAGGCATAAAATTCACAAGAGAGGAAAAAAAAACTGCCATTCCTAAGATGTCACAGTACAGCGAACAGCCAATGGGGAACTTCGAACCAGTGTCTACAGGAAAACACCATACACGGACCAAATACTGAACTACAGAAGCAATCATCCCAACACCCACAAAAGATTTGTAGGTGCCAGTGTTGGACCAGGGTATACAAAGTTAAAAATCACAACACCAGGTTATAGTCCAATAGGTTTATTTGGAAGCACTAGCTTTCGGAGCACTGCTCCTTCATCAGGTGGTCCTGATGAAGGAGCAGTGCTCCAAAAGCTAGTGCTTCCAAACAAACCTGGGACTGTGTGATTTTTAACCCACAAAAGATGCATTAGAACATTATTTCAATGAGCCACCGCACACTGCAGCACAGAGAAACTATGAAGAGCAGAGGAAAATCACCAATACAGCATATTCAAAAAGAACAATCTGCCGATTTCTCAGCAACAAACCCAAACAAGCAGACAAAACGCATCCAGAAACCCTAGCCACTCTCCCTTACATCAAAGACATCACAAATGACTGCTAGACTATTCAGACCTCTTGATATCATGGTAGCCCATAAACCCACCAACACACTGAAACAGCAGCTAATGAATTTAAAAGACCTTATACAGACAAGCAGCAAAACAAATGTCATTTACAAAGTAACTTTCAAGAATTGTAACAAACACAAACAGGCAGAAAATTAGCCACCAGCATACATGAAACATCAACTAGCCACAAACAGACGTGACCCTCTCTCACTAGTACCCTTACATACAGATGAGAAAGGACACCACTTCGACTGGGACAACACGTCCATCAGAGGACAAGCCAAACAGAGACACACAAGAGAACACCCACAAGCATGGCATTCCAGCCAGAACTCTATCAACAAACACATTGACTTGGACATCATTTACCACCCTCTGTGAAAAATAGGAAATAATACCACCACAGGAAATGACAAGACCAACCCAAGGAAACCTAAACACAGATACAAAGTGGGTCACTAACACCAGTGCTTCACTGGAGGCTCACTGATGATGTTACCTATTATGGTGACAAAATGTCCAAAAACAAACCTTTCAGCTCAGCGAGCAAACTTACATCCAGAGCAATGAGCCTCTCCACAGCTCACTACACAGACCTGCTAATGGCCAAACCCAGGAGCAGATCCATAGGAGGTCCTCTGACTTGCCTACACCCAAAAGATCAGGACACAGGACTGAAGTGCAATCAAATGAACAGCAAACGATTACTCAAGTAAGTAAAAAGGTGTTGCAATCGCCACAACCAATATGCACAGGTCCACAGATTCAACATCTCCGCAAAATAAAGAGTTGAGCTGGGAGTCCGTGAACCATAGCAATCTGTAGTTACGTGGGACACTGATTGCATTATAAACTCAAAACCACATTCATGTGGCATGTAGACAACACAGCGGCTCAGTGCTTAGCACTGCTGCTTCACAACACCAGATTCAAATCAAGCCTCAGGCGACTGTGTGCAGTTCACACATTCTCCCCGTATCTGCATGGGTTTCCTCTGACAGTCCAAACATGCGGGTAGATGGACCATGGTAAATTACCCATTTTGTCTGAGGATGTGCAGACTGGGTGGTTTGGTGGGAAGTGCAAGGCTATGGTGGTCTGGTTTGGATGCTCTTCGGAGGGTCAATGTGAACTTGCTGGACCAAACGGCCTACTTCCATACTACAGGGATTCCACAAAACATCTATTGCTGCCAGTACCACAAAAAGAATTCCAAAGTCTTTCACGTGGGAAAATGTGAGGTTATGCACTTCAAATGGTGCAGGAAATGAATATTATTAAATGACTGAAGAAAGAACAGAACACAAGAATTTGGATGTTCTTATCCATGAATCAAAAAATGCCAGCAGCCAAACTCATTGGGCAATTGGAAGGCAAATGGAATGCTGACCTACATACCAAAGGGAATACAAAAGTGGGGAGGGGTTTTACTGATAACATGCATGACACTTGCCTTACCACAGATGAAACAATGGTCTTTTTCCAAATGGTGGACAGTAACTAGCAATGTAATGTAGGAATCAGTATTTGGACCCTAGCTATTCAAAATATTTATTAATGATTTGTATAGAACATAGAATATTACAGTGCAGTACAGGCCCTGTTGCGCCTTTCCATGAATCCAATCTGAAGCCCATCTAACCTACACTATTCCATTCTCGTCCATATGCCTATTCAACGATCATTTAAATGCTCATGAAGCTGGCAAGTCTACAACTATTGCAGGCAGTGCGTTCCAAACTGCTACTACTGAGTAAAGAAACTACCTTTGACATCTGTCTATATCGATCACCCCTCAATTTGAAGCTATGCCCCCTCGTGCTAGCCATCACAATCCTAGGAGAAGGGCTCTCACTGTCCACCTGATCTAACCCTCTGATTATCTTATGTCTCATTAAGGTACCGCTCAACCTTCTTCTAACAAAAACAGCCTCAAGTCCCTCAACCTTTCCTCCTAAGACTTTCCCTCCATACCAGGCAACATCCTACTAAATCTCTCCTGCACTCTTTCCAAAGCTTCCACATCCTTCCTCTAACGCGGTGACCAGAATTGCACTCCAAGTGCAGCCACACCAGAGTTTCGTACAGCTACAGCTTGACCTCTGTTCCGAAGCTCGATCCCTTTAATAAAAACTAACATAGCGTATGCCTTCTTAACAGCCCTATCAACCTGGGTGGCAACTTTGAGGGATCAATGTACATGGACACAGATCTCTCTGCTCATCTACACTACCAAGAATCTTACCATTTGCCCAGTACTCTGTTACTCCTTCCAAAGTGAATCACCTCACACTTTTCTGCATTAAACTCCATTTGCCACCTCATAGCCCAGCTCTGCAGCTTACCTATGTCCCCCTGTGACCTACAACATTCTTCGGCACTATCCACAAGTGTAAATTTATTTACTAAATTTACTAACCCAAGACATATAGGAGGTAACTAAAAGTAATGCCATCAAATGTACAGAGGGAAGGATGAGCTGTGGGGAGGTTGCACAGATGCTTCAGTGTGATTTGAACAGGCTGAGTGAGTGGGTAAATACATGGCAGATGCAGTCTAATTTGGATAAATAGTCAAAACAAGGCAGCAAATTTTCCAAATGGCTACAAATTGAGAGAAGGGAACGTGCAATGAGTCCTGAGTGTCCTCAGACACCAGTTGCTTAATGTTAGCATGCACGTACAGGAGACAGTCAAGGCAGCAAATCACCTTTAGCCTTCATAACAAGAGGATTCAAGTACTGGAGCAAAAATGTCCTGCTGCAATTGTACAATGCTTTGGTGAGACAACACCTGGAATATTGTTTGCAGTTTTGGTCTCCTTATCGGAGGGAGGATGTTCTTACTGCAGACGGAATGCAGCAATAGTTGACCAGACTGATTCCAGGATGGAAAGGCTGACATAAAGAGAGGCTGAATCTATTAGACCTTTATATATATCAGAGTTCAGAAGGAAGGAAATCTCAAATAAACCTATAAAATTCTAACAGGACCACATAGGATAGATGCAGGAAAGATAATGCTGATTGTGGGGGAACCCAGAACTAGGGGTCAATCTAAGGATACAATATAAACTATTTAGGACAGAGATAAGGAGAAGCTTCTTCACCCAGAGAGGAGTGAGCCTGTGGAATTCATGACCACAGAAAACATTGAAGGACAAGACATTCTGTGATTTCAAGGAGTTGAATATAGCACTTAGAGCTAAATGAAAGAATGAATATGGGGGAAAAGCAGCTGATCATCCAACTCAGATTATAATCAATATTGGAGCAGGCTCGAAAGAGTAGGAGGAGGCCTTATCTCAAAGGAAGGATATACTGGCACCCCTCAGTTTCTTTATTCATTTTAATCTTCTGCCGTATTCTATTACCTGCTACTGTTTAGGCAGCCTTCTTCCTCCCTGCTACCTATCATCTCCAAAAACCATCTTTACTGTGTTCTTTGTGCCACCTCAATTCTTTTTCATACATTATCTTTTGAGCACCGTCATTATGCTGCTCCAGTTTCCTCTGCTTCTCTCATGACTTCCACGCTCTTTGACCACTGTTACTCATTTCCATTCCTGATGCCTTCACTGATTGACCTATCCTAATCCATTGCCTCAACTTCAGCGCTGGCTGCTACAACTCAACTTTATTAGTCATGGTAGCTCACAGCACCAACTACCCACACTCAATCTGGCACTGATAGTTGTGTGTCAGTGAAGGGGGTGCAATCTATCTCCCTAACAGCACTGCAGACATGCTTACATCAAGTGGCCTGCAGATCAACGTAGCTGCTCACCATCACCTTCTCAAGAGCAATTAGAGATGGTCAATAAATGCTGGCAGCAACTCCAACATGCCATGAAGGAATTAAAAATTCCATGCTTAGCACCACGACCAAACATCCTTCCCCTTCTTCCCCCCCCCCCCCCCCCCCCCCACCATCCTACACATGTCAAACCTCCAAATAAGACCCTTGCATCTCAGTTTTTCAAAAAACACCAAAATATCCCATCCTCTACATAAGTACCAATATATCCCACCTCCTCCACCACCGTGTAGACTCCCTTCATCACCACCACAAACATATTCCAATGCCCAGAAATTTCAGACTCCATAAAATTAATTCACAAAACAGAAGCAAAGTACTGTGGATGCTGGACATAGAAATAAAAATAGAAAGTACTGGAGAAACTCAGCAAATCTGACAGTATCTTTGAAGAAAGAAAGAGTTAACCTTTGAGTCCAACATTATTATTCTTCAGATCAAAGGGTGATATTGGACTCAAAATATTAAAGTTCTCTTTCCCTCTACAAATGTGGGCAGCATGGTGGTTAGCACTGCTGCCTCACAGCACCAGAGACCCAGGTTCAATTCCCACCTCAGGCAACTGTCTGTGTGGAGTTTGCACATTCTCCCCATGTCTGCGTGGGTTTCCTCCCGGTGCTCCGGTTTCCTCCCACAATCCAAAAAATGTGCAAGTTAGGTGAATTGGCCATAGTGTTAGGTGAAGGGGTAAATGTAGAGGAATGGGTCTGGGTGGGTTGCTTTTCGGCAGGTCGGTATAGACTTGTTGGCCCGAAGGGCCTGTTTCCACACTGTAAGTAATCTAATCTAATCTAAATACCATCATTTCAACTCCTCCACTGTACTCTCCCTCTCAGCCCCTTCAGCTCAATTTATCCAAACAAATACACCACTCTGCAGCTCACATTACTCCACAACATATCCACCTCAACTCCCTCCTATATTTCCCATTCTCTTCAAATTACAACCCAAGTGAACCACTCACTATTACTCAACCTACAAGATGGCAATTCTCCAAAACACTATGCCCCTAGTCCCAGCCCTCCCTATAGCCCCATCCCACAACTCCCTTCACCAAAACTGACCTCTCCCCACTCCCCATCCCAAAGCCCACCTTCACCAGCACACCAAAGCTCTGTTCCCCTCCTACCCCACATAGCCATCCTCCCCACTCGGTATCCCCCACCCACTTCCCCTCCTCCCTTTATATCCCCTCACCCCCACATCCCCTCCCCCTCCCCTCCCTGTCCCTCCACCTCCCCCCGGGGTCACCGCCCCTCCTCAGCCTGATCCTTACCGTGCCTCCGTCCTTGATGATGATTTTCTTGGCCAGCAGGACACTGCGGTTCAGCCGCTTCTTCTTCTTGCCCTGGGTCATGTCTCGTTCACGCGGCCTGAACCGGCCCGACCCGCCTCATCGCCATAGAAACGGCCGGAGCTGACGGCCACCCAGCACCCCGGCCGCCATTTCCCGCAGACCACCGCCGGCACCTCAACCAAACCCGGGCTACTGTCCAATCAGGAAGCGTTACACAACCCGCCCGACCCGGCGTGCGTGCTACAACCTAACTTGCTGGCCGGCCGCTTTAGCCCCGCCCTCCTGCACAACTACTGGTCGTGATCGTGACGTTGTCACGGCCTGGCCCAGTTATCCGGATTGCAATTGGTGAAAAGAGACATCAATCGCTGAGAACACGTTCGTCACTCCCTGATTGGTGCATGCGCGGCGAGGTCGCATGTGATCGCTGTATGACGTCATGTATTCATTTGGTAAAGGAAAGTTCCCGTGGTTTGTCAAACGGCCATTTTGGTAAAGGACTATTCCCGCGATGGGGTGCTCCGCCATTTTAGTAATGGACAAGACCTGAGGCGGGCTATGCCGCCAGTTTGGTAAAGGAAAGTGCTTGTGCCTGGTCCAGTCAGCATTTTGGTAAGAAGGTGTGCAATAGGAGTTGGGCATTATTCCTTCTTGATGAAGGGCTAATGCTCGAAACGTGGATTCTCCTGCTCCTGGGATGCCTCCTGACTAGCTGTGTTTATCCAGCACTACACTCTCCACCAAAATTACATGAATGGCCATGCAAATGTCAGTGTATCCATTTTATAGCCGAAAAAGTGCTGCTGGAAAAGCGCAGCAGGTCAGGCAGCATCCAAGGAGCAGGAGAATCAACGTTTCGGGCATGAGCCCTTCTTCAATATCCATTTTATACCCAATATAGTCAATGTGGGATATAAATGAATTAATGTTATTTCTGCAAGTATAAATTCTGATACAGAACAGGAATGAGAAAATACATATTCAGCAAAAAGAAAGGATATGTTAGCATGAGACGTGAATACAGAACAATGGTGGATATAAGGGCAAACAGGAAAACATCTGTTTTCCCCACTTGCACCGAGACACAGGAACAAACCCTAATTAAAGAGGTCAAAGTGGCCTCTGGATGGAAATGGATGCTGATAGAAGAAAAGCTATGCCTAATCAATAACCTACGGTAGACTGACATCAAACACCCTTATGGGAGTCAGAGATAAGAGTTTGTCACGGACAAGACAGGATAAACAGAAGTTGTGGGATCAGTCTTAAGGAAATGAGTGACGTAAGCGAAGCAGGGAACAAACAATGGAATAAGGAAAACATATGGGAAAAGAAACTGTATAAATTGTAAGGGTTTTTTGGGATATAGTGTGCATTTTGTCATTACCTTACCTGGTAATTAGACAAAGCACCCACCTATAGGTGTATAAATAAATGGCGGATTCAGATATTCGTCTCGGACTGAAATTATTAAAGTTAGTGAGCTTTTGTTTCTCACAGTCAACATTACTTACATCTGCAGGGGGAGGCATGGCCTTGTGGTGTTATTGTTTGACTATTAAGCCAGACACTCTGCGCTGCCTGACCTGCTGCGCTTTTCCAGCAACACATTTTTAAGCTCTGATCTCCAGCATCTGCAGTGCTCACTTTCTACTATTAAGCCAGACACTCGTCTAATGTTCTGGGATGCAGGTTCAATTCCTGTCATGACGGCAGATGGTGAAATTTGAATTCAATAAATTAAGAGTTCATTGATTGTTGGGAAAATCTACCTGGTCCTCCAATGTCCTTGAGGGAAGGCCCCAACCCATATACTTCAATGCAAAATCTAAATTTACATTCCAGTGCTGTCCTGAGAGAGTACTATCCTGTCAAAGTGCTGTCCTTTGTCAGAGACAAGAAAATAATGCCCAGTCTCCATCTAAAAGATTCCACAGCCACTTTTATAAAGCAAAGGTGAAACTAAAATTGGAGGTGTAGTGGACAGCGAAGAAGGTTACCTCAGATTACAACAGGATCTTGATTAGATGGGCCAATGGGCTGAGGAGTGGCAGATGCAGTTTAATTTAGATAAATGTGAGGTGCTACATTTTGGGAAAGCAAATCTTAGCATGACTTATACACTTAATGGTAAAGTCCTGGGGAGTGTTGCTGAACAGAAAGACTTTGGAGTGCAGGTTCATAGCTCCTTGAAAGTGGAGTAGCAGGTAGATAGGATAGTGAAGAAGGCATTTGGTATGCTTTCCTTTATTGATCAGAGTATTGAGTACAGGAGTTGGGTGGTCATGTTGCGGCTGTACAGGACATTGGTTAGGCCACTGTTGGAATATAGCATGCAATTCTGGTCTTCTTTCTATCGGAAAGATGTTGTGAAACTTGAAAGGGTTCAGAAAAGATTTACAAGGATATTGCCAGGGTTGGAGGATTTGAGGTATAGGAAGAGGTTGAATAGGCTGGAGCTGTTTTCTCTGGAGTGTTGGAGGCTGAGGGGTGATCTTATAAAGGTTTACAAAATCATGAAGGGCATGGACAGGATAAATAGACAAAGTCTTTTCCCTGGGGTCAGGGAGTCCAGAACTAGAGGGCATAGGTTTAGGGTGAGAGGGGAAAGATTTAAAAGGGACCTAAGGGGCAACTTTTTCATGCAGAGGGTGGTATGTGTGTGAAATGAGCTGCTAGAGGAAATGGTGGATGCTGGTACAATTGCAACATTTAAAAGGCATTTGGACGGGTGTATGAATGGGAAGGGTTTGGAGGGATATGGGCCTGGTGCTGCCAGGTGGGACTAGTTTGGGTTGGAATATCTGGTTGGCATGGACGAGTTGGATCGAAGAGTCTGTTTCCATGCTGTACATCTCGATGACTCTATGACTCTATGACATCTGAGGTGTCACTCAAATTCCTCACTTAAACACAGGTCACTTGGTCATTATCACATTGTTAATTGTGGCTTGCTGTGCAAATCCTTTTCAGGACCTTTCTATGTCACTAGTGTTATGGCTCCTTTTATATCTGATGGGAGGACTGATTAAATATCTCCTTCAAAGACCCAGTAAGCACAAAAAATCAAGGGCTGTGTAGCCTCTTTCTATGCTGTTTGATTCTATGCAACGCTTACATCTTTGGCATGGACCACACACACACTGTATGAAACAATAAAATTTGGAAAACCTGCAAACGTTACAAAGTGGAGGCCATCGATTGCACCAGTTGGTATTTCTTTGGCTCTGTTTGCTAAGCCTAAATGAACTAAAAAGATTATATTCTGTCTCTGATATCTCATGAGCAGTGTCAATTTATACAAGTGTATGCTGATCCCTCAGGAACTCTTAAAGTGTCTACATAAGACACCTTTTTCAATCAAACTTGTCTGACAGAACTGAAGAATGGAAGACCAAAGCTCCCTTTTGCCATATGCCTTGTGGCATCACTTCAGTTTTAGTTTGAAAGAACACTTGTGTTGGCACAGGCTTGAAGCCTGTTCCTGTGCTGTATTATTCTTTGTTCACCAATCTTGCCCAGAATTTGAGCGCTGGTACAATAGGCCCCATGCTACTACCGGAAGCACACCATGAAAAAGATCAAAGCAAGCAGCTTTCTGATTGTTAAGGGGTTGAGAATGAGAGGTCTTAGCTACAAGGTTAAATATTAAAGTCCGAGGATCAAAAAGCAAGAGAAACTAGTGAACAGAGGGACAGTTGTGAGGCTATCTGCTACTCACTTCCAACATTAATGAGAAACATGGCCAAGATTAGATTGTAAAGGTGGATGGAATGAAAAGGATTTGGAAGGATATTAAAACAGGCTGGGTTAAGTATGATTGGAATTATTTGCTTTCTTGGTGATTGACCAGTTGGAGAAGACATCTTGCAAAATGTCCAGATTACAGAGAAGGAAGTGCTAGATGTCTTGAAACGGTTAAAAGTGGATAAATCCCCAGGACCTGATCAGGTGTACCCAAGAACTCTGTGGGAAGCTAGAGAAGTGATTGTTGGTTCTCATGCTGAGATATTTGTATCATCTATAGTCACAGGTGAGGTACCGGAAGACTGAAGGTTGGCTAACATGGTGCCACTGTTTAAGAAGGGCGGTAAAGACAAGCCAGGGAACTATAGACCGGTGAGCCTGACCTCAGTGGTGGGCAAGTTGTTGGAGGGAATCCTGAGGGACAGAATGTACATGTATTTGGAAAGGCAAGGACTGTTTCGGGATAGTCAGCACAGCTTTGTGCGTGGGAAATCATGTCTCACAAACTTGATTGAGTTTTTTGAAGAAGTAACAAAGAAGATTGATGAGGGCAGAGCAGTAGTTGTGATCTATATGGATTTCAGTAAGGCGTTCAACAAGGTTCCCCATGGGAGACTGATTAGCAAGGTTAGAGCTCATGGAATACAGGGAGAACTAGCCATTTGGATACAGAACTGGTTCAAAGGTAGAAGACAGAAGGTGGTGGTGGAGGGTTGTTTTTCAGACTGGAGGCCTGTGACCAGTGGAGTGCCACAAGGATTGGTGCTGGGCCCTCTACTTTTTGTCATTTACATAAATGATTTGGATGCGAGCATAAGAGGTACAGTTAGTAAGTTTGCAGGTGACACCAAAATTGGAGGTGTAGTGGACAGCGAAGAGGGTTACCTCAGA
This sequence comes from Chiloscyllium plagiosum, assembly GCF_037043375.1. Classification (NCBI taxonomy): domain Eukaryota; kingdom Metazoa; phylum Chordata; class Chondrichthyes; order Orectolobiformes; family Hemiscylliidae; genus Chiloscyllium; species Chiloscyllium plagiosum. The sequence goes on from NW_028270166.1 coordinate 5,327,353, forward strand.
TTACAACAGGATCTGGACCAGATGGGCCAATGGGCTGAGAAGTGGCAGATGGAGTTTAATTCAGATAAATGCGAGGTGCTGCATTTTGGGAAAGCAAATCTTAGTATGACTTATACACTTAATGGTAAGGTCCTAGGGAGTGTTGCTGAACAAAGAGACCTTGGAGTGCAGGTTCATAGCTCCTTGAAAGTGGAGTCGCAGGTAGATAGGATAGTGAAGAAGGCGTTTGGTATGCTTTCCTTTATTGGTCAGAGTATTGACTACAGGAGTTGGGAGGTCATGTTGTGGCTGTATAGTACATTGGTTAGGCCACTGCTGGAATATTGCATGCAATTCTGGTCTCCTTTCTATCGGAAAGATGTTGTGAAACTTGAAAGGGTTCAGAAAAGATTTACAAGGATGTTACCAGGGTTGGAGGATCTGAGCTACAGGGAGAGGCTGAACAGGCTGGGGCTGTTTTCCTTGGAGTGTCGGAGGCTGAGGGGTGACCTTATAGAGATTTACAAAATCATGAGGGGCATGGATAGGGTAAATAGGCAAAGCCTTTTCCCTGGGGTCGGGGAGTCCAGAACTAGAGGGCATAGGTTTAGGGTGAGAGGGGAAAGATATAAAAGAGACCTAAGGGGCAACATTTTCATGCAGAGGGTGGTACGTGTATGGAATGAGCTGCCAGAAGATGTGGTGGAGGCTGGTACAATTGCAACATTTAAGAGGCATTTGGAGGGGTATATGAATAGGAAGGGTTTGGAGGGATATGGGCCGGGTGCTGGCAGGTGGGACTAGATTGGGTTGGGATATCTGGTCGGCATGGACGGGTTGGACCGAAGGGTCTGTTTCCGTGCTGTATATCTCTATGACTCTATGACATGGATGAGCTGAATGAAGATTGGTAAGCCTAAGGTACCGAACCAGATACTAATTGATTTGATTTGATTTGATTTATTGTCACATGTACCTAAGTACAGTACAAATTTTTGTTTTGTGTTCAGTACAGGCAGATCATAACATACAAGGACATGCAAACCAGAGGGTGATTAATCAGAGCAAGGCATACAAAGGTATGGCTGCACAGGAGGTGTACAAAAGCAAGATCAACATTACTTTTGAAATTTAAAAGGGCATTCAGCAGTCTAATAACATACTGTATCTGCAAAGTAACAATCTGTAAACTAGCTCCTCACACAATTCCACCCGCTTCCTCAAATATCGTTTGTCCTTACTTTATGAATAGTGACACTATTGTTCCTAGTTATCAATGAGATGATTGGATAATTTAGGTATCAATCCTGTTTGGAAAATGACAGGGCACCCACATCTCTCTGAGGTAGAGACCTCCTGGTTATTCACAACCTTCTTGATGATAAAAAATCTATTCTACTTTTCATTTGAATTATTTGACACCCTGACCTCCAGCCAGGGCTAACTGACCCTCAGCATTGTGTGATGAAACTATGGCTTTAAAAGGTGTACTTTGTCATTTCTTTTATGAAGAGAGGTGCCAAGCAACATGCTCAAAGCCAATAAAGTAAACAGCTTGTGAGGTCTTGAGAATTTTATTCAGTTAGAACAGTAGAAGCAGCCTGATTGGGTCATTTAGTCATACATGGAAGGAACATTTGGAGCATCTATTGGAATTGTTTGAATACTGTAGGAGGCGGGCTTTGTGATAAACCTGGCTAAAAATGAATTTGCCAAAGTCCGAGTCACATTCCTGCGCCTAAATATTGGACATGGACAAACAGCCCCACGAGATGTGAAAACGAGATTACTGCAGAGTTTCCCATACTATCATCAAAGAAGAAAGTACTATGATTCCTGGGACTGAGTGTTTTTTTAAAGAAAGTTTGTACTGAATTTTAGCAGTGCGGTTGCTCCACTGACTGATTTATTGAGTAAGTGCAGAAAATTTCAGTGGATGGAGGAATGTCAGAAGATATTTGACAGGCTGAAAGCTGTGTTAACCACTGCCCCAGTGTTAACCACACCTAATTATACAAAGCCATTCACAGTGGCTATTGATGTGAGTGATGTGGGTGTCAGTTCTGTACACTTGCAAGAAGACAAGAAGATAGAAAGTCCTATTAGGTATTTTTTCAAAAAATTGAATAATCATTAACAGAAATATTCCACAGTTGAGAAGGAGACTGGTGTTGGTGTTGCAATATTTCAATGTCTATATTGCCAGTAATGTATCTGAGACAATTGCATAACTGATCATAAACCTTAAAGTTTTTGGGAAAATTTAAAATAGCAGACTGTTTAGATGGAGTTCAGTATTACAGTTGTTCAATTTGAAAATTATATACATGGCAGGATGAGAGAACATAATTGTGGCTGCATTGTCACGACTGACGAAGGAAGATGGAGGCGTTCAGTGGCAGGAAGAAGTGGACTGTGATATGAATGTTTGCACTGAGTCAACATAATGTATATGTATTGTAGTATGCTAATAGCAGAAGGCTAAAAGTTTTTAAAAATGAAGCCATCTTTGTATATTGATGGTTCATTCTTTTTTAAGGGGGGAAGGTGGGATGAGAGGTCAATTTTGTCATCTTTAAGAGATCGATTTTGTCATTTTTTTCATGAAGAAAGGTTGAGACAGAGGTGAAGAGTGGTCTGCTCAAAGCCAATAAAGTAAATAACGTATAATGCTTTGGAATTTTTTTTTAAGTTGGAACAATAGAAGCAGCCTGAATGGGTGGGATCATGCTTCCACAGAACCAGGATTTTTAGTTTTAGCTTTATGCAGTTGTTGGGGTCTTGAAGCTGGATGTGGAAATTCTCACTCCTCTCTCTGTTACAGCTAAAAGCTGCTGCTACAATTGCATGTGAGAATCTATTTTACTGAATTTGCCTTTGCCAAGATTTGGAGCTGCTGGTTTTGGACTGGGATGGACAAAGTTAAACAATCACACAATGCCAAGTTATAGTCCAACAAGTTTATTTGGAAGCAGTAGCTTTTCAGGTAACTTGTTGAAGGAGCAGCGCTCTGAAAGGTAGTGCTTCCAAATAAACCTGTTGGACTATAACTTGGTTCAAAGTTTGTGAGAAGATTTGTAGCTCGGGTGCTCGTTGTTGTGGTTCTGTTCGCCGAGCTGGGAATTTGTGTTGCAGACGTTTCGTCCCCTGTCTAGGTGACATCCTCGGTGCTTGGGAGCCTCCTGTGAAGCGCTTCTGTGATCTTTCCTCCAGCATTTGTAGTGGTTTGAATCTGCCGTTTCCGGTTGTCAGTTCCAGCTGTCCGTTGCAGTGGTCGGTATATTGGGTCCAGGTCGATGTGCTTATTGATTGAATCTGTGGATGAGTGCCATGCCTCTAGGAATTCCCTGGCTGTTCTCTGTTTGGCTTGTCCTATAATAGTAGTGTTGTCCCAGTCTAGTTCATGTTGCTTGTCATCTGCATGTGTGGCTACTAAGGATAGCTGGTCGTGTCGTTTCGTAGCTCGTTGGTGTTCATGGATGCGGATCGTTAGCTGTCTTCCTGTTTGTCCTATGTAGTGTTTTGTGCAGTTCTTGCATGGGATTTTGTACACTACATTGGTTTTGCTCATGCTGGGTATCAGGTCCTTCGTTCTGGTGAGTTGTTGTCTGAGGGTGGCTGTTGGTTTGTGTGCTGTTATGAGTCCTAGTGGTCGCAGTAGTCTGGCTGTCAGTTCGAAATGCTCTTGATGTATGGTAGTGTAGCTAGTCCTTTGGGTTGTGGCATGTCCTCGTTCCCGTTGTCTTTCCCTTAGGCATCAGTTGATGAAATTGCGCAGGTATCCATTTTTGGCGAATACAGTGAAGAGGTGTTCTTCTTCCTCTTTTTGCAGTTCTGGTGTACTGCAGTGTATTGTGGCCCTTTTCAATAGTTTCTTAATGCAACTTCTTTTGTGTGTGTTGGAGTGGTTGTTTTCGTAGTTCAGGACTTGATCTGTGTGTGTGGCTTTCCTGTATACCTTTGTGGTGAATTCTCCGTTAGGTGTTCTCTGTACCATCACGTCTAGGAATGGGAGTTGGTTGTCCTTTTCTTCCTCTCTAGTGAATCGGATTCCTGTGAGTGTGGCATTGATGATCCAGTGTGTGCTCTCTATTTCTGTGTTTGTAATGATTACAAAGGTGTCATCCACATATCTGACCCAGAGTTTGGGTTGGATTTGCGGTAAGACTGTTTGTTCTAATACGGATGCCCGCGCAATTTCTAATGCCAAAAACGGATACCCACGCAATTTCATCAACAGATGCGTAAGGGAAAGACAACGGGAACGAGGATATGCCACAACCCAAAGGACTAGCCACACTACCATACATCAAGAGCATTTCCGAACTGACAGCCAGACTACTGCGACCACTAGGACTCAAAACAGCACGCAAACCAACAGCCACTCTCTGACAACAACTCACCAGAACGAAGGACACGATACCCAGCATGAACAAACCCAATGTCGTGTACAAAATCCCTTGCAAGGACTGCACAAAACACTACATAGGACAAACAGGAAGACAGCTAACGATCCGCATCCACGAACACCAACTAGCCACGAAACGACATGACCAGCTATCCTTAGTAGCCACACATGCAGATGACAAGCAACATGAATTCGACTGGGACAACACTACTATTATAGGACAAGCCAAACAGAGAACAGCCAGGGAATTCCTAGAGGCATGGCACTCATCCACAGATTTAATCAAAAAGCACATCGACCTAGACCCAATATACCGGCCACTGCAGCGGAAAGCTGGAACTGACAACCGGAAGCGGCAGGTACAAATCACTATAAATGGCGGAGGTTACATCATAGAAGCGCTTCACAGGAGACTCCCAAGCACCGAGGATGTCACCTAAACAGGGGACGAAATGTCTGCAACACAAATTCCCAGCTCGGCGAACAGAACCATAACCTGGTATTGCGTGATTTTTAACTTTGCCTTTGCCAAGGATATGTTTATGGGATGTTACTATACTGGAGCAGTTTATTAATATTAGTTAATGTATTAACTTGCTAAGCATTTCGATAGTTACAGTTAAGCCAATTTTTCTCTTTCATTTTTATTTTGTCTGTATTTTAACTGTAGTGTAAAAATAAAGTGTGTTTTGCTTAAAGTCAAGTGATTTGACCAATCAAATTGCATCTAGAATTACACTTACCTTGAAAATGAGAAAAATTTAGGGTCTAGAGAATCTTGTTAATTATTTTGAGGGTGTTTGGCCTGGTCCATAACAATTGATCCTGTCAGTCCTTTCAATGAGATTGTCACTCATTCTTCGACATGTCAGACAGAATAGACTCATTCCATACAATCTTTTCTCATTCGACAAGCCACATATTCCAGGAATCAATACAGTGAACCTTTGTTGCAATCCTCACAGCTGGGTATATCCAACTGTGTGTCAGTGTGTGTGTATGGGACACGTACCCCAGTGAGAGTCAGTGTGCGTGGGGGTGGGGGAGCCCATACCCCAGTGAGAGTGTGTGTGTGGAACCCTGTACCCCAGTGAGAGTCAGTGTGTGTGGGACCCTGTACCCCAGTGAGAGTCACTGTGTGTGGGACCCTGTACCCCAGTGAGGGTCAGTGTGTGTGGGACCCTGTACCCCAGTGAGGGTCAGTGTGTGTGGGACCCTGTACCCCAGTGAGAGTCAGTGTGTGTGGGACCCTGTACCCCAGTGAGAGTCAGTGTGTGTGGGACCCTATACCCCAGTGAGAGTCAGTGTGTGTGGGACCCTGTACCCCAGTGAGGGTCAGTGTGTGTGGGACCCTGTACCCCAGTGAGGGTCAGTGTGTGTGGGACCCTGTACCCAGTGAGAGTCAGTGTGTGTGGGACCCTGTACCCCAGTGAGAGTCAGTGTGTGTGTGGGAGCTTGTACCCCAGTGAGAGTCAGTGTGTGTGGGAGCCTGTACCCCTGTGAGAGTCAGTGTGTGTGTGTGTGGGACCCTGTACCCCAGTGAGAGTCAGTGTGTGTGTGGGACCCTGTACCCCAGTGAGAGTCAGTGTGTGTGTGGGACCCTGTACCCCTGTGAGAGTCAGTGTGTGTGGGACCCTGTACCCCAGTGAGAGTCAGTGTGTGTGTGTGTGGGACCCTGTACCCCAGTGAGAGTCAGTGTGTGTGTGGGACCCTGTACCCCAGTGAGAGTCAGTGTGTGTGTGGGACCCTGTACCCCTGTGAGAGTCAGTGTGTGTGTGGGACCCTGTACCCCTGTGAGAGTCAGTGTGTGTGTGGGACCCATACCCCAGTGAGAATCAGTGTGTGTGTGTGAGCCCGTACCCCAGTGAGAGTCAGTGTGTGTGTGGAACCCGTACCCCAGTGAGAATCAGTGTGTGTGTGGGACCCTGTACCCCTGTGAGAGTCAGTGTGTGTGTGGGACCCTGTACCCCAGTGAGAGTCAGTGTGTGTGTGTGTGTGAGCCCGTACCCCAGTGAGAGTCTGTGTGTGTGGGACCTATACCCCAGTGAGAGTCAGTGTGTGTGTGGGACCCTGTACCCCTGTGAGAGTCAGTGTGTGTGTGGGACCCTGTACCCCAGTGAGAGTCAGTGTGTGTGTGGGACCCTGTACCCCAGTGAGAGTCAGTGTGTGTGTGAGCCCGTACCCCAGTGAGAGTCTGTGTGTGTGGGACCCTGTACCCCAGTGAGAGTCAGTGAGTGTGTGGGACCCTGTACCCCAGTGAGAGTCAGTGTGTGTGTGGGACCCTGTACCCCAGTGAGAGTCAGTGTGTGTGTGGGACCCTGTACCCCAGTGAGAGTCAGTGAGTGTGTGGGACCCTGTACCCCAGTGAGAGTCAGTGTGTGTGTGTGGGATTGTACCCCAGTGAGAAAGTGAGGCCTGTAGATGCTGGACATCAGAGTCGAGCATGTGGTGCTGGAAAAGCACTGCAAGTGAGGCAGCTTCTGAGGAGCAGGAGAATTGATATTTTAGGTGTAAGCCTGATGAAGGGCTTATGCCAGAAACGTCAATTCCCCTGCTCCTTGGATGCGTTTTTTAAATTCAAAAATATACTTTATTCATAAAATAATTTGATGGTCTGTACAATTGGTCATGCCATACATATGTAAACATGTACATACAGAGGTCAGAATTTATCATTTTTATACAGGTCTGTACATTTTTTGATCATATGCCCATATAATTAGCTGAGGCGTCAGCAGAGCCCAAATGACTGCATGGGCTCCATGTTCTTCGTTAGGCAGGCAGACTTTACACAGTGGTATTTCCCCACCGCGCCTTGGCGGCAGCTGCCCCAAGCTTCAGCGCGTCCCTCCACACGTAGTCCTGAACCATGGAATGTGCCAGTCTGCAACACTCAGTCAGGGTCAACTCCTTCAGCTGGAAGATCAGCAGGTTTCGGACCACCCAGAGAGCGTCCTTCACCGAGTTGATGATCCTCCAGGCACAGTTGATGTTCGTCTCGGTGTGCGTCCCGGGGAACAGACCGTAGAGCACGGAGTCCCGCGTCACGGCGCTGCTCGGGACGAACCTCGACAAACAGCACTGCATTCCTCTCCAGACTTCCTCTGTGTAGGCACATTCCAGAAGGAGGTGTGTGACAGTCTCGTCCCCCCCTGCAGCCGCTTCGAGGGCAGCGTGCGGTGCGGCTGAGAGTCCGGGCGTGCATAAAGGATCTCACAGGCAGAGCCCTTCTCACCACCAGCCAAGCCATGTCTTGGTGCTTGTTGGAAAGTTCTGGCGATGAGGCATTCTGCCAAATGGCTTTGACAGTCTGCTCAGGGAACCACTCGATAGGATCCGCCCTCTCCTTTTCCCGAAGGGTCTCAAGGACACTACGTGCTGACCACTTCCTAATGGACTTGTGGTCAAAGGTGTTTTTCTTGATAAATTTCTCCACGAAGGACAGGTGATACTCGGAGCGTTCCGCGGCAGCGAGGCCAGGCCCATCCTTCGCAACACCGGGGACAGGTAGAACCTCAGTACGTAGTGACACTTGGTGTTTGCGTACCGGGGATCCACGCACAGCTTGATGCAGCCACACACAAAGGTGGCCATCAGGGTGAGGGTGGCATTGGGTGTATTTTTTCCCCCGTTGCCCAGATCTTTATACAGTGAGTCCCTTCGGACCCGGTCCATCTTTGACCTCCATATAAACTGGAAGATGGCCCGGGTGACTGCAGCAGCACAGGTTCTGGGAATAGGCCAGACCTGTGCAACGTATAACAGCAATGACAGTGCCTCACACCTGATGACCAGGTTTTTTCCCGCGATGGAGAGCGACCGTAGCTTCCATCTGCCCAGTTTCTGCCTCACTTTGCTGATACGCTCCTCCCAAGACTTGGTGCACGCCCCAGCCTCTCCGAACCAAATACCCAGCACCTTCAGGTGATCGGTCCTGACGGTGAAGGGGATTGAGGATTGGTCGGCCCAGTTCCTGAAGAGCATGGCCTTGCTCTTGCCTCGGTTTACCTTGGCCCCTGAGGGCCGTTCGAACTGGTCACAAATGCACATGAGTCTGCGCACGGACAGCGGATCCGAGCAGAAAACGGCGACGTCATCCATGTACAGGGAGGCCTTAACCTGCAGGCCCCCGCTGCCAGGAATAGTCACCCCTCTCAGGCTCGCATCCTTCCTGATGGACTCGGCAAATGGCTCTATGCAGCATACAAACAAGGCAGGAGAGAGGGGGCAGCCCTGCCTGACTCCAGATCTGACTGGGAAGCTATCTGATTCCCACCCATTGATTGAGACTGCACTGACAATGTTGGTGTAGAGCAGTCTGATCCAATTGCAGATTCCCTCCCCAAAGCCCATTTTGGAGAGAACATCTCTCATATACCTGTGTGATATCCTGTCAAAGGCTTTCTCCTGGTCCAGGCTGATCAGGCAGATGTCCAACCCTCTGTCCTGCACGTAGGCGATCGTATCCCTGAGGAGTGCGAGACTCTCAGCGATCCTCCTGCCCGGCACAGCACAGGTTTGGTCAGGGTGAATCACCGACCCTAGAGCAGACCTGACCCGGTTGGCGATTACCTTTGACAGAATTTTGTAATCCGCGTTCAACAGTGAGATTGGTCTCCAATTTTTGAGTTGCTCCCTCTCCCCCTTCCCCTTGTAGATGAGGGTGATGATGCCTTTCCTCATGGATTCACTCATGGTACCTGCCCGAAGCATACTGACATACACCTCCAGCAGGTCCTGGCCAATCAAGTCCCACAGAGCGGAATAGAGCTCGACCGGTAAGCCGTCACTTCTGGGAGTTTTATTCTTTTCGAAGGACTCGAGGGCCTTGGTCAGCTCGTCCAGAGATAGCGGCTGGTCCAGCCTCTCCCATGTTCTGTCGTCTAAGACCTCCGTGATAGAGGACAGGAACGACTGGGAGGCCGCGCTGTCGGTCAGCTTCGCGTCATACAGACTGGCGTAGAAGGATTTACTGATCCTCATGACGTCAGCCTGAGATGACGTTAGCGAGCCATCTTCTTCCTTCAGGCTGCTGAGCACCTGCTCCTTGGATGCTGCCTGACCTGCTGTGCTTTTCCAGCACCACACTCTTGACTCTGTAACCCAGTGAGTCAGTGCGTGAGTGGGATTGTACCCCCGTGAGAGTCAGTGTGTGTAGGAGTGTTCTCCATTAAGAGTTGGTGTGTATGAACTCTATCCTAGTGTAAATGGAAGTAGGATCAGGAAGTGGAGCTGCAAAGAGAAAGTTTTTTTAAAATATGAAAAGCTAATTTGACATTTCATACTTCTCTGGTAATTAAGTTACTGAGTAATGCAACCTCTTACTGATTGGTTAACACTTATAATCACCGCCTGCAATGAAGATGTAGCTGCCAATGACAGCCATTAATGTTCCTGGCATTGGACTCAACTGTGTAATTGAGATTAAAAGGGCAAACACTGAATAATGGAGGAGCTAATTAACTTTGCGTAAAGAAGTCTGTGAACAATGGCTGTGAGCCTGAGCCCATGCAGTTATAGCAATCTCTACAAGAATAGCTCACGATTAGCTTCATCCCAAAAACATCTCAATATTCTTTCTGCCTGTTGGCAACATGTCATTTTTGGTAGATATCCAATATCTTTGTGTATTGCAGGAAGTCGTTCCCAATGTTAAAAACGGCCAAATTTAAATAAAAGAGAATGAAATGTAAAAAAGTAAGCAAGTGGTGGTGAATGTTTAGGTCCAGGCTGGAGTACCATCCTCATTTCTGGGCACTGCACTTTGTGATGATTGTCAAAGCCTTGGTGGGTTGCAGAGAACCACTCAGCTCCGGAACTCATTACAGCCTGGATTTAATCACAGACAAAACAGCCACATTCCCAAAGTGAGCATGGGGTGACAGCCCTTGATATTAAAGCTACATTCAAGAAGCCCTAGCAAAACTGGAATCGATGGGTATCGGGGGGAAACTCTCAGCTGGTCGGAGTCATACCTGGCACATAGGAATATGGTTGTGGCTTTTGGAGGTTAGTCATCTCTGCAGGAGTTCCTCAGGGTAGTATCCTGGGCCCAACCATCTACAGCTGCCCCATCAATTATCTTCCCTTCATCATAAGTCAGAAGTGAGGATATTTGCTAATGATTGCACAATGTTCAGGACTATTTGCGATTCCTTGGATACTGAAGCAGTCCAAATGCAACAGGACCTGGACAATTTCCAGGTTTGGGCTGACAAATGGCAAGTAATATTCGCACCACACAAATGGCAGGCCATGACTATCTCCAATAAGATTCTGGATCAGTGATGCTGGAAGAGCACAGCAGTTCAGGCAGCATCCGAAGAGCTTCAGCAAAATCGACGTTTTGGGCAAAAGCCCTTCATCAGGAATAAAGGCAGAGAGCCTGAAGCGTGGAGAGATAAGCTAGAGGAGGGTGGGGGTGGGGAGAAAGTAGCATAGAGTACAATAGGTGAGTGGGGGAGGAGATGAAGGTGATAGGTCAGGGAGGAGATGGTGGAGTGGATAGGTGGAAAAGGAGCTAGGCAGGTCGGACAAGTCCGGACAAGTCAAGGGGACTGGAAGTTTGAAACTAGGATGAGTTGGGGGAAGGGGAAATGAGGAAGCTGTTGAAGTCCACATTGATGCCCTGGGGTTGAAGTGTTCCGAGGCGGAAGATGAGGCGTTCTTCCTCCAGGCGTCTGGTGGTGAGGGAGCGGCGGTGAAGGAGGCCCAGGACCTCCATGTCCTCGGCAGAGTGGGAGGGGGAGTTGAAATGTTGGGACACGGGGCGGTTTGGTTGATTGGTGCGGGTGTCTCGGAGATGTTCCCTAAAGCGCTCTGCTAGGAGGCGTCCAGTCTCCCCAATGTAGAGGAGACCGCATCGGGAGCAATGGATACAATAAATGATATTAGTGGATGTGCAGGTAAAATTTTGATGGATATGGAAGGCTCCTTTAGGGCCTTGGATAGAGGTGAGGGAGGAGGTGTGGGCACAGGTTTTACAGTTCCTGCTGTGGCAGGGGGAAGTGCCAGGATGGGAGGGTGGGTCGTAGGGGGGCGTGGACCTGACCAGGTAGTCATGGAGGGAACGGTCTTTGCGGAAGGCGGAAAGGGGTGGGGAGGGAAATATATCCCTGGTGGTGGGGTCTTTTTGGAGGTGGCGGAAATGTCGGCGGATGATTTGGTTTATGCGGAGGTATGTAGGGTGGAAGGTGAGCACCAGGGGCGTTCTGTCCTTGTTGCGGTTGGAGGGGTGGGGTCTGAGGTGCGGGATGTCGACGAGATGCGTTGGAGGGCATCTTTAACCACGTGGGAAGGGAAATTGCGGTCTCTAAAGAAGGAGGCCATCTGGTGTGTTCTGTGGTGGAACTGGTCCTCCTGGAAGCAGATACAGCAGAGGCGGAGAAATTGGGAATACGGGATGGCATTTTTGCAAGAGATAGGGTGGGAAGAGGTGTAATCCAGGTTGCTGTGGGAGTCGGTGGGTTTGTAAAAAATGTCAGTGTCAAATCGGTCGTCACTAATGGAGATGGAGTGGTCCAGGAAGGGGAGGGAGGTGTCAGAGATGGTCCAGTTAAATTTAAGGTCAGGGTGGAATGTGTTGGTGAAGTTGATGAATTGCTCAACCTCCTCGCAGGAGCACGAGGTGGCGCCAATGCAGTCATCAACGTAGCGGAGGAAGAGGTGGGGAGTTTTACCTTATCTCCAATAAGAGACAATCTAACTAATGTCACTTGACATTCAATGGTGTTACCGTCACTGAATCCCCCACTGTCAATATCCTGTGGATTACCATTCACTGGAACTGGATTCACCACATAAACACAGTGGCAGCAAGAGCAAGTCAGAGGCTAGGAATACAGTAGCGAGTAACTCACTTCCTGATTCCTCAAAGCCTTTTGACCATCTACAAGACCCAAGTCAGGAGTGTGATGATATACTCCACACTTGCCTGGATGGGTTCATCTCCAACAATGTGAAAGAAGCTTGACATCATCCAGGGCAAAGCAGCCCACTTCATTGGCACCATATCCACAAACATTCACTCCCTCCACCACTGATGCTCAGTAGCAGTAGTATGTACTACCTAGAAGATGCACTGCAGAAGTTCACCAAAAATCCTTACACAGCACCTTCCAAACTCATGGCCATCTAGAAGGACAAGGATAGCAGATGCATGGGAACACTGTTATGGACTAGGCCAGACCCCCTCAAAACATTTTAAGAAAGTAGCCTGGACCCTAACTTTCCCAGTTGTCTTAAGCAGGTGTAGATATTCCAGGAGGGATGCAGCTGACCCAACCACTCAGTTTTAAACAGAACAGAATTTATTTGCAAGATTACTGAATGAAACACAAACAAAAGAGAACAGGATACAGACTAACTAATCTGTCCGAAAACCCAACAGATTATCCCAATTTAATGATGCTATTCCAAATTCCTGCAACAATCCCCATAAACACCCCTTGGCAAAAAAGGTAAAATCAAACAAAGGAACTTAGAGGAGAGAGAGGTGACAGAGAGATTCAGCATGGAACACCTTCTTCCATGTAGCTGTTTCTTTGAGCAGCAGCCTCAAAACTGACTGACTGCTTAATCTAAACCAAAACAAACCAGACAAAAGCTGAGCTGGGAGAACTGGCAACTCCGCTTTCATGTACAAGTGTTTTTTTAAAACTTGAAAGCCTTTTTCCTGAGGCAGTATCTGTTAGCTATGATCAAGTTGGCCCTAAATTCCATCCAAGCCAGACCTCTTGGCAACTCTGTGTTTATGACCCTTCTGAAAAAAAAACGAAGGACCACATAACTCCTTATTAAAGGAGTAACATCATCACAATATGATCCCCTGCAGGTTCCCCTCCAAGCCACTCATCATCCTCATTTGGAAATATATTGCCATTCCTTCACTGTCACTGGGTCAAAATCCTGGAATTGTGAGTCTATCTGCAGTAACTCGAAAAGGCAGCTCAGCACCCCCTTCTCAAAGGCAGTAGGTATGGTAGTAAATGCCAAACCAGCCAGCGATGCCCATATCCCATAAGTGAAAGAAAATGGAGATTGACCAGAAAGTTAACAACGATGAACAATGTCTGTGCATAGAGGATGAAAGATGTTGCAGTTGACCACTTTTAAAGGCAGAAGATTAAGTTTTAACTTGAAGATGCTTTGATAAAGCCAAATTCCATTCACTGTCAGAAAGATTATTAATGTGAGGTCACAAATATAGAATGGTTACTGAGAAAATCAGAAGGGAGGTATTAAGATGAATTACATACAGAGAGAACCTTGGCACCAAAACATATTTCAGTCAAATTTGACTGATATTCATTTGGAACAGGATGAAGCTGACAGGAATAGATAGCACAGAACAATCAGAGAACTGCGCCAACTGGGTTGTCGTCCAGTTATTCTAGCCTGTCATTGTGAAAGCTATAATTGCCTTATGGCAAGTATTCCAGTAAAAGTAATATGGAATTCTGTGCTTAATTTATCTGCTCTTCAAGGCTCAACAAAAATTACATCCACTTTCCTTTGAAAAGACTTGTTCATACTTTGCTGAAGTTCCTGTAACAGACTATAGGACATGCAAACCAGGAATGCTCAGGCACCTTCAATCACTCAGAAAGTGGTGCCTGACTGAATGTGAGTTTCTCAAAGTTGAGCAGTGATATCTTGCTTCTAAGTCAGGAAATGGACGCTCAGACATGTCAGCACATTATCTTTACTGACATCTTTTTAAAGAACTTTCTTCTGTAGATCCATCATCCTCCCCAAACCTACTCCTGAATTTGTTGAGTCTCACTGAGGAACATACAGATCCCCCACACACTGACTATTACTGTGGTACATGTCCACATTCACAGACACTCACTGGGGTACAGGTCCCACACACACACTGACTCTCACTGGGGTACGGGTCCCACACACATTCACTGACTCTCACTGGGGTCTGGGTCCCACACTCACACTGACTCTAACTGGGGTACAGGTCGCACACACATGCACTGACTCTCACTGAGTTACAGGTCCCACACACACACTGACTCTCACTGGGGTATGGGTCCTACACACACACTGACTCTCACTGGGGCACGGGCTCCCCTCACACACACCCTGACCCTCACTGGGTATAGAGTCCCACACACACTGACTCTCACTGGGATACAGGCTGCCCCACACACTGACTCTCACTGGGGTATGGGCTCCCACACACATGCACTGACTCTCACTGGGGTATGGGTCCCACACACATGCACTGACTCTCACTGGGGTACAGGTATCACACATGCACTGACTCTCACTGGGATATGGGTCCCACACACATGCACTGACTCTCACTGGGGTACAGGTCCCACACATGCACTGATTCTCACTGGGGTATGGGTCCCATACACATGCACTGACTCTCACTGGGGTATGGGTCCCACACACATGCACTGACTCTCACTGGGGTATGGGTCCCACACACATGCACTGACTCTCACTGGGGTACAGGTATCACACATGCACTGACTCTCACTGGGATATGGGTCCCACACACATGCACTGACTCTCACTGGGGTACAGGTCCCACACATGCACTGACTCTCACTGTGGTACGGGTCCCACACACAAACTGACTCTCACTGGGGTACCTGTCCCACACACATGCACTGACTCTGACTGGGGTATGGGTCCCACACTCACACTGACTCTCACTGGGGTACAGGTATCACACATGCACTGACTCTCACTGGGATATGGGTCCCACACACATGCACTGACTCTCACTGGGGTACAGGTCCCACACATGCACTGACTCTCACTGTGGTACGGGTCCCACACACAAACTGACTCTCACTGGGGTACCTGTCCCACACACATGCACTGACTCTGACTGGGGTATGGGTCCCACACTCACACTGACTCTAACTGGGGTACAGGTCCCACACACACACTGACTCTCACTGGGGTATGGGTCCCACACACATGTACTGACTGTCACTGGGGTATGGGTCCCACACACATGCACTGACTCTCACTGAGGTATAGGCTCCCACACACACACTGACTCTCACTGGGGTACAGGTCCCATACACATGCACTGACTCTCACTGGGGTACGGGCTCCCTTCACACAAACATTAATCCTCACTGGGGCATGGGTCCCACACACACACTGACTCTCACTGGGGTACAGGGTCCCACACACAGGCACTGACTCTCACTGGGGTATAGGCTCCCACACACATGCACTGACTCTCATTGGGGTATGGTCCCACACACATGCACTGACTCTCACTGAGGTATAGGCTCCCACACACATGCACTGACTCTCATTGGGGTATGGTCCCACACACATGCACTGACTCTCACTGAGGTATAGGCTCCCACACACATGCACTGACTCTCATTGGGGTATGGTCCCACACACATGCACTGACTCTCACTGAGGTACGAGCTCCCCTCACACAAACCTATCCAATTGCCGCTTAAAGGTCACCAATGCTTCTGACTCTGCCACTCCCACAGGCAGCGCATTCCATGCCCACACCACTCTCTGGGTAAAGAACCTACCCCTGACACCCCCCCATACCTTCCACCCTTTATCTTAAATTTATGTCCCCTTGTAACACTCTGTTGAACCCGGGGAAAACGTTTCTGACTGTCTACTCTATCGATTCCTCTGATCATCTTATAAACCTCTATCAAGTCACCCCTCATCCTTCGCCGTTCCAGTGAGAAAAGGCCTAGCACTCTCAACCTATCCTCGTACGACCTATTCTCCATTCCAGGCAACATCCTGGTAAATCTTCTCTGCACCCTGTCCAAAGCTTCCACATCTTTCCTAAAGTGAGGCGACCAGAACTGAACACAGTACTCCAAATGTGGCCTAACCAAAGTCCTGTACGGTTGCAACATCACATCACGACTCTTGAATTCAATCCCTCTGCTCTCACTGGAGTACAGGTCCCACACACACACTGACTCTCACTGGGGTACGGGTCCCACACACACACTGAGTCTCACTGGGGCCTGGGTCCCACACACACACTGACTCTCACTGGGGTATGGGTCCCACACACATGCACTGACTCTCACTGGGGTATGGGTCCCACACACATGCACTGACTCTCACTGGGGTATGGATCCCACACACACACACTGACTCTCACTGGGGTATGGGTCCCACACACATGCACTGACTCTCACTGGGGCCTGGGTCCCACACACAAACTGACTCTCGCTGGGGTATGGGTCCCACACACATGCACTGACTCTCACTGGGATGTCGGCTCCCACACACATGCACTGACTCACACTGGGGTACGGGCTCCCCTCACACAAACACTAATCCTCACTGCGGTACGGGTCCCACACACACACTGACTGTCACTGGGGTATGGGTCCCGCACACAAGCACTGACTCTCACTGGGGCCTGGGTCCCACACACAAACTGACTCTTACTGGGGTATAGGGTCCCACACATGTGCACTGACTCTCACTGGGGTATGGGTTCCACACACATGCACTGACTCTCACTGGGGTACAGGTCCCACACACACACTGACTCTCACTGGGGTATGGGTCCCACACACGCACTGATTCTCACTGGGGTACAGGTCCCACACACATGCACTGACTCTCACTGGGGTATCTGTCCCACACACATGCACTGACTCTCACTGGAGTATGGATCCCACACACATGCACTGACTCTCACTGGGGTATCTGTCCCACACACATGCACTGACTCTCACTGGGGTATGGGTCCTACACACATGCACTGACTCTCACTGGGGTACGGGCTCCCCTCACACAAACACTAATCCTCACTGCGGTATGGGTCCCACACACACACTGACTCTCACTGGGGCACGTGCTCCCCTCACACACACACAGACACACTGACTCTCACTGGGATACAGACTGCCCCACACACTGACTCTCACTGGGGTATGGGCTCCCACACACATGCACTGACTCTCACTGGAGTATGGGTCCCAAACACACACTGACTCTCACTGGGGCATGGGTCCCACACACATGCATTGACTCTCACTGGGGTATGGGTCCCACACACATGCACTGACTCTCACTGGGGTACAGGCTCCCACACACACACTGACTCTCACTGGGGTATGGGTCCTACACACATGCACTGACTCTCACTGGGGTACGGGCTCCCCTCACACAAACACTAATCCTCACTGCGGTACGGGTCCCACACACACACTGACTCTCACTGGGTCACGGGCTCACCTCACACGCACACACACTGACCCTCACTGGGGTATAGAGTCCCACACACACTGACTCTCACTGGGATACAGGCTGCCCCACACACTGACTCTCACTGGGGTATGGGCTCCCACACACATGCATTGACTCTCACTGGGGTATGGGTCCCACACACATGCACTGGCTCTCACTGGGGTATGGGTCCCACACACACACACTGACTCTGACTGGGGTATGAGTTCCCACACACATGCACTGACTCTCACTGGGGTATGGGTCCCACACACACACTGACTCTCACTGGGGTATGGGCTCCCACACACATGCACTGACTCTCACTGGGGTACAAGGTCCCACACACACACTGACTCTCACTGGGGTATGGGTCCCACACACACACACTGACTCTCACTGGGGTATGCGTTCCCACACACATGCACTGACTCTCACTGGGGTATGGGTCCCACACACACACTGACTCTCACTGGGGTACAAGGTCCCACACACACACTGACTCTCACTGGGGTATGGGTCCCACACACACACTGACTCTCACTGGGGTATGGGCTCCCACACACATGCACTGACTCTCACTGGGGTACAAGGTCCCACACACACACTGACTCTCACTGGGGTATGGGTCCCACACACACACTGACTCTCGCTGGGGTATGGGTCCCACACACACACTGACTCTCACTGGCGTATGGGTCCCACACACACACTGACTCTCACTGGGGTATGGACTCCCCCACACACTAACTCTGACTGGGGTATGTGTCCCACACACATGCACTGACTCTCACTGGGGTATGGGTCCCACACACATGCACTGACTCTCACTGGGGTACATGTCCCCCACACACACTGACTCTCACTGGGGTATGGGTCCCATACAAACGCACTGACTCTCACTGGGGTATGGGTCCCACACACACACACTGACTCTCACTGGGGTATGGGCTCCCACACACATGCACTGACTCTCACTGGGGTATGGGTCCCACACACACACTGACTCTCACTGGGGTATGGGTCCCACACACACACTGACTCTCACTGGGGTATCTGTCCCACACACATGCACTGACTCTCACTGGAGTATGGATCCCACACACATGCACTGACTCTCACTGGGGTAAAGGCTCCCACACACACACTGACTCTCACTGGGGTATGGGTCCGACACACATGCACTGACTCTCACTGGGGTACGGGCTCCCCTCACACAAACACTAATCCTCACTGCGGTACGGGTCCCACACACACACTTACTCTCACTGGGGCACGGGCTCACCTCACACGCACACACACTGACCCTCACTGGGGTATAGAGTCCCACACACACTGACTCTCACTGGGATACAGGCTGCCCCACACACTGACTCTCACTGGGGTATGGGCTCCCACACACACTAACTCTCACTGGGGCATGGGTCCCACACACACACACTGACTCTCACTAAGGCATGGGTCCCACACACATGCACTGACTCTCACTGGGGTACAGGTCCCACACACACACACTGACTCTCACTGGGGTACAGGTCCCACACACACACACTGACACTCACCGGGGTGCGGGTCCCACACACATGCACTGACTCTCACTGGGGTATGGATCCCACACACATGCACTGACTCTCACTGGAGTATGGATCCCACACACATGCACTGACTCTCACTGGGGTATGGGCTCCCACACACATGCACTGACTCTCACTGGGGTATGGGTCCCACACACATGCACTGACTCTCACTGGGGTATGGGTCCCACACACACACACTGACTCTCACTGGGGTATGGGCTCCCACACACATGCACTGACTCTCACTGGGGTACGGGTCTCATGCACCTGCACTGACTCTCACTGGGGTATGGATCCCACACACACACACTGACTCTCATTGGGGTATGGATCCCATGCACATGCACTGACTCTCACTGGGGTATGGGTCCCACACACACACACACTGACTCTCACTGGGGTATGGGTCCCACACACATGCACTGACTCTCACTGGGGTACAGGTCCCACACATGCACTGACTCTTACTGGGGTATAGGTCCCTCACACACACTGACTCTCACTGGGGTACGTGGTCCCACACACACACTGACTCTCAGTGGGGTATGGGTCCCACACACACTGACTCTCACTAGGGTATGGGTCCCACATACACACTGACCCATTAACTACTGACTCTCTAACTAACTTCTGCTAACTGATGGGTGCTCTGATTTCCTCCCACACTTCAAAGAGGTCCAGATTAGGTTGATTGGCCATGCTAAATTGTCCATAGTGCCCATGGATTTGCAGGCTGGCGCACTCGCCATGGTAAATGCAGAGTTATGTGGTCTGGGTTGGGAAGCTCATCATTGTGTTGCTGCAGATACAATGGGCCAAACTGTCTCTGTCTGCACTGTCGTGATTCTGCGTTTCTATGATTCTACAACTCAGCCACTACTTTCAGCTTCTGTATGTTTTTAATGGAAAACACACACTGATCACTCCACACTGTACAGTAGTACAAAATACATGGGATGAGTGGAGAGATACTTGCTGCTGGTGTTAGACAGGTACCCACAGATGAATGTGTGACATTATAGACCAGTGAGCAAATTTAGATTACATGCAATAGGGCTGCTCTCTCATTAGATAGATAGAGATGACTGATGGGAGTTTAACCCGAAGGGTCACAGCATTTCAGGTGAGGGGAGAGGTTGAGAAGGAGAGTTCTGCATGGTAACCTCAGCTGGAGGGTTGTTGGGTGTCACTCAGCTATTGGGTATGTTTGAGCCTGGGTTGGACAGATATTTATGAGAAACCAAAATACATGGTATCAGTCAAGAACATGAAACTGAGGTCAAAGAATAGCCACAAACTTACTGAATAGGAAAAAAGATTTATTGGAGAAGTTGACTTTCTCCTGCTCTTTCAATGTTATCCTGCAACTATCCACCAGAGGGTGCACAGAATGCACAGACACACACTGAAGAACTTCATCCTTGCACTAAATGGATTTCAGGGAAGTGGAATTGTCCCTGATTGCTGGCAGGCTCCCAGGGACTCCCTATAAATATTAGCACATCCCGGGTACTCCCTATAAATATTAACACATCCCGGGGACTCCCTATAAATATTAGCACATCCCGGGGACTCCCTATAAATATTAGCACATCCCGGGTATTCCCTATAAATATTAGCACATCCCAGGAACTCCCTATAAATATTAGCACATCCCGGGGACTCCCTATAAATATTAGCACATCCCGGGGACTCCCTATAAATATTAGCACATCCCAGGAACTCCCTATAAATATTAGCACATCCCGGGTACTCCCTATAAATATTAGCACATCCCGGGTACTCCCTATAAATATTAACACATCCCAGGAACTCCCTATAAATATTAGCACATCCCGGGTACTCCCTATAAATATTAACACATCCCGGGGACTCCCTATAAATATTAGCACATCCCAGGAACTCCCTATAAATATTAGCACATCCCGGGTACTCCCTATAAATATTAACACATCCCGGGGACTCCCTATAAATATTAGCACATCCCGGGGACTCCCTATAAATATTAGCACATCCCGGGTATTCCCTATAAATAAGAACACATCCCAGGAACTCCCTACAAATATTAGCACATCCCAGGAACTCCCTATAAATATTAGCACATCCCAGGGACTCCCTATAAATATTAGCACATCCCAGGAACTCCCTACAAATATTAGCACATCCCAGGGACTCCCTATAAATATTAGCACATCCCAGGCACTCCCTAAAAATATTAGCACATCCCAGGGACTCCCTATAAATATTAGCACATCCCAGGGACTCCCTATAAATATTAGCACATCCCAGGCACTCCCTAAAAATATTAGCACATCCCAGGCACTCCCTAAAAATATTAGCACATCCCAGGGACTCCCTATAAATATTAGCACATCCCAGGAACTCCCTATAAATATTAGCACATCCCAGGGACTCCCTATAAATATTAACACATCCCAGGGACTCCCTATAAATATTAGCACATCCCAGGCACTCCCTAAAAATATTAGCACATCCCAGGGACTCCCTATAAATATTAGCACATCCCGGGGACTCCCTACAAATAAGAACACATCCCGGGGACTCCCTATAAATATTAGCACATCCCAGGGACTCCCTATAAATATTAGCACATCCCGGGTACTCCCTATAAATATTAGCACATCCCAGGGACTCCCTATAAATATTAGCACATCCCGGGTACGCCCTATAAATATTAACACATCCCGGGGACTCCCTATAAATATTAGCACATCCCGGGTACTCCCTATAAATATTAACACATCCCGGGGACTCCCTATAAATATTAGCACATCCCGGGGACTCCCTATAAATATTAGCACATCCCGTGGACTCCCTATAAATAAGAACACATCCCGGGGACTCCCTATAAATATTAGCACATCCCGGGGACTCCCTATAAATAAGAACACATCCCAGGGACTCCCTACAAATATTAGCACATCCCAGGGACTCTCGATAAATAAGAACACATCCCGGGTACTCCCTATAAATATTAGCACATCCCAGGGACTCTCTATAAATATTAGCACATCCCAGGGACTCCCTACAAATATTAGCACATCCCAGGGACTCTCGATAAATAAGAACACATCCCAGGGACTCCCTAAAAATATTAGCACATCCCAGGAATTCCCTATAAATATTAGCACATCCCGGGGACTCCCTAAAAATATTAGCACATCCCAGGGACTCCCTATAAATATTAGCACATCCCAGGGACTCCCTATAAATATTAACACATCCCAGGGACTCCCTAAAAATATTAGCACATCCCAGGGACTCCCTATAAATATTAACACATCCCAGGGACTCCCTAAAATTATTAGCACATCCCGGGTACTCCCTATAAATATTAACACATCCCAGGACTCCCTATAAATATTAGCACATCCCAGGGACTCCCTAAAAATATTAGCACATCCCAGGAACTCCCTATAAATATTAGCACATCCCAGGGACTCCCTATAAATATTAGCACATCCCAGGGACTCCCTAAAAATATTAGCACATCCCGGGTACTCCCTATAAATATTAGCACATCCCAGGAACTCCCTATAAATATTAGCACATCCCAGGGACTCTCTATAAGTAAGAACACATCCCGGTACTCCTTATAAATATTAGCACATCCCAGGGACTCCCTAAAAATATTAGCACATCCCAGGGACTCCCTATAAATATTAACACATCCCGGGGACTCCCTAAAAATATTAGCACATCCCGGGTACTCCCTATAAATATTAACATATCCCAGGGACTCCCTATAAATATTAGCACATCCTGGGGACTCCCTATAAATAAGAACACATCCCGGGTATTCCCTATAAATAAGAACACTTCCCAGGGACTCCCTATAAATATTAGCACATCCCGGGGACACCTTATAAATATTAGCACATTCCCAGGACTCCTTGTATTTATTGACACATTCCTGGGACTCCCTATAAATAATGACTCATTCTGAAGTATTCCCTATCATTATTGAAACTCCCTATAAACATTAACACATTCACAGGAAGACCCTGTAATTAGTGACACATTCCCAGAGAGTTCCTATAAATTCTGATATGTTACAGAATCCTCAACATATTGTGATACATGTGGAATAAATTCGCCTGGTGGCTCACTCAGGAAATTCACCCAGTATCTCTGCTACCCAGGCTTTTCCCAATATATTTTCCATTTGAATGGTGGGAAAGAGATGTTATTTTCCTCCACATTCTGCTCAGGCTTTGTCTGCTACAGGACATCTGATTACATCAGAGAAAGAAGATGGTCTGGTTCCATCAGTTATAAGAGTACAACAAATGGATAAAAACTCACTTTTATATTGCATTAAAAGTCTTCATTTTGATGGGACTGGCTACTAATACGCAAGTCCCAAGCAGCAGTTGCAACCCAGAAATAAAATTTACTGCTCCCTACAGCACAAAGTAAACAAGGTTTGTGGTGTATGGATGAGGGGAGTGGGAAGAATTGGAGGAACTGGTTGGGTTGAATATACTGTTTCTCATGTAAACTTTATAACCTGAGTGGAAGACATCTCTGTTTCTAAAGTGCTATTGACTCAGACACCCTCTTCAATTTTAAACTAACAAAATTTGCAACATTTAGGGGAAGTGATGACCTAGTGTTATTATTGCTGGACTGTTAATCCAGAGTTCAAACCCTACCATGGGAGGAAATTGACTTCAATAAAAACCTGGAACTAAGCGTCTAATGATGACGATGAATCCATTGCCAAGTATTGGAAAACCCATCTGGTTCACTAATGTTGTTTACAGAAGGAAGCTGCTACCCTTACCTGGTCTGGTCTACATGTGACTCCAGACCATAGCAATGTGGTTGCTCTCAACTGCCCTCTGGGCAATTAGGAATGGGCAACAAATGCTGACCAAGCCAGCAATGCCCTCATCCAATAAATAACAAAGAACTACATTTTCTCAACTAAATGTGAACAGGTAAGACTTGCATTTGTGTGGAGATTTTCCCGACTGTGAGACTGCCTTACAGAAAATGAAGTACATTTTGAAATGCAGTCACATGACAGCTAACCTGTACACAGCAATGAGTTGGAGGTGCCGGTGTTGGACTGGGGTGTACAAAGTTAAAAATCACACAACACCAGGTTATAGTCCAACAGGTTTCATTGGAAGCACACTAGCTTTCAGAGCGCTGTTCCTTCATCAAGTGGTTGGAGGGCATCATCTACCACATGAGAAGGGAAATTGCAGTCTTTAAAGAAGGAGGCCATCTGGTATGTTCTGTAATGAAACTGGTCCTCACCTTCCATCCTACCATACTTCGCATAAACCGTATCATCCGCCAATACTTCCACCACCTCCAAACGGACCCCACCACCAGGGATATATTTCCCTCCACACCCCGTTCCCTCTGTGACTACCTGGTCAGGTCCATGCCCCCCAACATACCACCCTCCCCTCTTGGCACCTTCCCCTGCCACCGCCGGAATTGCAAAACCTGTACCCACACCTCCCCCCTCACCTTCATCCAAGGCCCCCTGATTCCCTCCACCTGATGGAGGGCCGCACCGAAGGCTAGCGTGCTTCCAATTAATCTTTTAGATTAGATTACTTTACAGTGTGGAAACAGGCCCTTCAGCCCAACAAGTCCACACCAACCCGCCGAAGCGCAAACCACCCATACCCCTACATTTACCCCTTACCTAACACTATAGACAATTTAGCATGGCCAATTCACCTGACCTGCACATCTTTGGCTGTGGGAGGAAACCGGAACACCCGGAGGAAACCCACGCAGACACGGGGAGAACGTGCAAACTCCACACAGTCAGTCGCCTGAGGCGGGAATTGAACCCAGGTCTCTGGCGCTGTGAGGCAGCAGTGCTAACCACTGTGCCACCGTGCCGCCCTGAATCTTGTTGGACTATAACCTGGTGTTGTGTGATTTTTAACTTTTAACACAGCAAGCTCTCACAAACAGCCATATGATAGTGACCAGAGAGAGTCAGCTTTATTGTGAGAGAGAACATTCATAACCAGAGGGTATGGATAGAAGGCAGAAGATTGGAACTAAGTGAGATGCTCATTTAAAAAGCCGGCACAGACATGATGGCCTCCTTCAGCACTGTAAGAATTCAGTGGTCAGGATATCAAGGAGAACCCCTTTGCTCTTCCTTAAAATAGAGTCTGCAGGACATTTTACTTTCTGCCTCTTCAAGGGGTGAGGTCCTCATTAAATGTCTCATCCCCAAAGACAGCCGCTCAGATAGTGGAGTATTCCCTCAGTACTGGGCCGGAGTGCTCATCTCAATTGTTGGGTTGCAGTGGCACTTGAGCCTGAAACTTTGAAGTTCAGATGCGCGAATGCCATCAGCTGACCCCCCACTGACATAGGGTGGTGTTGTGGTTCTCCCTGTGAATATGATACTGACTGTTCACTTCACTCAAAATGAATGGCTGGTTATTGTGAAATACACACCAGAAACAACTATCCTAAATATAAACATCCATCCACGGACCACATAGTGACCATAGACATAGGAGCAGAAGATTCCCAATTCCTCCACCTCCGCCGGATCTGCTCCCAGGAGGACCAGTTCCACCACAGAACACTCCAGATGGCCTCCTTCATTAGAGATCGCAATTTCCCTTCCCACGTGGTTAAAGATGCCCTCCAACGCATCTCGTCCACACCCCGCACCTCCGCCCTCAGACCCCACCCCTCCAACCGTAACAAGGACAGAACGCCCCCGGTCCTCACCTTCCACCCTACCAACCTTCACATAAACCAAATCATCCGCCGACATTTCCGCCACCTCCAAACAGACCCCACCACCAGGGATATATTTCCCCTCCCACCCATTTCTGCTTTCTGCAAAGACCGTTCCCTCCGTGACTACCTGGTCAGGTCCACGCCCCCCCAACAACCCACCCTCCCATCCTGGCACCCTCCCCT
The DNA here is from genome assembly GCF_037043375.1 of Chiloscyllium plagiosum. Taxonomy (NCBI): domain Eukaryota; kingdom Metazoa; phylum Chordata; class Chondrichthyes; order Orectolobiformes; family Hemiscylliidae; genus Chiloscyllium; species Chiloscyllium plagiosum. The sequence continues at coordinate 5,353,474 of NW_028270166.1, forward strand.
GCCACCGTAGGAATTGCAAAACCTGCACCCACACTTCCTCCCTCACCTCCATCCAAGGCCCTAAAAGAGCCTTCCACATCCATCAAAGTTTTACCTGCACATCCACCAATATCATTTATTGTATCCGTTGATCCCGATGCGGTTTCCTCTACATTGGGGAGACTGGGCGCCTCCTAGCAGAGCACTTTAGGGAACATCTCTGGGACACCCGCACCAATCAACCCCACTGCCCCTTGGCCCAACATTTCAACTCCCCCTCCCACTCTGCAAAGGACATGCAGGTCCTGGGCCTCCTCCACCGCCACTCCCCCACCATCCGACGCCTGGAGGAAGAACGCCTCATCTTCCGCCTCAGAACACTTCAACCCCAGGGCATCAATGTGGACTTCACCAGTTTCCTCATTTCCCCTTCCCCCACCTTTCCCCAGCTCCAACCTTCCAGCTCAGCACTGTCCTCATGACCTGTCCTACCTGCCAATCTCCCTTCCCACCTTCCCACTCCACCCTCCTCTCTGACTTCTCACCTTCATCCCCATCGTCATCCACCTATTGTACTCTTTGCTACCTTCTTCCCAGCCCCACCCCCTCCCATTTATCTCTCCACCCTGGAGGCTCCCTGCCTTCAGTCCTGATGAAGTGCTTTTGCCCGAAATGTCAATTTTCCTGCTCCTCAGATGTTGCCTGACCTGCTGTGCTTTTCCAGCACCACTCTAATCTAGACTCTGATTTCCAGCTCTGCAGTCCTCACTTTTGCATAGGAGCAGAAGAAGGCCATTCAGTCCTTTGAGTCTGGTCTGCCGTTCAATGGTTGATCTGATAAACTTCAATGCCACTTTCCTGCCTTTCCCTATAACTCTTAATTCCCCTTACTGATTAAATATCTATCCATCTCAGCCCTGAATATACTTAATGGCACTATATTTGAATGCATGGAATTGAATGTTCAAGAGTATTCAATAGCGTCATCGAATCATACATACAGCACAGAAACACGCCCTTCAGTCCAACCATAATGCCTAACTAAACTCGCCCCAGCTGCCTGCTCCTGGCCCATATCCCTCCAAACCTTTCCTATCCATATGCCTGTTCAAATGTCTTTTAAATTTTCTAATTGCATCTGCATCCACCACTTCCTCTGGCAGTTCATTCCACACATGAACCACTCTCTGTGGAAAAATGTCCTTTATAACTTTTTCTCCTCTCACCTTAAAATATGCCGCCTAGTCTTGAAATAAGAAAAGACACCTGCCATTCACCTTAGCTATACTTCTCATGATTTTATAAACTTCCATAAGGTCACCCTTCAGCCTCCTATGCGCCAGTGAAAAAAGTCCCAGCCTATCCAGCCTATAACACAAACCCTCCATTCCCAGCAATATCCTGTTAATCTTTTCTGAATTCTCTCCAATTTAATAATAATCTTCCTATTGCAAGGCAAACAGAACTGCAGACAATACTCCAGAAGAAGTTTAATCAATGTCCTGTACAACCTCAACATGATGTCCCAAGTCCGATACTCAAAAGTCTGATCAATGAAGGCAAGTGTGCTAAACACCCTCTTAAGCACCCTGTCTACCTAGTTCACAAATTTCAAAGAATTATGTACCTGAAGCCCTAGATCTCTCTGTTCTACCACACTATCTGAGGCCTCCTATTAACTGTATAAGTCCTGCCCCTGTTTGTTTCACCAGAATGCATAACCTTGTGTTTATCCAAATTAAACTCCATCTGCCACTTCTCAGCCCATTGACCCAACTTTGTAATCTTAGATAACCTTCTTCATTGTTCATTATACCACCAATATCGGTGTCATTCACAAAGTTACTAACCATGTTTCCTAATATCTCATCCAAATCGTTTCTATAAATGACAAACAAAAGTGGACCCAATATCAATCCCTGTGGAACACCTCTGGTCACAGACTTGTCTGAGAAACAACCCACCACCACTCTCTGTTTCATACGGTCAAGCCAATTTTGTATTCAATTGGCAAGCTCATCCTCAATCCCATGTGATCTAATTTTAGTAATCAGTCTGCCATGCAGACCTTGTCAAAGCTTTACTAAAGCCCAAGTAAACAACATTACCGCTCTGCCCTCATCAATCTTTTCTGAATTCAGCCCCACTCCACTGTTGTGACACCCTAACCTCCATTGTTGCTTCTGAACCATTACTGAGAACATGCTGCATTGACTGAGGTTTAGTCTTTTGAATGAAGTGTTAAACACAGTTTGTCTCCCTTCTCAAGTAAATATAAACTATTAACTAAAACAACTAAACTAATAAAAAATTCTCCCTGGGACAATATTTATCCCCTAACCAATGGCACAAACAGAATAATCAACTTACCTCTTTGCAATTTCTGGGATCGTATATTGCACAAATTGTCTGCCCCTAATTTCCTGCATGATAGCACTAATCACATATTTTTGAAATATTTAATTTGCTGCAAGGCACATCCCTCCTGAAGTCCTCATTTACGTTATTACAAATTCTTCCTATTCCGGCACTGATGGATTTCTTTATCCTTTTGTACAATCAGAGACTGAAAGAACAGGAAATGTATTATGAAGGTCAGCAGAGCTTGTTTGGGATGACAGACTGCCCTCTTCTGTTGTGCCTGTGTCCCAGGATCCCTTGGGAGGGAGTAAGCTACATCAACAGGTTCACGTGACTGGAGGGCTCCAGTAAGCTGGAGTGCATTGTCCACATGGGGACAAACATCTTAAATTCTATTATGGCTTTCATAACTTCATTGTATAATTGCTATTTAAGATATCAACTGTGGTTCAGTGCATAGCACTTTTTGAGGGCTCTTGTGCTGCAGTGGTAGTGTTGCTACCTCTGGACCAGAAGGCAAGGCTTCATTGGTGTCATAGCATTTCTGAACAGTTTGATTAAAGAAATCTGTAATTCTGAATCAAGGTTCACAAAGTCGACTCAGCTATGGAGGGGCTTTGTTTTTTTTGGAGAGTTTGAGCAGTTTGGGCTTTTACACAGTATTTAGATGAATCAGAGGTCACCTTATTGAAATATGTAAAATATTCAGGGTTTGAAAGGGTAGATATGGAGAAGTTGTTTCCCCTGTAGAACAGCCTGGAATGAGTGGGCATAATCTCACAATAAGGGGTTCCCCAATTTGACAGAGATGAGGAGGAATTTCTTCTCTCAGAAGGTGGTGAATCCTTTATCCCAGACTATTGTTGAGACTGGGTCATTATGAATATTTAAGGCTGTGATTGACAGATTTTTAATCAGGAAGGGAATCAAGAGTTATCAAGAAATTGCAGTTGAGGATTATCAGATCAACTACGACCTCACTGAATGACATAGCAGACTTGATGGACTGAATCGGGAGTGTGTCGCTGGAAAAGTGTGTTCCTGATGAAGGGTTTATGCCCAAAACGTCTATTCTCCTGCTCCTCAGATGCTGACTGACCTGCTGTGCTTTCCCAGCAACACACTCTCGACTCTGATCTCCAGCATCTGCAGTCCTCGCCTTCTCCTCCTTGATTGACTGAATGGCCAGCTTCTGCTCCTGTCTCATGTGGCCTGAAACAGAAAAGTTGACAGCACTTGACTTGTGAATTTTATTGGAAATAAATTATGCAAACCAATTGGAAAAAACACAGCATGTCAGGCAGCGTCCGAGGAGCAGTAGAGTTGACGTTTGTGTTGTGAGAAACAAAACTCACTCACAATTCAGTCTGAGACAAAGCCTTGGAAACAAGAACATTTTATTCTGCAAGCAGGCAAGCAAGCACGCACTACAAAGCATGTACGCATTCTTATTCAGTTTGCAAGTTGCAGAATCACGCCTCCCTTTTTCCCATTAGTCTAGTCTCATCCTATCATAAGCCAATTACCTCACTTGCTTTTCTCTAATTTTTCCATATCTGGCTATCCTGCTGTCCTTGTACTTGTTCATTACAGAGCCTTCTTGTTATTTTATTCAGTACCCCCCTTATCATACCATAAGCTTATTTCAAAATGCCCCTACTGCTTCTTTTGTGGTCAGCTACAACACTTTAAAGTTATTTCTTAGATTAAAACTATTTCTTAAAAAAACCTTCTATATTCGTTAAAATCTTAGCCTTAAGTATGCTGCAAGAATCACGTGACCGTTTGTGTAATGTCCCCCCACCCTCTCCCCCACAGCCCATCTGCAAAAACAACATCTCTAAGCACCACCACCTGCAGAAACTACATTTCTAACCTCCCACAGTGTGGACTCTACTGTGGAGGGGAAGAAGGCTGAGAGTTAAATAGGGGAGTGGGGGTGGGTTGGGGGAAGAGGCAGGTGGGATGGCGATGATTTAGAGGCAAGGCTGAATGCCCAGAGATATGGAAGCTGTAACGGTCAGAGAATGGCACAGAGCTCTTGTGATGTTGCTATAATAGCTCTGCCTCTGGACCAGGGTTCAAATCCCACCTGTTCCAGAAATTTTAAAGGGACCGTGGTAATGCCCCTAACTCTGGAACAGGAGACCTGACTTCAATTGGAACCCTGCTCCAAAGGTTGGGCAGCTCAATCAGAATGTCCCTCTGGTCAGAACATCCTGAGAGGACACGTGCTGCAACCTTTCCCGCGCTCCCTGGAAAAGGATACAGAGGGGTGGGCGGGGCTTGCTGACGCAAAACGCCCCTAGTCTCGCTGCGTACGTGTTGACGTAGGATCCTATCGTGCGTGCGTGACGGGGTGACGTAATGGTGGGTCCATTGAGTTGGCCAGAGTCTGAGAGAGAGTGAGTGTGTAAGAGAGAGGAGGGAAGAGAGGAGGGAGAGAGGGAAGGAAGGAGGGAGGGAGGGGGTGAGGAAGGAGGAAAAAGGAAAAGCCAGGAGCAGGAGGAAAGAGTTGAGAAGAGGTTGCACTCAGCTGGAGGAGATGGAGAGGAACAGCAACAGGACGGTGGTGGTTACAGGTAAGTGGGATTGTTGCTAATTTGTATCCCTTGCACTTTGTTACAGTCACTGGGCTCTGGCAACACCTCAGCCTGAGGCAGCTTCAGCGTCTGTAGCTCACATTGACAGTACTTCCCCCACCCCCAAACTCTAAAACCTCCCTCTCCCCACACAATTCTTCCCTCTGCCCCCTTTACTCTCGAGTTTTCGACAGGATCGCCTTTATGTTTACCTGTCTCTTTTTGTGTGACTCCACAGCGTTTCCTTTAAAGTATTGCTACTTGCCTCTGCACAGTTTTTTTTTGTTCAGCACAACTTCTTGTAAGTGAGACTCTTGCACTTTTGAAGTATTAACACCTGTTGATAAGCGAGTTAGAGAAAATAGTGTCGTTACAAATTGCAATTTTTGTCAACAACAGTGAAGTTTGAAAGTGATATATGCACTGCTGTAAACTGTCATTTTCTATTGTTGTAGCTTTCTGTTTGGACTAATCTGAAAGGGACCCAGACATTTAGGAAAAACAGTGGGGCAAGACAGGGAAAAGGTCTGTTTTAGTTTTTTTTTTGCTGTGTTGGGCACAGTTGGGGAGCCATTATACTAACTCTGCTGTGCTGCATGTGATACAGAGTTGTACTAGACAAAGAAAGGGACAAGGGAGTTGGTCAGACAGGGGCAGAGTCTGGGCCAGACAGTAAAATTCAGCAGAGGAGACCATGCATGAAAGGCTTGGGATTGTTGTGTGTCTGCAGGAGTGATGTGACTTGGGAGTGTTGTGATTACTTGCCCGACTGCAAATAGCTGGGGTCTTTAACAGAGATTAATGCTTATGAAGTTTAAATTTAGAGATTGCAACTCGTTTCCAGAATTTTTTTCTTTTGAAACTGTTACGTCTAAATAGTGACAGTGATTGTCAAGTTCAGTGTTTACACCAAAGTCTTTGATTAGTGTCATATTTGGAGTGTTTGATTTCACTTTCCACTTCTGTTTTTGCATGAATTTTGTGCTATTTTGAGAGAGACTAATGGGAGATTGGGAAAGAGGAAGTCTGATAAGTAAAAGGCAGACAATATTTATGTGATGTGTTTTATTAGCACTGACAATATTTATTTTGTCTGACTCATTAGAATCTTTATGGAAAAGATTGATATTTCTGGCATTGTCTTAGTACAGCCTCCTAACAGTAATAAGACAATGGATTTGCATAGTGCCTTTCATGACCTCAGAATGCCCTGAAATGCTTTACAGCCAATGAAGTACTTCATTGAAGTATAGTCATTGTTGCAATGTAGGTAATGTGGCAAACAATTAATGCACAAGAAGTGCCTATAAAGAGCAATGTGATAATGACCAGATATTCTGCAGAAACTCTTTTTGTCAGTTGAGAGATAAATATTGGCCACAACACCTTTGGAGAATTCTGATGCTTTCCTACTATAGGAACTCTTGTATCTATCTGAGAGGCTGCACGGGGCCTCTGTTTAACAACTGATGATAGTACCTCTGACACTGCAGCTTTCTGTGTGGGGAGTTATCAACTTTGTTTTGCTGAAGTCTGGTGGAAAAAGGCTAGGCAAGAGTGAGGACTGCAGATTAGAGTTGAGAGAGTGGTGCTGGAAAAGCACAGCAGGTCAGGCAGCATCCGAGGAGCAGGAAAACCGGCATTTTGGGAAGGGCTTTTGCCCGAAACATCGATTTTCCTGCTCCTCAGATGCTGCCTGACCTGCTGCAAAAAGACTGTTCACTAACTATTAAAAGCACTCAAATAAGAAAAGACTCATCCTGCCCCCACACCACCCTTCGCCTCAATGAAGACATGCACTACCCTGTCACATGCTGAGCTGTACAGATCAAAAGCTCTTTGCTATGTCCGCAATGTAACTGTGTAGCTGGAGATTTGGTGTTTTAACTTAAGGATCCATAAACACTGCAGAGGGGAATTAGTCAGACGTGCTGTTAGTGATCACAATCCATCTGCTGGGCTGAATGCTTTCAGGATGCCAGGGGTCTGCTAAACTATTATGTTCCCCCTTAAGTAGCATTGGTGCTCTGAACAAGAGGAATTCATTCATATCCTTGATCTTGTTCTGCTAATCAATTTGAATACAACTGTTTTCTATTTACATTTCATGTATTCACCTTTTGTGGTGCAGTGGTAATGCCCCTTTCCCTGGTTCAAATCCCACCTACTCCAGAGGTGTGTAATAACATATCTGAACAGACTGTTTGTTTGGGAAAAACAGATTAACTTTTTAAAAAAAAAATCACCTTGATATGGGACTCTCGTGGTGCAGTGGTAGTGTCCCAACCTTTGAGCCAGTGCATCTGGGCTCAATTCTCATCAGCTCCAGAAGTATGCAATAATATCTCTGAACAGATTGATCGGGTCACCAGCTCACGGGTACTTTAATGTGGCAGTAGAGTTCTGGATTATCTAGGGGCTCTTGTGCAATGGTAACATCTGAGTTATAAAGTCATATCATAGATATTTATGAACAAAAATATCTTACATTAGTCTATCTCTCGCATTATGCTGGATTCTTGCCTGATGGATGTTTCTTGTCTCTAGAAGTGGACTCGGGAGGGAGAGCAGCAGCTGCTATCTGGAGATGACCCTGGTTGACAGTGAAACAATGAAGGAATGTCACATACGTTCCACTTCCCAATCTCCAATTTGACTTAATATATTCTTCAGTTGAGTTAAGTCAACAACAGAGTTTTACAGTGCAGTTAATACAGCAAATCTGCCACAGGACGTTTCACAGGACTGTCAGCAAGCAAAATTTGTTATTGGGCTACACAGAGATATTTGGATAAGTGACCAAAAACTTGGTCAAACAGCTAAGTTTTAAGGAAGGTCTGAAAGGAAGAGGGTGGGGTAGGAATTCCAGAGCTTAGAGCTTTGAAACTACTGTCCCACTGTCAATACTGGAGCAATTTTAAATAGAGAATTTGCAAGCGATTAGAATTGAAGGAGCATTGATCTCAGTTGGTAGGACGTAGCACTGGCGATGGGGGTCATCATTGCCAGATCATGGGGTTATTTGGAAACAAAACTGAGGATCATAAAATCCAATAATTGTTGCTCGAGAGCTGAGGGAGGTCAGTGGATATGGGTGATATGTAAATGGAACCTGGCATGGTGAGGGGTTTGGATTTTACTAAACTGTACTGCATCCGACCTGGAGGAGATCGAGACCACTGGACACCCAAATTGACCAGTGTCCTGTTTCTTATCACCCTGCGCAAAAGAAAAACATGTAATTCTTTACCTCACAACACTTACCCTATTGCAAGGCATCATTGGTGAGCTGCTATCATTGTAATTTGTGCCTAATCTGTACAGTGTTGTTTAATAAAGTTTTGAAAAGAAAATATGCAATTGTTGATGTGGTGAAGATAAGTGTGCATTAAATTAAAACTGTAACAGGTGAATGTAACAGTATATCTTTCACATGTTTCAAATAAATACTTAATGAGTAACTTAGTTGCAAAGTTCCGTTTCAAATCAAGTTGACAGATGTGTTACTGTGTAAACTGGCTGCACTGTAAGATTTGAACTTTGCATGGTTCATCGCCAGGATGTCATGCCCAACAGACAAACAGAGCAGGAATGTCTCATTGTCACTGTATCCTTTAAGCTTTGACATTCGATCAGGAACAAATACAAACTATTGGGAAACTTGGCAGATCTGGCAGTATCTTTGGAGAGAAAACAATTCATGTTTTGAGTCCAGTAACTTGTCAGCTTCAGGATTTGGGTTATTGCTGACTCAGTGTAGGGACAGAAACCTCGTCATCACTCGACACTGCATCTGTGCTTCTAACTTCAGGTTGGCAATGCAGAGCAAAGATGACAGCAGTAGTGGGTAGCTGTGATCGGGGCTGCACTTCTCTCTTCTCTCAATTACTTAATTAAAAATCGCACAACCTGACGAAGGAGCAGCGCTCCAAAAGCTTGTATATTCAACTAAACCTGTTGGACTATAACACGGTGTTGTGTGATTTTCAACTTTGTCCACCCCATCCAACACTGGCTCCTCCATATCAATGACTTAAGAAATGGTCATGTGAAAGGAAGGATGTAAGAGCATGTATTTTTATAGCTCCTTTCACAATCTCTGGACTTCTGGAAGTGTTTTAAAGCCAGTGAAAGTGTAGTTGCTGATGTAATGTAGGAAACTGAACAGCCAATATGTGCGCAGCAAGATCACACAATATCAAGGTGTGGGGTTTTTTTTGTTGGTCAGAGGTTAAATGTTGAGCCAGAATATAAAGGAAAACTCTTAGCTATTCTTCCAAATATGTCACTTTTGTTTTTTCTTTGTCATCCCCAGAGAACATACAAATTTTCCCTTTTTAATATCTCATTGAAAGCTGTTACCTCTGCCAGTGCAGCATTCACTCAGTACTGCAGTGAGAGCTGGGATTGTGAGAGGAGATCTCTGGATTGGGATTCATTGCAGGCTCAGGTTGTGGTGAGCCACAGTGAAGGATTATCAAAACTGAAGCTGCTGGATAAAGTTTGACCTTAATGATCCCATTCATGTTCCTGTGACTGTACGTTTTATTTTACTGTAAAATAGCTTCTATTTCTCTTCCCAGTTAAGAATGTTCTGTTGTTTGCGTACAAGTCCTTTCAGCATCAATTGTATGATCAGAGTTTTAATGAGTTTTTTTAGCTGTCTGCTCTGTATCCCAGCCAAAGAGCAGGAATAGATGATTTAGATTAGATTAGATTAGTTACAGTGTGGAAACAGGCCCTTCGGCCCAACAAGTCCACACCGATCCACCAAAGCGCAACCCACCCAGACCCAGACCCATTCCCCTACATTTACCCCTTCACCTAACACTACGGGCAATTTAGCATGGCCAATTCACCTGACCTGCACATCTTTGGACTGTGGGAGGAAACCCACGCAGACACGGGGAGAATGTGTGGAGTATGCACAGTCAGTCGCCTGATTTGTTATACCTTAATTTGCAGGATGAACCTATCTGGACAATTCTGCAATGTAAAACTCAACAAGGATGGAAGATGGCTCTTAAATCTGTATCAGTTAGGTCAAATGGTCATTTCTCTACTTATATGTAACTTTAACTATTCTGTTTCATCTCCGTAATGGGATGAAGTGCTACTGACTTGTGCTACTGTGGCTAATCCTTTCTGCTGAGCTATTCTGGACATGTTGTTTGGAATAGGAATCATACCTTCCTGAAGTCGTGGTTAATACCTTCTGAACCTGGTTTCCAAAATGAGCAATAATACATGAAGCAACTTAATCCACCACAGCATCCTTTGCTGAGCATTGACAGAATTTTTTCATGTCTATCTTACACGTGACACCAGTCACATCATTTAAAAAGCACTGTCCTCCTCAACAGATTGGTCCAAAGATTCTAGCAGGGTGAAGAATTGATTCTGGAGCCAATCATGGTAACAGCCAAGTGCTTTTTTTCATTGCTTCAAACACCTTGTATGATAGTTATTTCTAATCAACCATGTTCAGACACCTTACAACACACCTTCTGTGCAGATGGGACTTGAGCGTGCATTTCCTGAAAATTAGAGCCGTAAATTAACACCACAAGTGTAAGCATTTCAAATCAAAATGTTCGAACATATTGTGACATATTTCTGGCATACCTGGGACTTTAACCCAGACTTGCTGGTCTCAGAAGCATGGACAATAATGCTGCACCACAAGTCCCTACGATCAGGCTGTACATTCACTGAACTAAGGATGACCATAGTCTCAGGCTTTTGTATCCTCCAATTCAATGCAAATGATGCCATGATAGATTAGATATGTTTTCAGCAATTACCATGTAAACAATGAGATGTGTTATCAAAGGTTTTTGACTTGCATTCATCAGGATAGATGCAAGAATGCCAACTTTCAAAGGGGAGATACAAATTATGCTGCATGAATAAAGTGATTGGTTAGCTCTGATTGGTCAAGGTGTTCCCATTGAGAATGCAAGTTGAAAAGCTTCAACAGAATGTCCTTTTCTTTCACCAATACTAAACAAATGTTTTATGCCACCAAGCAAATATTTGTTCATGTGACTCTTTGATTTCCCCTGCTTGTAATGACTATAACAGATTATCTTGTCATTTATCTTTCTTGTACTTGTTGGCTTCTTGTGTGCAAAATAACAACCAAATCTCTGACTCTACAACATTGGCTATGATTTTTATAATGAATTAGTTAGCTGTGAAGTGCTTTGGGACTTGGAGATTGTGGTAGCTGTTATACAAATGCATCTTTTTATCTTTGAAACAGCAAAATCTTAGTCTTTCAAATGTTGAGGTTAGATTCTTGTTTAACCTTTTTTTTTGTATTTTCTATTGTTGTTTGGCATCTGCTATTCTTTGTGCAGAGTTTGATAATTTTGTTCTTCCTGCTCTATAATGTTCTCAGTGCCTACAGCCCCATGAGATCGCTGTGCTCCTCTAATTCTGGCCTCATCTGCATTTATAATTTTCATCATTCTAGTCTTGACGGGCTTGCTTTCAGCTGTCAAGGCCCTATGCACTGGAATTACCTCCCTATGTATCTCCTTCCGTCTCCTCCTCCTCCTTTCGTTCACTTTACAATCGCAAGTTACGATTACCGATACAGCCAAATGCAGTTCAATATATTTCAGCCTCTGAAATCAAGAACCTTTGACAGTCCTTTCTACATTTCGATGTGTACTAATCGTTTTACTTTAAAGATCACCAGTGGGTACCTGTAATGTGGGGTCACTTGCTTTGGTCAGAAAATGCTACTGTTTCACATCAATTGTTTTCAGAAAGTTACTTCCCAATCAAGCAACTAGTGTTCCTCTGTCTCATAACCATGCAACTTTTTTTTTTGGTTTCATAAAGCCAGTTACTGAACTTGAGCCTGAAATGTTCATGCAGCTTTTGTTCTATGATGTTCCTTTAACAAAGATTTGCATCATATTGTTCTCCAATTACTCACTGTCCAGAGGTTGTGCCTGTGAAGAGACTCAACTTGCAGGTAGAAAGGGTGGTGAAGAAAGCGTTTCATATGTTAACTTTCATTGGTCAGATTATAGAGTACCTGGAGTTCAGATGTCATGTTGTGGCTAGACAGGGCATCAGTGAGGCCATTTTGACCCAGTGCCAGTGAAGGAAAAGCAATATATTGCCAAGTCAGGATGGTGAGTGTCTTGCAGGGGTGGTAGTCCCATGTACCTGCTGTCCTTTTCCTCTCGGGTGTTAGTGTTTGTGGGTTTAGAAAGTGCAAACTAGAGATCTTTGGTGAATATTTGCAGTGCATCTTGTGGGTAGGACATAGTTACACGCTGCCAATGAGCTTTGATGGTGAAGGGAGTGAATGTTTGTCGATGTGGTGCCAATCAATTGGGCTGCTTTGTCCTGGATGGTGTCGAGCTTCTTGAGTGTTGTTGGAGCTGCACCCATCCAGGCAATTGGGGGGCATTCCATCACACTGCTGACTTGTGCCTTGGCTTTGGGGTATCTGCAGGATTCCTAGTCTCTGATCTGTTCTGGTAGTGATTGTATTTAAATGGCTGGTCCATTTCCATTTCTGTTCAATGGCAACCAAAGTGCATTGGACTCTTCCTAACGTCTATCCCCATCTACCTTTTGCATACACTGTAATGGGTTGAATTGCTGCAATTCACCACCTGGACAGCAGTTCCTGTAACCTCCACCACTTAGGGTAAGGGCAGCAAAGGGATAAGAGTAACATCACTTCCAGGTCAAATGCATTGAAGATATGTCAGTTGCTCCTTCTTTATTACTGGGTCCAAATCTTGGAACACTCTCCATTACAGCACTGTGCAACTAAGACCACAGCAACTAAGAAGGACACACACACACACACACACACACACACACACACACACACACACACGGTGCTGCCATCCCAAGGGTGTGCTGTGACAAGCCGCTTAACAGTTTTCAGGCCCTAGTAGGTCATGGCAAGGACCTTCTGTCAACATAGTCCGCACGTTGAGAAATAAATCTCATTTGAGCAAAGTTTCTTGGAACAGGAAGAGGACATTCGGCCCCTCCAGTTTGTTCTGCAAATCAGTGAGATGATGGATCTATTCAGTCGCCTTCATTCCATACGTCTCAATCATCCTTGCCTGAGAACAATTGCTCAGTATCAGTTTTGGAATCTTCAGTTGATTCCAGCTATTATTTAGAGGGAAATTTGCAGATTTCCTTTTAAATGAGAAATTGTTAATAACTGATGTAACCTCAAAATCTGAGCAAGTTGTCTCAGAGTAGATGTCCCCCAGCTCTGGGTCTCCTCCACCATGTCTGGACCTTAATCAACTCCTTTAATTACCTTCAACCCCTCAATTAGATCACTTCTAAAATGTGTGAAAGCCTTGTCTGTATAAGCTGGCCTCATTATTTACCCCTTAGCCCTTGAATTGCTCTGTCTGTTAATCTGGGCTCTCTCGGATTCTCTTGTTTTCTATTGAGGTGTGATGTCCAGGACTAAACTTCTCACTGATGTCCAACATGGAAGGTGGGAGGAGGCCATTCAGGCCTTCCAGCCTGTTCTGCTATTCACCACGATCATGGTTAATTGTCTAAGCTGCCTCTTGAATATATTCAAAGTTTCAATGTGTTCATCTGAACTCCAGCAAAAACCGTCCTAACCTAGTCAATCTCTCCTCATATGTAAATCCTGCCGTCCCCGGAGTCAGCCTCAGAAGCTTCACTGCACTTTCTCAGAAAAGGAGACCAAAACCCCACACAATATTCTAGGTGTGGCCTCACTAAGGTGTAACCAGAATGTTTCACACTTGCATTGTTTTTATTACTTTGTGATCTTCATCATAAACTTAGATCACAGTTCTGTGTTCGTGAAGGTTTTTACTTTGATTTGATTTATTATTGTCTTGTGTACCTAGGTGTAATGATACATTTTGAGTGCAGTATACTCATCTTTGGCTGCATGGTAATTGGCAAAAGTTGAATATGTGATGCAGGATGTTGCCCAGTTTGGGAGACAGTGGGATGGGCCTGGGTAGATTTGCGGTAAAATAACTTTCACTGGCTGAAATCTGCTTTGATTCGATGTCAGAGTTTTAAGGACATAGATCTGACCCTAACAACACCACCCACTCCAATCTGTCACATCTATACAGTAAAACATTTGATGCTCGTGTTAATTTTCTGTAGTCTGCTAAAGGTGACATTGCATTGTGAGACTATGGCTGTCTTCCTGCAGTGAGAAGTTTGTTTACCTGAAGGAAAATAAATCCTGTGGCTGCAAGAGTGGCACTGATGCTAGTGATTCTGTGGCAAATAACTCACCTTCCTGTCTCCTGAATCTATCCATTATCTACAAGGCATGTCAGGAGTGCAACATAAACCCCCCCACCCCTGCCCACTTACCTGGAAGAGTGTAGTTCCAAAAAGCTCAATAGCATTCAGAATGCAGGGGACACAGAGGCCTATTTGGTTGGCACACTATCCAACATTGACTCCCTCCACCACCAAAACATATTGGCAGCAGCGTGTACCATCTCATAGGGTCATAGAGATGTCCAACCCGTCCATGCTGACCATATATCCTAACGTAATCTAGTCCCATTTGCCAACGCTTGGTCCATATCCCTCCAAACCCTTCCTATTCATGTACCCATCCAGATGCCTTTTAAATGTTGGAATTGGCAAACAGCAAAAGCAGTAATTGTGCAGATTCACTGCTGTGTCAGTTTCTTTCTCTCTATCTCTCTACCTCACTGAACGTGCGCTGCCTATTGTCTGTCTTCTCCCTTTTAAAAGTGCCGTTGTACTCAATGTATTTAATGCAATTGAGATTGGTTGGAGCTCATCGCCTGTAAGTTCCTCTTGAAGTCACACATCATTTTAACTTGGAAATGTATCACCTTTCCTTCAGTGTCGCAAGGTTAAAATCCTGGAATTCCCTCCACAGAGGCATTGTCCCCACATCTAAGGACTCCATTGGTTCAAGAAGTCAGCTCACCCACAAGCTTCTGAAGGGCAGTTGGGAACAGGCAATAAATGCTGACCAAGCCTCTAATGCCCAAACCCCATGATCAAATACATGCAAAGACCCAGTCTGTGTAACCTCTTGATCCTTTTATTATTCTTAGGTATGGGATATAAAAATTAAAACATATTAGTTGACAATTATGTCATGTTAGAAAGACCATAATGGCTTTATTCATGCACCGTGATTTCTCTCACAAACAGCAGTGAGACATATAATGCATTAAGTGATGTGATTTAGAGAAATGGCAGATGGAGTTCAGTCTGGACAAATCCGAGGCGATACATTTTGGAAGTTGCAATTCCAGAGTGAACGATTTAGTAAATGGAAAAGTCCTGGGGAAAATTGATGTACAGAGAGATCTGAGTGTTCAGGTCTATTGTACTCTGAAGGTGGTAACGCAGATCGATAGAGTGGTCAAGAAAGCATACGGCATACCTTCCTTCATCAGATGGGGTATTGAGTACAAGAGTTGGCAGGTCATCTTACAGTTGTATAAGACTTTGGTTCGGTCACATTTGGAATACTATGTACGGTTCTGGTTGCCACATTACCAAAAGGATGTGGATGCTTTAGAGAGGGTGCAGAGGAGGTTCCCCAGGATGTTGCCTGGTATGGAGGGTGCTAGCTATGAAGAGAGGTTGAGTAGATTCGGATTATTTTCATTGGAAAGGAGGAGGTTAAGGGGAGACCTGATTGAGGTCTACAAAATTGAGGAGAGGTGTAGACAGGGTGGATGGCAAAAAACTTTTTCCCAGACTGGAGGACTGTATTACTAGGGGTCATGAGTTCAAAGTGACAGGGAAAAAGTTTAGGGGAGATATGCGTGGAAAGTTTTTCATGCAGAGGGTGGTGGGTGCCTGGAACATGTTGCCAATGGAGGTGGTAGGGATGGGAATGATGGCATCATTTAAGATGTATCTAGACAGATACATGAATGGGCAGGGAGCAAAGGGATACAGATCCTTAGAAAATAGGCTGCAGATTGAGAGGATCTGGATCGACGCAGGCTTGGAGGGCTGAAGGCCTGTTCCTGTGCTGTTCCTTCTTTGTTCTTTGTTCTAGTGTTGGTGGTTGAAGAAGAAATAATGCAAGGACCCTTGTTCTTTGAAGTAATAATGTGAGATGTCTTGCACACACCTGAGAGGTGGATGGGGCCTTAGGTTAAAACCATCTGTGAGTCTGCATCTCTGACAGTGCAGCACTCCCACTGCACTGAGTATTAACCTGGATAAAGTCAGTCAGCCTCTGGAGTGGGTCTTGAACTCCCACATTTGGCGCTGAAGCTAATACCTAAAGTGGGTTAACACTTGGCTCAAAAAACTGCACAAAAGATTGTCGTACGTGTTTATTGCGAATATTTGAATAGCTTGAATCTGAAGAATAAAGTTTGTTTTTTATTTCCTAGTGTTGTAATGTTGAAACACTTTGATTTTTTTTTTAGGATTTGGTCCCTTTGGAGAACACACGACCAATGCCAGCTGGGTTGCTGTGCAGGTAAGCTGACTGTTGATGTTTGGTAGTTATAAAAGTGAAATGTTAGTGTAGTGGTTAGCTTACTGATTTCACACCTCACCTCCTCTTGTCTCCACTCACACCCTCCTCCCCAATCTCTAATCTCTGCCACCTCCAACCCTCTGGGATCGCTCTGTTTTAATTCTGACCTGAGCACCCCCAATTTTAATTGCTCCATCAATTGCACCTTTATCTAACCCTGAGCTCAGAATCCTGTCTGTCTAAACTTTTCCTTTCTTTAAAATTCATTTTCCGCCTTCATGATGCCTCTGAAAACCTAACCGTTTGACTAAGCTCGTGACCGTCCACCCTAGTGATTGCCGGTTGGGTCTCAGTGTCTAATTTTTTTCTATAGTACTCCTGCAAAGTGCCTTGAGGCATTTAATTGCATTAAGGATGCTACATAAATGCAAGGAGTTGTTCACAAGTAATCCAGAGGCCCAGAATGAACTTCTAACAATGTCAGTCCATATCTCGTCAATGGCTGTTTGAGAGTTTGAACTCTCAAATCTCGAAATAAAGTCAGTAAACATGACCATGAAGCTGTTGGCTTGTCCAAGAGACAAAATACCAATTGGTTTGGTTTCTACAAAGGGTCAAAACTGCAGTGGTTCAGGAATGAGTCTTCTCATTGCCTTCTCTCCAAGAGGATGACTAATATTGGTGAAAAGATGAAAATTGAAGTGTTTCTTTCTCCTCTTTGTCAGCTTTAAGTATTCAGCCGAAAGGTATTGTTTCTGATAATACTGAAGTCCAGGATTTGGAGCTTGATGCACAACTTTTGACCCAGATCTGAGCATAAGAACAAGTTAACAAATAGTGGACAGTCAAAGAGCCTTTTAGACAGTAGGAACAGGAGTAGACCATTCAGCCCCAAACGTGTTTTGTTATCTAATTAGAATTTGACTGGTCTTTGTCTGCTATAGGAAAGATGTTGTGAAACGTGAGAGGGTTCAAAAAAGATTTACATGGATATTTCCAGAGTTGGAGGGTTTGCCCTACAGGGAAAGGTGGAATAGGCTGTGGCTATTTTCCTGGAGTGCTGGAGGCTGAAGGGTGACCTTACAGAATTTGATAAAATCATGGATAGGGTGAATAGATAAGGTCTTTTCTCTGGAGTAGGGAAGTCCACAACCAGAGAGCATAGGTTTAGGGTGGGAGGGGAAAGATATAACAGGAGCCGAAGTGGCAACCTTTTCACACAGAGGGTGGTACGTGTATGGAATGAGCTGCCAGAGGAGATTAGATTAGATTAATTACAGTGTGGAAGCAATGGTGGAGGATGGTACAATTACAGCATTTAAAAGGCATCTGATGGGTACACGAATAGGAGGGGTTTAGGGGAATATTGGCCAAATGCTGGCAAATGGGACTAGATTAATTTAGGACATCTGGTCAACGTGGGTGAGTTGGACCAAAGAGTCTGTTTCTGTGCTGTACATCTCTATGATGTGCCTTGATTCCATAACTCTTCAATACCATTACCTAACAGAAAATATATCAAACTTGGCTTTGAAACTTTCACTTGAATTTGATCCTTAATAGTTCTGATTATGGAGAGAGAGTACCCTATTTAGATCATCCTTTGTTGAAGAAATACCTAGGCCTGATTTGAAGAGACCGGGGTCCCATGTATTGTTGACCCCTCCATTAGCTCGGTGTACTGAGTATTTTCGATACACATAATAAGGTGCCTCAGCACAACCTTCTCGCAGAGTTTAGACACTGGGCAACAAATTCTGCTCAAGCCAGCGATACCCACATTCCCTGAATGAATTAAAAGAAAACATTAGCGTCATGGCTGTAATCTTTAGAGTGAAGAAAGCCAGTCTTTTTAAGATTGAGGCAATTAAATGATAATCCTGATTTACAGACCAGGTGGGGAGATGCTTTTAAGAGTGCAGGTCTTTTTACAGAGCCCTTTGGCCACTTCCTGGTTGTAATATGGTTTCATGCATGAGCTCAATATCGACTTCTAATTGTGT
Source organism: Chiloscyllium plagiosum (assembly GCF_037043375.1). NCBI lineage: Eukaryota > Metazoa > Chordata > Chondrichthyes > Orectolobiformes > Hemiscylliidae > Chiloscyllium > Chiloscyllium plagiosum. Next base: position 5,371,890 of record NW_028270166.1, read on the forward strand.
TCCTCTCCTTGCCCTCCACCCCACCCCCACCCCACGCACCCGACATCGACCCTAAACATACTCACGAGCTTTGTACTATTTATTAGCACTGATCCAGACAGCAGGCAGTGGGAATGAGCCAGCACAAAGGCAAAGCGACCAGACGTCTGTTCCCTAGGTAACGGGATCTGCATTTTCATCAGAGAGGCATCAATCAGAAATGTTTAACGTTGGTCAGTTGTCTGTGTGATGATGGCAGGCCTGCGTTTTCCGTTCCTTGAATGACTCCCAAGATTGCACCAAAGAAGCTTTCCCATGTTGAAAATCACTTGTGGTCTGAGCTGTACACAGACATGTATTTAAAACAAAAAATTGTAACCTATTCACAGAATATACATTTCCTGAAAGGTTTCATGCCAATAGATATAAAAGAAATGCAATCACTTTCTGTTAGGGTTACCAATCTTTCAAATATGCCTGGATATTCCCGAAATTGGAAAATTAATCTCCCAGACACCACTGTGCGCAAGAAAAATTCTGGAGGCATTGCATATTTTAAATTTCTTCAACATTTTATCGGTTAAAAAAACAAAATTGGAGACTGAGGTCTGTAAAAGGGCTGTTGGACTGGGATGTCATATAATGCGAGTTCTAGGAATATTGTCCAACCAGATTTGGCAACCTCATCAACTCTGTCGTCTTCAGTTTGTGTCTAATTGTGTCTCTTTTCCTTTTTCACGTGGTAGTTTTACTCTAGAGGATTGGAGCTGGCCATTGGCAGCCGGGATCTCTGACACACAGTGGAACAGCACCATTTCGGCCCTGGCTTTCTAGGTAGCACTTTCCTTTCTGAGTCAAAAGGTCATGTGTTTGAGCCCTGCTCCAGGCACCTAATTGTGTAATCCAGGTTAGCATTCCCAGTACTGAGCGAGAACTGCACTGCCTTTTCAGTGGCTCTTAACTGAGTTTCTGTCTACCTCCACAGCTGAATATGAAAACTCCCAGGTGTCCCTTTCTCTCCGGTGTCCCTTTCTCTCCGGTGTCCCTTTCTCTCCGGTGTCCCTTTCTCTCCGGTGTCCTGTTTTGAGACATATCCCTCAACTACCAAAGAACATTATTTGGTTATTATCACATTGTTTGCGGGATTCTACTGAGCACAAATGTGACTACGATCTGACAGTATTTGTTAGTTGAGCACTTTGTGGTGTCCTGAGGCCATGAAAAGTGCTATACAAATGCAAGACATTTTTCAACCAGTCAAATGCATTTGAGACACCATATTAGGTTGGGCACATCAGTGGCTGAGAACCCCTGGTTAACTGGGTAAATGATTGTTTATGTAATTTCTGTTTTGAGGTTGTTATAAAACAGCTATCAATTTGTATGCATTGCAAGGCATCATTGCTGCAAATAGCTCCTCTCAAAAGCCTGCTCTCCTAACTTGATGCAGTATCAAAACTTTTGTTCCTGTACCTTTTGGATTTGTAAGAGGATTTCAAACCACGAGCATTGGTCTGATCAGTCACAGACTTTGAAACTTTGGATTCAGTCTCTTCTCCTAAATCCCTGCACATTGATACATCCAGGCAATTAAAACCACGTGCATAAATACTTGTCAGTCATGTTTTCTCTTTATTTCTTTCCTACCAGTCTCTCTGCAATTGATACCATTAAAGACAAGGTATTTACTCCATTCCAGTGATTAACTATAATAAACCACCTCCTCTACATCAGCTGTTATTGACCTGGATCCTAAAGGTCCACACAGTAGGCTTCTGTTCCTAACAGCTGAAAGGATTAATGGGAACTTTAAACAATGATGTCTGTGGGAGGTGAGGGATATACAGATTCTAAGTTTGCTCAAAAAAAATCCCCTAGTCTTTGACCTTTACAGTCAAAGGACAGAAGTGCTGACTCTACTGTTAGGTTTGGTTTGGTATCTCCCTAATCGATTCAAGGGTAGCCTGCTCCTTGTTAAAAGGTAATGAACATGTGTGAGAGGACTCTTTGAACTCTCAAAGCGGGAGGAATCCGCAGACTGCTGCTTCAGACTTGGGTAAAAGTTTACGGATTCGGAACTTTGGTCAAATATAAACTGAAGTTACGAGCTCCACCAGTCTCTGAACTGAGAAGTAATTTTTCTTTGGTGGTGGATCTTTATCATAAAAAGAAATGTAAAGACATTTTTCCAGCATAAAAGTGGGATTGTGGAATTTTCTTGCTGTGTCTGAACTAAACTACAGAAATAACCAACCATTAATCTATAAATCCTGACCTTGCAAACCTGGGCTGTCAATAGAGAGAGCATACTAAGGTTAGCAAAACAGTACCAGCAGGAACAGGTCTGTCACTGTGTAAAGCTGGGGTACAGTACTGGGGTATATCTATCTCTGATAACAACTTGTTTCGATATATCAGTTAGCAAATATTTAAGCTAGAAGAAGTTGGGGCCAGAGTTGACTAGTTGATTCTTCGAGCTATCCTGCCATTCAGTGAAATTCTAGCTGATCTTCAAATGCAATTCTGTTTTTCCGCTGTAACCCTGTATCCTTTAATTCCCTTGGTAATGAAAAATCTATTAATCTCAATCATGAACATACTCAATGTCTGAGAGTTTGTGTTCTGTAAGGAAGGATATTTACAAAGATTCATAATCTGTACGATTCAGATATTTCTTCTTAATTCACTCCTGATCTCTCATTCTGAGACAGTAACCTTCTGAAATAGACTTGTTTTACAGTTATTAACAGAATAATCCATTACACAAGGATGATTATTTCAGTTTTGCATCAGGTGGTATGAGTAAATAATGCAGGCTCTTGCATTCTGAAGATAATATTCTGGGAGACAAAAGCATTAAACTGAGATCCTCCTAACAATTTCGAATTCCAATTGATGAAGTTCCCAGTGCCCTGACCAATATTCCTCCTTTGAACAAAAGCCACTATTATTCTCTCATCTTTGTACAACGATGATCTCTAGACACCGAAGCAATATGTGTCTGCGGCATTCACTGCATTTGAGAAATTAGTTTTGAATCATTTTTAGGATGGCTTAGATTAGAACATAGAATATTACAGCACAGTACAGGCCCATCAGCCCTCGATGTTGCGCTGACCTGTGAAACCGATCTGAAGCTCACTAACCTACACTATTCTATTCTTGTCCATATGCCTATCCAATGACCATTTAAATGCCCTTAAAGTTGTTGGGTCTACTACTGTTGCAGGCAGTGTGTTCCACGCCACTACTACTCTGACGTCTGCCCTATATCTATCACCCCCCAATTTAAAGCTATGTCCCCTCATGCTAGCCATCACCATCCAAGGACAAAGGCTCTCACTGTCCAACCTATCTAACCCTCTGATTATCTTATATGTCTCAATTACGTCACCTCTCAACCTTCTTATCTCTAACAAAAACAGCCTCAAGTCCCTCAGCCTTTCCTCGTAAGACCTTCCCTCCATACCAGGCAACATTCTCGTAAATCTCCTCTGAACCCTTTCCAAAGCTTCCACATCCTTCCTATAATGCGGTGATCAGAACTGTACACAATACTCCAAATGTGGCCTCACCAGAGTCTTGTACAGCTGCAGCATGATCTCATGGTTCCGAAACTCAATCCCTCGACCAATAAAAGCTAACACACCGTATGCCTTCTTTAACAACCCTGGCTGGTAACTTTGAGGGATCTATGCACCTGGACACAGATCTCTCTGCTCATCCACCCCACGAAGAATCTTACCATTAGCCCAGTACTCTGTTACTCCTTCCAAAGTGAATCACCTCGCAGTTTTCCACATTAAACTCCATTTGCCACCTCTCAGCCCAGCTCTGCAGCTTATCTATGTCCCTCTGTAACCTACAACATCTTTCGTCACTATCCATAACTCCACTGACCTTAATGTCATCTGCAAATTTACTAACCCATCCTTCTATGTCCTCATCCAGGTCATTTGTGAAAATGACAAACAACAATGGACCCAAAACTGATCCTTGCTGTGTACCACCAGTAACCGAACCTCAGGACGAATATTTCCCATCAACCACCACCTTTCAGCTCACCAATTTCTGATCCATGGCGAAAGTGAGGACTGCTGATGCTGAGATCAGAGTCCAGATTTCTGATCCATGCCAATTTCTGGTCCAAACCGCTAAATTCTAATGCCTCCATATTTTGTGCAATAGCCTACCGTGGAGAACCTTATCAAATGCCTTACTGCAATCCATATACACCACATCAACCACTTTACCCTCATCTATCTGTTTGGTCACCTTCTCAAAGAACTCAACAAGGTTTGTGAGCCCTTCACAAAGCCTTGTTGACTATCCCTAATCAACTTATAATCAGCAAGAGAGGAATAACTCCTATCTCTTATAACCCTTTCCAATACTTTACCCACAACTGAAGTAAGGCTCACAGGTCTGTAATTTCCAGGGTTGTCTCTACTCCCCTTGAACAAGGGAGCGACATTTGCTATCCTCCAGACTTCTGGCACTATTCCGGTAGACAATGATAGAATCATGAAAATTTACAGCTCAGGAACAGGCCCTTCGGCCCTCCAAGCCTGAGCCTATCCATATCACTGTCTAAACCTGTTGCCCAATTCCTAAGCATCTGTATCCCTCTGCTCCACACTTACTCATGCATCTTAAATGAATCTACCGTGCCTGCCTCTACCACCTCTGCTGGCAACGCGTTCCAAACGCCCACCACCCTCTGTGTGAAGTACTTGCCGCGCGTATCCCCCTTAAACTTTCCACCTCTCACCTTGAAAGTGTGACCTCTCGTTATTGAATCCTTCCCCCTGGGAAAAAGCTTGTCTCTATCCACCCTGTCTTTACCCTTCATGATTTTGTAAACCTCAATCAGGTTCCCCCCTCAATCTCCTTTTTTCTAATGAAAATAAAGCTAACCTACTCAACCTCTCTTCATAGCTCGCACCTTCCAAGCCAGGCAACCATGATGGCATAAAGTTCAAAGCCAAAGGCTCAGCAATCTCCTCCCTGGCTTCCCAGAGAATCCCAGAGGATAAATCCCATCCAGCCCAGGGGGCTTATCTATTTTTACACTTTCCAAAATTGCTAACACCATCACTTTGTGAACCTCAATCCCATCTAGACTAGGAAGTTATTTAAGTTAAAGATCTCGCAACACCAGGTTATGGTCCAACATGTTTATTTGGTGGCACTAACATTTGAAGCGCTGCATCTTCATCAGGTGGTTGTGAAGCACGACCATAAGACAGAATTTATAGCAAAAGATTACTGTCAACCAGCTGAAGTGATAAACCTAGATTAAGTCTTTCATCTTTTAGATGCTATACATTCAGTGTCTTATGATCCTACTTCACAACCACCTGATGAAGAAGCAGCGCTTCAAATGTTAGTGGCTTCAAATAAACCTGTTGGACTGTAACCTGGTGTTGTGTCATTTTTAACTTTGTCCACCTCAGTCCAACACTGGTTCCTCCAAATTTAGATAACTGTTTTTTGTTTTGAATGTAATCTTTTTCATCTAACCACAGAATCTTATGGCTTGGAAAGTACCCAACATTGCCCATTCTACCTCTGTTGGAAGGAGCTCGCTGCTTAATTCCCATTCTTGTTGTGTTTTGTCTTGCGGTCAGTGCACCATTCAAGAGGCATGCTTTTGATATCATCACTGCTTCATAGTGTGTGATGTTTAGGGTTTTCAGATTTTAGATTGCTTCTTGGCTGACATCACTTGAAGCATGACATTTTTGGGTCGCTGACAGTATAGAATGGAAGTGAATGGTGAGAAAATGAAGCTGACTATCACTGGAATTTGTTGAGATGAATAAAATTAGTGTATTTCATGGGGAGCTGCATAACGCATGATTGGAATAGAAAAAGAGGTATACTCTGTTTGAGATGAAATTGGTTGCACAGAACTTTGAGCATGCAAATAAATAGCTCACCTCTTTGCTCTACATTCAGTGCAAATCATGACATTTTGAAGTGAATTGTTGGGTAAAATGTGATGTTTCGTACATAAGTCCTAGCAACCCAGAAAGGTGAATGTCCAGTTAATGTGTTTTAAAAACCCTACGTTAAATAAGGAGATAATGTGCTCCGATCATAGTTGAAAACCGTGGTTCTTATGTAATAGCGTAAGATATTTAGCATTCAACACAAGTGTGCACCATATTCCAAATGTGGTCGCACTCTATGTCCTGCATAAATATAGAAGCATCTCCCTAGTTTTATATTCCATTCCCATGTAATAATCAACAGCATTCCACTTGCCTTTCAAACCACTTGCTGGACTTGTATTCGAGCATTTTGTGACTCTATATACCAGGACACCCAGATCCCTCTGCATTGCAAAGTTTTGTAACCTCTTTCTCTATTCCAGTAATGTGCTGTATTTCTATTCTTCACGCTGAGGTGACGAGTTTGCCTTTTTTTGTATGTTACCTATCACCGTTCACTTTACCTACATCTCACATTGTATTTTCCTTTCCTTTTCACAGCTTACGCTGTCTTATTTGTTCTTGGGTTGTGGGTGTCAATAGTTGGGTCATCCCTAGTTGCTGTTGAGAAGATGGCAAATTTAGCAAGTAAAAATTTGGTCTGTTCATCCATCTGGGTGGCACGGTGGCTAAGTGGTTAGCACTGCTGCCTCCTAGTGCCAGGGACCCGGCACTTCCCTTGGGTGACTTGTCTGTGTGTGGAGTTTGCACATTCTCCCAGTGTCAGCGTGGGTTTCCTCTGGGTGCTCCCGTTTCCTCCCACAATCGAAAGATGTGCCGGTCAGGTGAATTGGCCATGCTAAATTGCCCATAGTGTTCGTCCGTTAGTCAGGGGTAAATGTAGGGGAATGGGTCTGGGTGGGCTACTCTTAGGAGGGTCTGTGTGGACTTGTTGGGCTGAAGGGCCTGTTTCCATACTGTAGAGAATCTAATCTAATCTCATGGATAAAGGTTGCAAATAATTGAAGTTTTGCACTGGTCCCTTTGCTATTCCACCACAGAACTTGCCAAACTGAAAATGACCCCTTTATACTTCTGTATTTCGCAATTGCTCACCAGTCCTCTCCATGCTATTGTTGGCCCTATCACCATAACCTTTGTGCAATGTTTGAAACATCTAAACAAGTGCCTTTTGGAATATCATTTGCATTACATCAATCAGTTCCCCTCCATCCATATTGGTCATTACTTCTCTGTAGACACCTTCATGAATTAGAGATGGAAATGTGTTGCTGGAAAAGCGCAGCAGGTCAGGCAGCATCTAGGGAACAGGAGAATCGACGTTTCGGGCATTAGCCCTTCTTCAGGGCTAATGCCCGAAACGTCGATTCTCCTGTTCCCTAGATGCTGCCTGACCTGCTGCGCTTTTCCAGCAACACATTTCCATCTCTGATCTCCAGCATCTGCAGACCTCACTTTCTCCACCTTCATGAATTAGTCAAGCATTCGTTTTATCAAACCAAAGGCTCTTGGTAATGGTTAGTCTAGTCGTTGTGGGAGGAGCAAATTAAGTTTTAGAATTGGCAACACCATTGTGTCAACCAATCTGCACAGGTCTACAATCCACATGGTTCTTGCCCATGATCAGATCACAGTCAAATCTAACAGTGCTGCTTAAAACTAAACTTAATTCACTTTCATAGAATCATGTATTAAATGCTATGAAATGCTAAGTTCTGAAGAAGGCCATTCAGTCCACCATTTGTACTGGCTCTCTTGGTGGCATTTCACCTCGTCTGCTCCCCTACCTTTACAGTGTAGCCTTTCAGATTCCTCATCTTTAAATAATTATCCAATTCTTGTTCAAAAGCCACAAGCTCTACCTCCCCTGTCCTGTTAGGCCTTTCACCCAAGAGAGTTTCTCAGGGCAAATTCTTAAATTAGTGTTAATCCCATTCTTTATTCCCTATGAATTCACAGATGTTAAGGTAATATTGGAATCAATAAACCTGCTTACTTTTATTTGGAACCGGTTTTGAGTAAATAGGAACTATGTCTTGGGATCAATATCTTCCCGTTTAATATCCTCTGACTTCACATGATCCTTTTTTTTAATCTCCTTGTACTGGTGAATTTGGGCTTCTGTTGCAGTTCTCTGGGGCTGTTCCCTTATTTAGATTACATTACAGTGTGGAAACAGGCCCTTCGGCCCAACAAGTCCACACCGACCCGCCAAAGCGTAACCCACCCATACCCCTACGTTTACCCCTTACCTAACACTACGGGCAATTTAGCATGGCCAATTCACCTGACCCTGCACATCTTTGTGACTGTGGGAGGAAACCGGAGCACCCGGAGGAAACCCAAGGGGAGAACATGCAAACTCCACACAGTCAGTCACCTGAGGCGGGAATTGAACCCAGGTCTCTGGCGCTGTGAGGCAGCAGTGCTAACCACTGTGCCACCGTGCCGCCCACAAGTGACCCGCCCGAGCAGGGACTTGAACCCTGGATCCTCCGATTAAGAGTCTGATGCTCTACCGACTGAGTTACCCGGGCTCGAGGCTTATGGCTCTGGTACAATGTGAAGTATACTCTCCTGGCTGGCTGAGCAGGTCTGAATGCGAAGTGTTATCAACTTCATCCTATACTTGGAACCTGTACAACTCCTTGAGAATTAAACTAGCTTCTCCATGATTCCGAAGCAAGCATTAGTTCTTCATTTTATTTTATTGTTTTGCTTAACGCTTGTTTCTTCAGTTGGCTCTAAAATATTACAAAGAAATGGACTTTTTTGGGCCACAGTTTTTCCAAGTCAAGCCAACTCGATAGTAGCAGATTAGAATCTTTGTATCCAGAACCCCGTCTTAACATATTATTATGTTCTATTGTGCGGACAAAACAGATTAGTGTGCTTTATTTTATGTTTAAGTTGTATATGTTTCTGCCCCTGCTGACCCCAGCAATATGTTAGTTTATTTTAGTTTAGTTCAGAAGAAGGGTCACTGGACACGAAACATTAACTCCACTTTCTCTCCACAGGTGCTGCTAGCCCTGCTGTGTTTTTCCAGCAATTTCCGTTTTTGTTTTTAATTTATTTTAATTGCTAATAGGGTGTGGGCATCATTGTCTAGACTAACTCTGTCTCTAATTGCTAAGAGGGCAGTTCAGATTCAACCACATTGCCATGGATCTAGAGTCACATATAGACCAGACCAGACAGGAGGGTGGGGGCACTTGGAGGATTTCCCACCCAACTGGGAGGGAGAGATGTTTTCAAGTGCATCTTGAACTTGATCAACATTGCTCGGGTAAAAGAGATGGGGAAAGACTGTTGTTCCTGGTATGACAGAAAATGGCACAATTCACATCTTGGCAAGATTGACTGCAGGTTATTGAGAAGCAACAAAGGCTTTCATTGTTCTGAAGCATTTCATGATTCCACATTTTATTAGAGGGTGAGTTTGTGGGCCAGAGTACACAAGTTGTTCTTTGTAAATGCTGTCACGTAGACTGTCCTTTCTGTGTGTATTTCGGTGGCATGTTGGTGCACGCATGCGCATTTTTAAGTTGTCCCAATGATTGATGTGGTAGTTATGCTTCAAGGTTTTACTTGGCAACCCCCCCAGTCCATTATTACACTCTGGCTTTTTTCTGGCACAGCTTAACTGGATGAGCCTCTGATTTAAAAGTTTTACAAAGGCCCAAATCTACATAATCTGGCTGCTTTATTTCTTTGTTTTATTAATCTGCATGTTTTCTTAATGTACCTTTGGTTTAATTAATCTTTGCAAAAATTCTGCCATATGATTTGACGTTTTGTCATTCTTTAAAACTGTTGCCAAATCAGTGATGAAAATTGAGATTAGCAAGCATGCCTACCACAGAAGTCTCTGGAGACCACATCACCGAATACGTTGATGAAAGAGACTTTTTTTCAGATTTAAAAGGCATCAAGGGTTATGGGAAGAAAACTGGAAGATGGCATTGAGATGCAGGGTTAGCCATGATCATATTGAATGCTGCCACAAACTCAAAGGGCTGAATGATCTACTGTTTGTTCCTAGCTGCTACCTTTCTATGTTTGAATATTACATTCTGCGCAAGTACCTCTATAAAACAACATGCCGAGTAGAGTGTGGCGTGTTGGGGGAATTGGTGATAATTGGGGGTAACCAAGAGGACAGACTTGGGGCACAAAGATCTGAGAGTGTAATAAGGCTGAAGGAGGTTACAGCGATAGAGAGGAGATGAGGCTCTGTAGGAAGGAGATCATTTGCCAATCCTCCAGGGCAGAATTCAAACAGAGCAAACCAGTGAGTACGAAACCAATGCAGATGGGGCTGGTTTGGCCTTGCAGGATGCTTTTAGCAGAATTTTGTGCTGCATGTAACCCATAGATTATCATTTAGACATCAATTCTGAAGATGCTTTTATCTCTGTGAGATTCCAAGGTCAAATGATATCTATTAATCAGTGTCTCCTCTGCCACTATCATGTATCTTCTGACTATTTCAGGAATTACAGAAGCTTGGCCTAGGTGAAGAAGTGGATCTCTTTGTGTATGAGATTCCAGTGGAATATCAGAAGGTCCTGGATTTGATTCCTTCTCTGTGGAAGCGTCATAACCCTCAGGTTAGACCCTGTTCTCCTCTCGGAGAATATAATCCCGAGGAAACCTTTTCTTGAGCTGTGAACAGTAACCACAAGCCTTGTCCAACATAGTGATTGAATGATTTTCTTGTCAATTAGGTTTGGAAATTGCACTGTTGCACATGACTGGTTGATTATTGGTGCATAATTTGTTTTCTGCAACAATTCTCCAATGGACTGTTGACCTTTACTTCAAAAGAACTGGAGCATAAAACTAGGGAGCTCTTGCTAAAACTATACAAGGCATTAGTTAGACCACAGTGGGACACTGAATAGGTTTGTGGCCGCTTTTCTGTGAAAACCTACTGTCATTGGAGGTAGCCCAGAATAGGTTCACTAGGTTGATTCTGGGTTTGGAGAGATTGTTATGCGGAGAGGCTGAGTAGGTTGGGCCTGTAACTCATTGGAGTTTAGAGGAATGAGAGGTAACCTGACTGAAACACCAGATTCTGAGGGTGGTTGACAGGGTAGATGTGGAAAGGTTCTTTCCCTTTGTGGGAGAGTTTAGGACCACAGGGTGTCATCTTCTGAACAAGGGTCACGTATTTAAGACAGACAAGGGTTTGTTTTCCTCTCAGGCATTAGTGAATCTGTGGAATGCTTTACTGCAGAGAGCTGTTGAGGGTGGGTGATTAAATTATGTTCCATGCTGAGTTTGACAGATTTTTACTGAATAAAGGAATCAAGGGGGTTATGGGGAAAAGGAAGGAAAGTGGTGTTGATGATTATCAGATCAACCACGATCTCATCGAATGGCAGAATAGACCCAAGGAGCTGAATGGCCAAAATCTGTTCCTACATCTTTCAGTCTCCAATTGGTTTAGCTCACTCGCAAAAAAAAGCCTGCTTCTATTTAAAGACTGTGCAATTCTGTTTGCTGTGATTTTGAGTCCCACTGTAGTCCTCCCCACCTTTAGCTATATTGGATGGCAAACTGTATCAATGCTGCTTATATTGTTCTCCTGCCTACCCATGTCAAATTTGGGTTTGAAGTTTTAAGTAGGATCTTGTTATCTACTACAGTATTCTCATTGGTCCCGGGAGTCACACTATTAGTACAGACATTTTCATCTGCATTTGACTGGTTCCTGGTATGATGTGATTGAAAATTTAGTCTAAACTTGAACGTTAATTCAACTTTTCGACATAAATGGGAAAATAAATTTTCAACAGCTGTTTGTCCTGTCATACTGATCTAATTGATCTGTAATTCTTAACTCCGGGTGTGGGGGATTTCAAGACAGGAGGCATGTTTTTAAGGTGAGAGGAAAAGGATCTTTAAAAAGACATGAGAGGCAATATTTTTGCACAGAGGGTGGTTCGTGTGAGGAATGAACTTCCAGAGAAAGTGTTGGATGCACGTACAGTTACAATGTTTAAATGACGTTTGGATAAGTACGTGAGTATGAAAGGTTTGGAGGGAGATGGGCCAGGAGTAGGCAGGTGGGACTGTTTAGTTTGGCATGTACTGGTTAGACCGAAAGGTCTGTTTCCATGCTGTGTCTCTGATTCTATCCTTGGTTATCACGTCTTTAATTGGGACCAGTTTCCCACCGTCATCTTTATCATTTTGTAGCTATTTCCAAATCTGTATTCACATTTAAAGAACTGGTCTGAAGGAGTTACGTTAACTTTTCCATTAGTTTCACCTGTTGGTGCACATGGTCCATGGATAGAAGTGAAGAGTTACCGCCAAGTTTTCAGTGGGATTAGGTGGATTTGTCACTTGTAGGTTCCCGGTATTTCCAACCAAATGTAATTGTATGTGTTGCTATAATGCAAAAACCCTTCTCAACGAACAGTGCCTCCTGTGTAGATACTATACTGTGAATAGTGGGCTATTCTCTAACAGTAATCACTAGACAGACCCAAGATGATATAAGGGACATCAGTGGCGGAAAACTCAAATAACACTTAGCCGGTACCATGTATGGTAGAGGTGGTAAGTACTAAAAGTTACCAGGAGTGGTCATCTGGCAAAGGACCTCGAGTACTGGCTCACAATATAAATCTCCAGGGTCGGCCCCATGGGATTCTGGGTAGTGTGGGTTTCTATTATCTATCATATACAGAACTTCTCCTTCCTACTGTCCATTTAACAGCTTCCCATCCCAAGGATAAGTAAGAGTATCTGATAGGCTTGTGCAGTATGCTTTGTTTTCAGATTGTCATCAGAAGCAAAGGCAAGTATGAGTTGAATAGTAAGGTTGGAGGTTGTTAAAAATCCCTCAAATTCTGGCAAATCCTAGCAAGTGTGCTGAGGGTGGGTCTCGTAGAGGTTTTGACAAAAGCTTCCTCTGCAGTTTCCTGGTAAAGAGGAAAGAGGGTAATAACGGAGAGGCTCTGGGAGGTGGCTGGGAAGGAGGGAGTGGGATAGAAGTTAGGTCAAAGATGGTGAGGGGTGTGGCAAAGACTTCAGCATATGTGATGGCCAAGATTAGCTGACCTTATCCTGCATCAGTTTCTGACATGTGTTTGTGAATTTTCTTTTCTTAGTTGTTCATCCATGTTGGAGTTTCGGGAATGGCCACCACAGTGACACTGGAAAAATGTGGACACAACCAGGGATACATGGGACTGGATAATCGATGTTACTGTCCAGACAATCACTGCTGTGTCCAGGGAGGACCGGACTGCCTCGAGTCTGTCATTGACATGGATGTCGTGTGTAACAAAATCACTGACCCACAACTGGACGTGGTCATTTCTGTCTCACAGGATGCTGGAAGGTAAGGGGGTGGGGTCACCACTTCCCATGACGTGTCTCCCTGGCTTTCCCTGACTGCTGTAGCTCATATCATTTGCAAACATCAGCTGCTTGCTAGAAGCAGAGTGAGAACTTGGTGAGCTGTGGAATCAATGGTTTTTCTCCAAAGCCAATTAACTTTAAAGGTAGGGATGGAAGCTGAACAACCACCGAGAGATGAGTGAATTAGCAATTGTGTGCAGGAAGAGAGAGCATGAGGAATTCTTTTTTTTTTAAAAAAATCTGTAAATGAAGTTCCTTCAGTGTCTCTGGGTCAAAATCCTGGAGCTCCCTCCCGAAGAGCACTGTGGGTCTACCTACAGCACATGGACTGCAGTGATTCAAGAAGGCAGCTCCTCTCCATCTTCTCAAGGGGCAACTAGGGACAGACAATAAATGCCAGTAATGCCCATGTCCCATGAGTGAATTAAGGAGGAGATGGGGTACGGTTTGTGTCTCAATGGATTCCTTCAAAACTCGCAGGAGATGATTGAAGGATTTTGAAGAGTTGGGTTTTAAGGAGGTTTTTGAACATGTAAAGGGCTAATGTGTGGGGGATGGTTGGAGTTCAGAGTGGAGGGAGGTCAATTTTAAACTCCATTCAAAACCCATTCACTTCAAGAGAACCTCAACCTGAGCTACAAATCTTTTCAAAATCCGCTAAGTATTCTAGTGATTAATTGAAGCAAACAGACCGAACTCAGCACGTCTGGCAGCATCTCTGAAGAGAGAAACAATTAATCTTTTGAGTCCAGTGACTCTACTTCAGAATACTTTTTCTGATGCTGGCTCAGTGGACCAGAAACATTAACTCAATTTCTCTCCACAGATGCTGACAGACCTGCTGAGTTTCTCCACCAATTTCTGTTTTTGTTTAAAAAAACAGCTGAATTTGATTTGAATAAATATTTGAGTCCTGGGAGGAGTCTTGCTGAAAGTGTTCAAAGTTATGATGGGTTTTGATTGTATCAGCAGGAAAATAAATAAGCTGCTTGTCGGTAATCAGAAGACTCATTTTTAGATAATTGGTGAAAGAGCCAGTGGAGCAGTGGGATGAGGAGTTTTATTAATGCAGCAAGTTGTGATCTCAAAGTCTGAAAGAGCGATGGCAGCAGATTAAGTCATTCTTTAATAAAAAGGCAATCCGATAAATATTAAAAGTTGAAGGAATATGAGGCCATTTCAGGAGAATGGTGATCAGAAGCTTTGATCGAACCAGTGCAGGCACATGGGCTGAATGGTTCAATTCTTAATTCTAACATTTTGTCTCCCTCTATCTCTCCATCCAGATACCTCTGTGATTTTACCTATTATACCTCTCTGCACCTGAGCCACGGCAAATCCGCTTTCATTCACGTGCCTCCTCTTGGGAAACCGTATACCGCTGAGCAGCTGGGGCGGGCTCTCCAGACCATTATTGGAGTGATGCTGGGTGTGCTGGAGCATCCCAATGCTAAGATGAACTGCCAGATGGCACACTGAGCTCTCAGGAGTGGGCATTAGGGCAAGCAGATCTGAGATCAAATTGTTTTCCACTTTCTAAACAGTTATGGGGTGCAACCCTGATTGTAGCTGCCATTATAAAATTCACATGTGGGAGAGGGCAACTGAGAGTCTAGAACCTCAATAACTGAAGTGTATTTTCTTTGGGGGTGGGTGGTACTCATGCAGTGTATTTAAAGTTCAGCTCCCGAAGACACTGAGATGATATGAAGTCAAGGACACCTCACTTTGGGCTGATGTATTGAGTGCACGTGCACACTGTGATACATTTAACTCTGCATTCGTTTTTTAGTAATGTTTTAAAATGAGCCATTTCTTACTGAGCATTTTTAAATCTGAGCCTGTAACAATGGCTATATTTTTGATCTTTTTAGGTTTTTCAATACGTCTGTCACAAATTTGCCCCTCTGTTCTCCTACCTCTTATTTCATTCACTTTGTCCTTGGTATAGACTTCTGCCACTTGCTTTTGTTTTGTATGTGCTTTCACTTTCTTTCTCTGGAATGGTCACACACATCCACCCCATCCACCCCCTTTAAGGTTTTCCCTTTTTCTTTAGGGCTGTCACCTTCTTTTCTGCTTGCTCCCCTGCTATTCTTTTCTGTTTCCCTCTTGCCCGCTCTCCAGTTCCTCGCTCGTTCTCTCTTTATCTTTCTGAAGCAGAACAATTTATGTTTAAGTCTGCGTGAATGGAAATGACAGATGGTCGCAGAAGCTCGATTTTGACTGTTCTGCTAAACTTTACCCCGAAGGCTAAAAGGCCACAGCCCCAGAGGCTGGATGCACTTAGGCACTTAGATGTTGTCACTACTCGAAGAGAACACATGCTCACAGCATGCATATGCAATGTTTGCTTTGTACTTAAGTCAGTTTTGACTAGATTTTGTATTTCTTTAAGGTTTGGACTAAACTAACCATAGCTTAGATGGTTTTAATTAGTTAAAGATAATACAAGAAAATTAGTTAATAAGTTAATGTCACTGTTTTTAAGACCTTAGTTACTTTGGCCGTCCAAGATTAAGTCCAACGTTCCTATCTCTCTTTGTGACCCTGTTGACTCTGGGTCATTGTTGGATTTCAGTACTGTTCTGCCGTCCCTTGGTTTCCTGTGGGATTTTGGCATAGGCCTGTTTTTCGAATGAATCCAGGGGAACTTGGCGACACACCATCTTAGCAGGACTTATACACTTAATGGTAAGGTCCTAGGGAGTGTTGCTGAACAAAGAGACCTTGGAGTGCAGGTTCATAGCTCCTTGAAAGTGGAGTCGCAGGTAGATAGGATAGTGAAGAAGGTGTTTGGTATACTTTCCTTTATTGGTCAGAGTATTGAGTACAGGAGTCGGGAGGTCATGTTGCAGCCGTACAGGACATTGGTTAGGCCACTGTTGGAATATTGCGTGCAATTCTGGTCTCTTTCCTATCAGAAAGATGTTGTGAAAGATGAAAGGGTTCAGAAAAGATTTACAAGGATGTTGCCAGGGTTAGAGGATCTGAGCTGCAGGGAGAGGCTGAACAGGCTGGGGCTGTTTTCCCTGGAACGTCGGAGGCTGAGGGGTGACCTTATAGAGTTTTACAAAATTATGAGGGGCATGGATAGGATAAATAGACAAAGTCTTTTCCCTGGGGTCAAGCTTATCTGTGCCTTGGTTAATGTGTCCCATAGCTCACTTGGCGAATATTTGTTCAAAATACATTACATGGCTCCATTCTGGAGGTGTTTATGCTCTGCAGCTTCTTTCAGTGGCTTGTGAATGAAGATGTCTTTTGCTTGGAAACATGAAAACAAAGAGTGGTGTTAGATTTCTCACGGAGGGTGGGAGAATTGTGGAGTAAGTCGTGGAGAAGGAGCAGAATGGGGATCAATTTGATTGAACTTCCAAGCAGCTGACACAGACGTAATGGACCAATGGGCCTCTCCCTTTACCATAACATTCAACAATTCTCCAACATCATCCAGGAAAGCCGTGTGACTGGGCAGGAGGCAGTCTGATGGGTCTCTGCACCAGGCATTCAAAGACATGGCGGAAAGTTAGCTTTAGATATTTACAGAAGGAAGGTATCTCATTGGATTAGTCTCCCAAATCCTGAAAGCCAAGTTAACAAATCAATTCTTCTAACATACATTTTCCTGGATGAGTCTTGATAATTGGAGTTTAAATTATAAACTATGGATATTGAAAGCACAACCCCCTGGTCAGTAAACCTAGTGTGCAGTGAAAATGCCTCTCAAGTCCATAGGGTTTAAAAGCAAGGTTGTGTGTAGATTTAATGTAGCTGAGAGATTTGTGAGGCAAGTCTAACATACTGTATTTCTAACATTAGGCAATGTAAATACTGTACTGTAGGAATGTATATATCATTAAAGGGCAGCATTTAACCTTCGTGCACAGCTTGGACTTTTGTAGCGCCTTTAATAGAGTAAGATTACAATGTGCTTCATGAGAGCATTTCAGACAAAATATAACATTTAAGCTGCATAAAGACTTGTTAGTAAGTCCTAGGTTTTAAGGGGCGTCTTAAAGGAGGGAGAGTTGACGAGATTTTGCAAGGGTATGCTAAAGTTTAGAGGTTAGGCAACTTAAGAAATGGTTGTCAAATCGAGGCAAAAAAAAATTGGGGCACGCGAGAGCTTGGAAGAATGCAGCCATCCCAGTCCAGTGGAGGTTGGTTGTCTGGCTGAAGAGGTTAAGGAGAGGATTTTTGTATCAAAAAAACTTTCAGGACTGCTGGAGAGATGGCATTTCTCAGCTGTGCACAGAACTCTGATCTTGGAAGCAGCAGATGACTCCTACTGGCTTTCGGATTTAAGATGCAAGGGCCTTTTAAAAATGAGCTCCACCTGATTTCTAGATTGATTTAATTATTGTGATTATGACGATATGTGTCTTCCATTATCCACTCCCTGATCCCACAATCACACTTGTGCTGTGATTGGATGTGTTCATATTCATATGCAAGTATCTTAAATCTCTCCTGTTCACTCCGAAGGAGGAAGGTATGAGGCAATATGTAAAGGGTGGTGATGGATGATCATTCTGTATGTGGAGAAGAAACATATTGATTCTGCAATTTGCTGATTTTGGACATTTAAGGTACTGCACTGTTTTGTGGATTTGTCAATTTAATAACTGGTGTTTTAGTTGGAATGTGGAGGAGACACGTCATAGTGACAGAGACACTATCCTGACTGTAGCTTTCTGCACCCTGCAGCCTGCCCTTTTTTTTAAGGATCATGGGAATTATTTGAGAAACAAAGACTAAGATGCATCTCGTTCAATATAATAAGAGTCAGATGATAAACAATAATGGAATCATGTACAAACCATAGCCTTTGATTTCTGTCATTTAGCTCGATCCAGAATGCACTGTCTGAGAGATTGGTGGAAGTAGATTCAGTCGTCACTTACAACAGCGTTTGATATGTTCTTATCAACCAAAAAGAAACTTCAATGCCACAGGGAGAGTGAGACTAAATTGGTAACTCTTTCATGAAGTAGCAACGGTGCAATGGACCAAATGAGTATCCTTTTTGATTCAATGTTTCCACCGAGTCCAAAAAGACCCAGGCACGAGATAAGGCAAAAGCATCTGTTCCTCCCAAGCATGTCTCATTTCGTGAAAGAAATTCAACTTATGCTTAAAATGATCAATATAAGTGGCTTGCATCATCTCCTCAGGGATTTATTCCACAGATTAATCCCTCTCTCCCACCCCTCCTTCCCGCTCTCACTTACTCAGTGCTTGGAAGGTTTTCTGTGGTGTCACTATGATATGCAATTCTACAGCAGAGTTGTTGTAATTTAGAGCTGTTCCTTCAACAGAAGCTCATCGTTTGGAGGTTGTCAATAATATTTCAACATTAGGAAGGACCTATCACCTTACTCTACTCATAGCACTAATGAGGAGGTATTATTGAGGTGAAGACTCTGCGTTTGGCCAGTTTGAGCACAGCAAGATCCCAAAGACAACATTTTGGATGTTGCTTAGGCAATAGGTATTGGGTAGGCCACTGGGGAATTCTCATCTGCATTTCCTCTAATTGTATTGAAGAGTCCTTCTACCTTCAGCTAGGAGAGCACTGCAGGGAAGTGTGAGCTGTGATTATGTCCTTGAAGCTCTGGGTTGGGGCTTGAGCCGTAGTCTTAACTCCAGGCAAAAGCCAGTGCTGAGTGGGTTGATTGTGCATCAGCTGGGCTCCATGGTGATCCTCAGATGGTTTGAGTTCCAGAGCTCTTGAACACAGCCTCAGTTGACCTTGTTGTACAGTACTCAGGAAGCATGGAGTTTGAGATATGGAGCTGTTACCCTTTCTGTCCATTCCAGTGACTCAAGGAGATGCTAAAGATCCTATGGCCCTATTCAGAAAGACTATATGCTCCCAGTACCCTGACCAATTTTTTTCAATCATTGCTACCAGCCAGTCTTGTTCCGTGTGCCTTATGGGGCCTTCGCTTGAATGAAATAGCAGTAGCCACTGGTTACAGCTTAGCTTCAAGTAGTTTTTCCTACTCAATGTGTGTGCGAGTCTAGTGTTGTATAAATCCAAGTTGCATTTCTTACCAGTTTCAGGCAGTTTTATGTCAGTTAATTGTTGCTAGCTGTTGGGTCAAGACTCTACATGAATTGCACTTTTCTTACTGGTGGCACCAAGCAGCAGTAAGCCATCCATTTGGACCACATTCAATCACCTGTTCCTGAGGTGAAAGGAACTCCATCTCACAACTACCCAGTCCCTCCCTCCCTTCGCTCCTGAAACATTTCAACCAACCAGTGAAGAATGTATCGTGCCTCAAGTTAGACTGATGCTCCAGAAAGTTGATGCGATACCTGCTGCATTGCAGCAAAAGCAATTGTTTGTATTTTTGGTGGTGGAACCTGATTGCATGGTCAACACTTGATGTGCAGGATACTGCTGAGACTCAGTTGAGTAGATGACTCCAAGCATGGTCTTTCCAGCAAGACTGAGCTGGTGGGGTTTTCTACAGGAACAAAGTGCTACAGAAGTGCAGGATGGAGAATAAGGAGTTGCTCCAACACAACATAGCATGAGAGTGCACTGGACATAAGAGGTGCTTGCAATGACAGAGGGCACAGAAGACCATTGATGTGCTGCCTGTAGTGACTGAGTGTCAGAGTGGTGGGCGAATGAGTTTATAGGGGCAAGGTTAGAGTGGTGCTGGAAAAGCACAGCAGGTCAGGCAGCATCCAAGGAGCAGGAAAATCGACATTTCAGGCAGAAGCCCTTCATGAGGAATGAGTTTATAGGGTCAGTCAGTACTGAGCCAGAGGTCGGCTTTGTGGTGAGGTGTTGCTTGTGTCCTGTCCTTGATACAGAGGTCTCACTACAATGCTTTTAGCCTTGGGCAAGACATGAGCATTGCTGCAAGAAGCAAGTGAGTCTAACAGACGAGACGTAATGTTGGTTCATCCCCCACTTGTGTGAATGTTTGTGTTCAGAAGAGAAAGAAGTTACAGGTATGTTGGTAAAGGAGTGGAGAGCGCACTGTAAATTTGTCTTGTGTTTGGTTGACCGTTTTCTTCACAAGCCAAAATCACCTAAGCAGATCAAGTGGATCTCTTTAAATATTAAATCTGATCTGAAAGTGCTTGTCGGTATGGGACTAAATTTTTACCTTCCCTGTGCTCTGATACCTGTGCACAGGGAGCAGCAGAAATAGACATTTCTCTTCATGTCACCCCTCAACTTGATATCAAGTCACCTACCTTAAATAAGTAACACATGGGTGGATTATTCACGGTTTGAGCAGTGCATTGAACATTGTTCATCTCCTGCTGGACTGGCAGTCAAATCCAACTCATGAACAATGAGACAAAGTCATTCTGCTGCATATAAGCATCATATCTCTTGGGAGTCTTAACCTGGTATCTCTGGCTCTGAGGGGAGTAACTGGTTGTAATGACTTTAATTGGCAGTCCTGGTCTCAAAGGAGCAGGAAGTGGAAATGTTTCTGTTACAGGAACTGGTGGAAGCAAGAAATTGATCAGATGGTTCCTCTTATTCTGCCTCTAACGTCATGATGTTCCCCCTCGGTGTGTTTGGGGGCAGTTTGGAGAGATTTGCTCTATCTAACCCCTGGCTGTACCAGCCTGGGAGTGTTTGATGGGAACGGTATCAAGGGAGCTTTACTGTATATCTAATCCTGTTTTGGATATCAAAACGACAGGTGTCCAAGATTCACCTCAACAATCACAAAAAGACAAAGGTTAACACAGGAGTAAATAAAGCTAATTTAACATAAACTGGATTGGAGGTCAGTGGGATGTACTTAAACCATTTTCCAGAATGGAGACACTGCAGTCCTCTGAGAACCTACACCTGCAGAACCCCAGCATTTGTCATTGAGTCTCTGTGATTACAGTCAGAAACCATGTATGTGCCATATAAATACTTTGGACAGTGAATACTATGCCAGTTTTATCTTGTACCTCTGTCTGCTTTTATAATTATTATCCCTCTAGTCTAACACATTTCCAAACCGTGATTGTGATGTCCATAGTGAAGGTTTTGAGCATTTTATCGGCAAGCTACCAGGTGATGAAATCTTTTCGCCGCATCAGAGATGGGCAGTCAGGAGAGACAGCAAGTGCACAGGATCGAGATTTGACAGATGAAGGTTGTGTTGTAAATTGGAAGAAACCATTTCCTCTAATGGGAAATCAGTGACAAAGTGATAAATCAGAATTGTCATTGAGAGTCGACAGGATTGGGGAAATTTCTATGCAGAGGGATCAATGTTTTCCCACAGGGAAATGATTGAAGCAGAGATTGGTTTGTTGAGAGAAAAGAATAATTGAACAGAGAGCGCGAGCACGCGCAGATCTTGAGTAGTTTTGGACTGTTCTAGAGCCAGTGTCAATGTGATGGACTGAAATGTGATATGTATCAATGTCTAACATTTGTGAACATTTCTTTTGTCTATAATAGCAGAACTGTGAAAGATTTCATTACTGTGTTGGCCAGAGCATTGAGTATAGGAGTTGGGAGGTCATGTTGCAACTGTACAGGCTGTTGGTTAGGCCACTTTTGGAATATTGGTGCAATTCTGGTCTCCTTCCTATCGGAAGGACTTTGTGAAACTTGAAAGGGTTCAGAAAAGATTTCTAAGGACGTTGCCAGGGGCTGTTTTTCCTATAGCTTCGGAGGCTGAGGGGTGACCTTTATAGAGGTTTATAAAGTAACGAGAGGCATGGATAGGATAAATAGACCAGGTTTTTTTCCCTTTTAGTGGGGGAGTCCAGAACTGGAGAGCATAGGTTTAGGCTGAGAGGGGAAAGGTATAAGAGACCTAAGGGACAACTTTTTCACGCAGAGGGTGGTATGTGTATGGAATGAGCTGGTATAATTACAGCATTTAAGAGGCATCTGGAAGGGCTTGGAGGGATGTTGGCTGGGTGCTGGAAAGTGAGACTAGATTAGGTTGGGATATCTGGTCAGCATGGACGAGTTGGACCGTGCTGTACATCTCTATGGCTGTAAAGCATGCAAAATTTTCCAAAATTAATTTGGCGCAACAGCACTTTTTTTCTGATATCAGAAGATTTATGGGTTTATGCCTTGCTCCAGGATTGGAGTTCCTGACCTAGGCTTTGCATGCTGTACCCAAGGTTTGCTGCATTGGCAGAGGTCCCACCTTTCCAATTAGCTCCCCTGTTACAAATTGAAGCTCTTTTAGGGGCCTTGCTGTGCACAGAATACCTGCCACATCTGCTTCAAGAAGTGTTGGTTTGAGAAGAATTTCCAGTATACATTTTGTACAACAGTACAGTTAGGATCAGGATCAGAAACAAAAACAAATTGCTGGAAAAGCTCAGCAGGTCTGGCAGAATCGGTGAAGAGAAATCCAAGTTAACAGGTTTCTGAGGAAGGGTCAACAGAACCGAAACATTAACTCTGATTTCAATTCACAGATGCTGCCAGACCTGCTGAGCTTTACCAGCAACTTCTGTGTTTGTTTGATTTCCAGCATCTGCAGTTCCTTTTGGTTTTTATACAGTTAGGATCTGCTCTGTTTAGTCTATGGACCTCCAGAAACAAAAATCTGCATCTGTTTTATTAAATTCCAATTCTCCAACTTGAAACATCCATGATTCTTAATAAAAGTTCATTTCTTCTGAAAATATAGGGAATTATCATCTTTGACTCTGAGAAATTATTTAGGTCTTTGTCTCCTAAAATCAAATAACTTTGAGGAGGTGACAAGTAGTTGTTATGGGGAAAACAGCTTATTCAAATACTAATGTGTTGGAAATGTGAAGATTCTGTTCTGAAAATAAAAATCATCAGACTTTGCATATAACAAATCGAGTATGTTTTCTGTTTTCATTAGTTTGAGCACCTCCTGGTGGTCATCTTGCAAAGTACACTGTTTTCTCATGGTTATGTGTTATATAGTGCAAAGTTCGCTCATGGGATATGGATGTTTCTGGCAATGCCAGTGATTATTGCTCATCTTTAATTAAGCAGAGGGCAGTTAAGAGTCAGCCACATGGCTATTTTCTTTTCCCCAACATTCATCATCTAATCTAATTCCAGATTGGTTTTTATTGAATTCAATTTCCACCACTTGACTTGGTGGGATTTGAACTCCGGTCTTTGAACCATTAGCTGAGTTTCTGGATTAATAGTCTAATGATAATACCACTAGGCTATTCCCTTGCCACGTTAAGGTGCAGCCTTATTTAACTTTGTTTATTGAGGGATTCTAGACTGGGCAGCAGCTAACGTTCTGCATTTATTTAGCTGCGTCAACTGAGTCAAAGTTGTTAGTACAAAATCCAGGGAGTGTGGATGCTGAAGGAATGCTGTACTGTCAGCTAGGCCCTTTGGAAGAGATTTTAATCCCAATGTCTTGGCTGACATTTCAGATGTAAGAGGCCCCACTGTACCCCACCCACAGACTTCAACATGAGCTGCCCACTTGTCATGGCAACAGGACGAGGCCATTCAGCTCCTCGCCTGTTCTGCCACTCAATGTCTGATCTGTGGCCTAACTCCATATACCTGCCTTTGGCCCATATTCCTCGAATAGATTTGCTTAACAAAAATTTATCAATCTCAGATTTAAAATTGCCAACTGATTCCACATCCACTACTGTTGGCAGAAGAGTTCCAGACTTCTCCCATCCTTTGTGTGTAGAAGTGCTTCCTAACATCTCTCCTGGATGGTCTGGCCATAATTCTCAGAGCATGCCCCCTTGTTCTAGAATCCCCAACCAGTGGCAATAGTTGATCTTTACCCTATCTTTTCCTGTTAATATTTTGAAGACTTCAATCAGATCACTCTTTAACCTTTTAAATTTTGGAGAAAACAAGTCTAATTTGTACAATCTGACCTCGTAACTTAACCCCTGAAGTCCAACTATCACTCTTGTAAGCCTACGTTGTACTCCCTCCAAGGCCAACCTATCCTTCCGAAGGTGTAGTGCCCAGATCTGCTCACAGTATTCCACGTGGGGTCTAACTAGGATGTTGTATAACTGCAGCACGACTTCTACATCCTTGTACTGCAGTCCTCTAGATATAAAGGCGGGGGTTACATTAGCTTTCCTGGATTATTTTTGATGCCTGTTCATGACATTTTAAAGATTTATGCACCTGAATCCCCAAGTCTCTTTGGATACCCACTGTGTTGAACTTCATACCATCTACAAAGTACCTGATCTTTCGTCTTTGGTCCAAAGTGGATAAGTTCACACTTGCTGACATTGAACTCCATCTGCTGCCATTTTGCCCATTTACTAAGCATAAAATTGCTAAGAGTTATTGACGGTCTATAATGTAGGGGGTCAATTTAGAATGGAAATGAGGAGATGTTTCTTCAGCCAAAGAGTGATGGGCCTGTGGAATTCATTGCCACGGAGTGCAGTGGAGACTGGGACGTTAAATGTCTTGAAGGCAGAGATTAATCTTGCAAGGAATTATGGGCTATGGGCAGAGTGCGGGTAAGTGGAGTTGAAATGTCAATCAGCCATCATCTCAATGGGCTGAATGGCCTTACTTCCACTCCTATGTCTTATGGTTTTACTCTCTCTACAATGCTGCCTAACTTTGTGCCATTGGAAAATTTGGATATGACTTTCTGCCGTTACAAATCATTATTGAGGCTTTAACACACATCCTTGTGGAACACCACTGGCCCACCTGCCAGTTTGAGTGCTTACCATTATCCCTATTTTCTGTTGCATGCCACTCAACCAATTTCCCAGCCATGTAGTAATTTGCCCTCAATTCCATGAGGTTCTACCTTCAGTTAACCTTCTCTTTATTGGTGGATTCTGGACTGGACAGCAACTAACTTAGTAGCTTTCTCAATGGAGTCAACGTTGTGGGTACAAAATCCAGGGAGTGTTGCTGCTGAAGGAGTGCTGTACAACATCTTTTAAGACTTTATCAAATGCCTTCGGGAAGTCCATAAAAACAACATCCATAGACGTTCCCCTATCCACTTCCTTAGTCACCTCTTCAAAAAAGTCAATGAAGTTTGTCAGACATGACCTACCTGTCATGAATCTATGCTGGCTCTCATAGAACATAGAACATAGAAGAATACAGCGCAGTACAGGCCCTTGGGCCCTCGATGTTGCGCCGATCCAAGCCCACCTAAACTACACTAACCCACTATCCTCCATATACCTATCCAATGCCCTCTTAAATGCCCATAAAGAGGGAGAGTCCACCACTGTTACTGGCAGGGCATTCCATGAACTAACGACTCGCTGAGTGAAGAACCTACCCCTAACATCAGTCCTATATCTACCCCCCCTTAATTTAAAGCTATGCCCCCTTGTAATACCCGACTCAATACGCGGGAAAAGGTTCATACTGTCGACCCTATCTAACCCCCTAATCATCTTGTACACCTCAATCAAGTCACCCCTAAACCTTCTTTTCTCTAGTGAAAACAGCCCCAAGTGCCTCAGTCTTTCCTCATACGATTTTCCTTCCATACCAGGCAACATCCTGGTAAACCTCCTCTGCACCCGTTCCAATGCCTCCACATCCTTCCTATAGTATGGCGACCAAAACTGCACACAATATTCCAGATGCGGCCGTACCAGAGTCTTATACAACTGCATCATGACCTCAGGACTCCGGAACTCCATTCCTCTACCAATAAAAGCCAGTACGCCATATGCCTTCCTCACCGCACTATTTACCTGGGTGGCAACTTTCAGAGATCTGTGTACATGGACACCAAGATCCCTCTGCTCATCCACACTACCAAGTATCCGACCATTAGCCCAGTACCCCATCTTTTTGTTATTCTTCCCAAAGTGAATCACCTCGCACTTAGCTACATTGAATTCCATCTGCCACCTTTCTGCCCAGCTCTGCAGCTTCTCTATATCCTGCTGTAACCTGCCACATGCTTCCTCACTGTCAACAACTCCTCCGACTTTCGTATCATCAGTTGATTAATTGAAACTGTCAAGGTGTTCCATTGCACCATCCTTGATAATAGACTGCAACAATTTCCCCACCATAGGTATTAAACTAGCTAGCCTGCAATTCCCTGGTTTTCCTCTTTCATTCTTAAAAAGCGGATTGATGTGCAATTTTCCTCGACAGAGGGGTGACTCCTCTATCTAGAAAACTCAAGGAATATATTTGGGGTGTCCACAATGTGCTCCTCTACTTCCATTAACAGGCTCTGATGGAAACCTTCAGCTCCTGTGGGCTTGTCATTCTAATTCTATGAATTTCCTCATTACTGATCTTTTATTGCATCAATTTTATTAGGTCAGGCAGCATCCAGGGAACAGGAGAATCGACGTTTCTGGCATAAGCCCTTCTTCAGGAATGAGGAAAGTTTGTCCAGCAGGCTAAGATAAAAGGTAGGGAGGAGGGACTTGGGGTCGGAAATGTGATAGGTGGAAAGAGGTCAAGGTGAGGGTGATAGGTCAGACTGGGGTGGGGGCAGAGAGGTCGGGAAGGCGGTGCTGAATTCGATGGATTTGACTGAGACAGGGTGGGGGGAGGGGAAATGAGGAAACTGGTGAAATCCGAGTTCATCCCTTGTGGTTGGAGGGTTCCTAGGCGGAAGATGAGGCGTTCTTCCTCCAACCGTCGTTTTGTTGTGGTCTGGCGATGGAGGAGTCCAAAGACCTGCATATCCTTGGTGGAGTGGGAAGGGGAATTGAAATGTTGAGCCACAGGGTGGTTGGGTTGGTTGGTCCGGGTGTCCCAGAGGTGTGCTCTGAAACGCTCCGCAAGTAGCCGGCGATGTGGCCTCCTCTATATTGGGCCCGATGTGGCCTCCTCTATTTTGGGGAGACAGGCCGCCTACTTGCGGAGCGTTTCAGAGAACACCTCTGGGACACCCGGACCAACCAACCCAACCACCCCGTGCCTCAACACTTCAACTCCCCCTCCCACTCCACCAAGGATATGCAGGTCTTTGGACTCCTCCATCGTCAGACCACAACAAAACGACGGTTGGAGGAAGAACGCCTCATCTTCCGCCTAGGAACCCTCCAACCACAAGGGATGAACTCGGATTTCACCAGTTTCCTCATTTCCCCTCCCCCCACCCTGTCTCAGTCAAATCCATCGAATTCAGCACCGCCTTCCTAACCTGCAATCTTCTTCCCGACCTCTCCGCCCCTACCCCAGTCTGACCTATCACCCTCACCTTGGCCTCTTTCCACCTATCACATTTCCGACGCCCCTCCCCCAAGTCCCTCCTCCCTACCTTTTATCTTAGCCAGCTGGACAAACTTTCCTCATTCCTGAAGAAGGGCTTATGCCCGAAACGTCGATTCTCCTGTTCCCTGGATGCTGCCTGACCTGCTGCGCTTTTCCAGCAACACATTTCCAGCTCTGATCTCCAGCATCTGCAGACCTCACTTTCTCCTCAATTTTATTAGGTCCATTTTCCTTATCCACTATTAATTTCCTCAGGACCTCCAGCAAACTAATTGCCTTTTCGACTGTAAATACGAAGGCAAAGTAATTATTTAACATGTCTGCCGTTTCCCCACAGTCATTGATAATATCCTGTTTCATTATTTAGTGTGTCAACAATGCTCCTGACCACCTGCTCTCCCTTGATATAACTTTAAGATCACTTCTTATTGGAGTTGATGTCCGTGACAAGTTTCCTTTCACAATCTGTTTTAGTAGCCTTATAAGCTGCTTTGTGGCCCTTTGCTGGTTTTCGTTATTTTTCCATGCAGCAGAATTTTTTTTGTTCGTTTTTTTGATGCTATCCCTTTTCATGTTGTCCCATCCATAAAATGCAGTGCAGTAACTCAGACCCTCAGCAGGATCTTCCAAGCTACCAGCCTTTATGGTGGTCGAGCTAATGGTTTGGAAGAGGTTGGTGCTGGCGTGCATCTTGTAGATGGCACAAGATACAGCTGCTGGAGAATATGTTGCTCTAGTCTTGAAGAGATGTAGTGCAGAGGTGCTGGGAAGCCAGGAAGCCGTTCCACAGCCTGACCCTAGATGGTGCTAGGAATCTTCTGGACCAGAAACGTTAACTTGCCTTGTTTGTCTGGGCATTCTGGGGTGATGTGGAGGAGCTGGTGTTGGACAAAGTCAGAAGTCACACAGCACCAGGTTATAGTCCAACAGGTTTATTTGGAAGCACTAGCTTTCGGAGTATAGCCCCTTTTGTCAGGTGAAGTGAGAGAAGCGCACCGACTCAATTTATAGGCATAGAAATCAAAAGATCACATGATGGGGGAGAGTGGACTGTTGAATAATAAGTCTCTGCAGGTGATCAAAAATGTTAGATGGTGTGAGTGGCAACAGCTAAATAACAAGCAAAGGGATGACCTATAATCTGATTAATTGAGGCAGAGAGATAATTACAAAAAATTAAAAATAAGGTGATGATGGAGACAAACCAAATTATTGAAATAATAGGTATCAGAGTCGCATGCTGAAGGTCCAACCAAAGTAATAAGTAATCCAAAACTGTACAAACTCATTACTGTAGAGAGATCAGAACAATTTATCAAGGTGAGGATAGTAAGGAAGATCTTACAAGTACGGGACAGTGTGGTGGAGTTACATGTAGTGCAACATGACCCCAAGATCACAGTTGAGGCTGTCTTCATGGGGGTATGGAAGTTGGCTATCAGTTCTGCTCGGCAATTCTGTGTTGTTGTGTATCTCGAAGTCCGCCTTAGAGGATGCATAACCGAAGATCGGAAGCTTAATGTCCCTGACCACTGACGTATTCCTGACTGGGAGGGAACATTCTTGCCTGGCAATTGTTGCGCAATGTCCATTCGTTCGTTGTCATAGTGTCTGCTCGGTTTCCCCAATGTACCATGCCTAGGGACATCCTTGCTTGCAGCATATGAGATAGACAATGTTGGCTGAGTCACATGAGTATCTGCCACATACACGGTGGGTGTTGCTCCCACCTGTGATGGTAGTATCCATGTCGATGATCTGACATATCTTACAGAGGTTGCCATGGCAGTGTTATGGTCAATATTGTACCGAAGGCTGGGCAGTTTGCTGCAAACGATGGTCTCTTTAAGGTTTGGTGGTTGTTTGAAGGAGAAAAGTGGAGGTGTAGGGATGATCTTGGCGAGATGTTCCTCGTCATCGATGACATATCAAAGGCTGTGAAGAACATGGCATAGTCTCTCCACTCCAGGGAAATACTGAACAACGAAGTGTACTCTATCGGTCATATCCTCTGTGGAGGTCATTGCAGTTTTTCGCTGTGGCAGGTCAGAACTGGTGATCGATGAGCACTATGTCCTGTTCTTGTGAAAGCATCCTTCAAAATCTTTAGGTGTTTGTCATGTTCCTCCTCATCTGAGCAGGTCCTGTGTAAGCTAGGGCCTGTCCATAGGTGATGGCTTCTTTAATAGGTTTAGGGTGGAAGCTGAAGAAGTGCAGCATTTTCAGGTTAGCCGTGGGCTTGTAGTACAGTGAGGTACTGAGGGGTCTGTTCTTGATAGAGATGCCTGTGTCCAAGAATGCGATTGATTCTGAAGAGTAGTCCACGGTAAGTTTGGTGGGATGAAGATTGTTAATATCATTATGTAGTCGTTTCAGTGACTCCTCTCCTTGACTCCAAACGACTGAGAGAGTGTTTCCCCTTTGCGAGAGTTTGGATCTCAGGAATGTCCACTTTGAGATGGAGATAAAGGGAAAGCCTTCTCTTGCAACGTTGTTTGTGCAACTCCATTTTGCTGGAAGGAAATGGAAGCTCAGTTATTAAATTGATTCACGGCTGAGTTAGATTTTTGTTCAACAAGGAAATCCAGGGTTATAGGTGAAAGTGGAAATAAGAAAATAGCCAGATCAGGAATAATTTTGTTGGATAGCCAGTACAACTCCTAAATCTGGTATTTCAATGGGGATAAGAAAACGCAATAAGTGATAGGTAAATAATCATGTTGACTGATAGAAAAAACACCAGTGATCCTGAAAGTAAGTCACTCACATTACAGGGATTTTTATTTACATTGCTTTTAATGAGACTGACCTTTACTATTTTACTTTGCAACATATGAAACGTGGTAAAAACAATGACTGCAGATGCTGGAAACCAGATTCTGGATTAGTGGTGCTGGAAGAGCACAGCAGTTCAGGCAGCATCCAAGGAGCAGCGAATTCGATGTTTCTGGCAAAAGCCCTTCATCAGGAATAAAGGCAGAGAGCCTGAAGCGTGGAGAGATAAGCTAGAGGGGGGTGGGGGTGGGGAGAAAGTAGCATAGAGTACAATGGGTGAGTGGGGGAGGGGATGAAGGTGATAGGTCAGGGAGGAGAGGGTGGAATGGATAGGTGGAAAAGGAGATAGGCAGGTAGGACAAGGCCGGACAAGTCATGGGGACGGTGCTGAGCTGGAAGTTTGGAACTAGGGTGAGGTGGGGGAAGGGGAAATGAGGAAACTGTTGAAGTCCACATTGATGCCCTGGGGTTGAAGTGTTCCGAGGCGGAAGATGAGGCGTTCTTCCTCCAGGAGTCTGGTGGTGAGGGAGCGGCGGTGAAGGAGGCCCAGGACCTCCATGTCCTCGGCAGAGTGGGAGGGGGAGTTGAAATGTTGGGCCACGGGGCTGTGTGGTTGATTGGTGCAGGTGTCCCGGAGATGTTCCCTAAAGTGCTCTGCTAGGAGGCGCCCAGTCTCCCCAATGTAGAGGAGACCGCATCAGGAGCAACGGATACAAGAAGTGATATTAGTGGATGTGCAAGTAAAACTTTGATGGATGTGGAAGGCACCTTTAGGGCCTTGGATAGAGGTGAAGGAGGAGATGTGGGTGCAGGTTTTACAGTTCCTGTGGTGGCAGGGGTAAGTGCCAGGATGGGAGGGTGGGTTGTAGGGGGGCGTGGACCTGACCAGGTAGTCACGGAGGGAACAGTCTTTGCAGAAGGCAGAAAGGGATGGGGAGGGAAATATATCCCTGGTGGTGGGGTCTTTTTGGAAGTGGCGGAAATGTCGGCGGATGATTTGGTTTATGTGGAGGTTGGTAGGGTGGAAGGTGAGCACCAGGGCTGTTCTGTCCTTGTTACGGTTGGAGGGGTGGGGTCTGAGGGCGGAGGTGCGGGGTGTGGACGAGATGCGTTGGAGGGCATCTTTAACCACGTGGGAAGGGAAATTGCGGTTGCAAAAGAAGGAGGCCATCTGGTGTGTTCTGTGGTGGAACTGGTCCTCCTGGGAGCAGATACGGCGGAGGCGGAGGAATTGGGAATACGGGATGGCATTTTTGCAAGAGGTAGGGTGGGAAGAGGTGTAATCCAGGTAGCTGTGGGAGTCGGTGGGTTTGTAAAAAATGCCAGTGTCAAGTCGGTCGTCATTAATGGAGATGGGGAGGTCCAGGAAGGGGAGGGAGGTGTCAGAGATGGTCCAGGTAAAGCACCACTAATCCAGAAACATATGAAACCTGGCAGGAGTCCAGGCTGAAAACAGGAAGAATGAGAGGAAGTAGTCAGTTTGAAATCAGCAAAGAGCTGCCAGTTACATTTTCCCACTTAAATACAGCACTGAATGTGATCAGTGTGTTTCAATGTGCCCAGAGTCTGCAGCTGCTGTTCCTACTCATTATGTTTGTTGAATGTTGTGAATTGTCCAGGAAAGTGGAAAAACTGTTGGCTTTAATATTTTAAAGGCATCTTTAGAACTTTAGAACCAGCTTTAAGCAAAAAGAGAGGCATGGGTAATCTATGACATCTGTCCAGTTCTGAGGTCCCCACAATCATCAGTGCAGCTTCTGACTGTCGCGTTAATGGGAATGAACAAGTAATCAGTTGCTCATTGGCGATTGATTAACTTGCTGCGGAAGTTTATTTAAAACAATAAAACACCTTACAAGTTATGGAGCAGACATTACAGCAGACTTTGGTGTGTGCAGCTTGCAAACTTGCTACAGGCCAACAGAGGAGTCACAATATCGTATATACCGAGAATATTGAGTTCTTAAAGACAAGGTGCAAATACCAAAACTTCAGACAATATCTTCCAAATGCATGACCATCTTCATTCATAAGGACAAGGGGCAGCAGATACATGGGAAAACCACCCCCGACAAGTTCCCCTCCAAGCCACTTACCAGCCTGACCTTGGAAATATATCGCTGTTCCTTCATTGTCACTGGGTCAAAATCCTAGAATTCCCACCCGAAGGGCATTGTGGGTCAAATCAATGTTTGCAAGTCCTGCCAACATACCAGTCTTGTCAAATAGGCTTCCAAACTCAGGATAGATTCCGGAGGTTTCAGTGTTTGACTTGCAACTTCTAAGTGAGGTACTGCCCCCTTTCATGGTCACTTTTATGTTCATTCTAACAATGTGTCACCCCTGCAGTTGTGTCACATCTCCTAATGTCCATCTCCATTGTGTTCTATCTTCCTACATTAAGCAGAAAAAAAGTTTTTATACTCCAAATTTTAAAATTGTTTCATGCAACAAGGGTGTTGCTGGCTGGGCCCAGCATTTATTCCCTGTCCCTAAGTGCACTTGAGAAGGTGGGGGTGAGCTGCCTTCTTGAACCGTTGCAGTCCACCTGCTGTGTGTTGAACCCACAATGCCCTTGGAGCGGGAATTCCAGGATTTTGACCCAGTGACAGTTAAGGAACAGCGATATATTTCCAAGGTCAGGCTGGTGAGTGGCTTGCAGGGGAACTTGTAGGGGGTGGTGTTCCCATGTATCTGCTGCCCCTTGTCCATGTGAATGGAGATGGTCATGCATTTGGAAGGTGTTGTCTGAGGACTTTTGACTTTCTGCAGTGTATCTTATAAATAGTGCATTCTGCTGCTACTGAGCGTATGTGTGGGGTGATTGGGGGGGGGGGGGGGAAGGAGTGGGGCGGTGGATGTTTATGAATGTGGTGCCAATTAATTGAGTGATTTGTGACTGTCAGTCAAGTAACCCCATGTCTAACGCTTTTAAAACTAATGCACTAAGGTAAATTAGAAAGTAACCTCTATCTCGAAAGAATCCTATTTGGAGCAAAGTTAAAACTCTCAACACCAGGATATCATCCAATGGGATTATTTGGAAGCACTAGCTTTTAAAGCGCTGCTCCTTCACCAGGTGGTTGTGGAGAATAAGATCATAAGACACAGAATTTATAGCAAAGGTTTACAGTGTGATGTAACTGAAATTATGTATTGAAAAAGACCTGGATTGTTTGTTAAGTCTCTCATCTTTTAGAATGGGTGTGTTGGTTTCAGTTATAGTCATAGAGATGTACAGCATGGAAACAGACACTTTGGTCCAACCCGTCCATGCCACCCAGATATCTCAACCCAATCTAGTCCCACCTGCCAGCACCCGGCACATATCCCTCCAAACCCTTCCTATTCATATACCCATCCAAATGCCTCTTAAATGTTGCAATTGTACCAGCCTCCACCACTTCCTCTGGCAGCTCATTCCATACATGTACCACCCTGTGTGTGAAAAAGTTGCTCCTTAGGTCTCTTTTATATCTTTCCCCTCTCACCCTAAACCTATGCCCTCTAGTTCTGGACTCCCTAACCCCAGGGAAAGGACTTTGCCTATTTATCCTATCCATATCCCTCATGATTTTGTAAACCTCTATTAGGTCACCCCTCAGCCTCCGACACTCCAGGGAAAACAGCCCCAGCCTGTTCAGCCTCTCCGTATAGCTCAGATCCTCCAACACTGGTAACATCCTTGTAAATCTTTTCTGAACCCTTTCAAGTTTCACAACATCTTTCCGATAGAAAGGAGACCAGAATTGCACGCAATATTCCAACAGTGGCTTTACCAATGTCCTGCACAGCTGCAATATGACCTCCCAACTCCTGTACTCAATACTCTGACCAATAAAGGAAAGCATACCAAATGCCTTCTTCACTATCCTATCTACCTGCGACTCCACTTTCAAGGAGCTATGAACCTGCACTCCAAGGTCTCCTTGTTCAGCAACACTCCCTAGGACCTTAATAGTAAGTGTATAAGTCCTGCTAAGATTTGCTTTCCCAAAATGCAGCACCTCTCATTTATCTGAATTAAACTCCATCTGCCACTTCTCGGCCCATCTGATCAAGATCCCGTTGTAATCTGAGGTAACCCTCTTCGCTGTCCACAACACCTCCAATTTTGGTGTCATCTGCAAACTTACTAACTGTACCTCTTATGTTCACATCCAAATCATTTATGTAAATGACAAAAAGTGGAGGACCCAGCACTGATCCTTGTGGCATTCCACTGGTCACAGGCCTCCAATCTGAAAAACAACCCTCCACCACCACCTTCGAGCCAGTTCTGTATCCAAATGCCTAGTTCTCCCTGTATTCCATGAGATCTAACCTTCCTAGCCAGTCTCCCATGGGCAATCTTGTCAAACGCCTTACTGAAGTCCATATAGATCACATCTACCATTCTGCCCTCATCAATCCTCTTTGTTACTTCCTCAAAAAACTCAATCAAGTTTTTTTTTTAGATTACTTACAGTGTGGAAACAGGCCCTTCAGCCCAATACGTCCACGCCGAAGCGCAACCCACCTAGACCCATTCCCCTACATTTACCCCTTCACCTAACACTACGGGCAATTTAGCATGGCCAATTCACCTAACCTACACGTTTTTGGATTGTGGGAGGAAACCGGAGCAGCCCCACGCAGACACGGGGAGAACATGCAAACTCCACACAGAGTCACCTGAGGCGGGAACTGAACCCGGGTCTCTAGCGCTGTGAGGCAGCAGTGCTAACCACCGTGCCACCCAAGTTTGTGAGATATGATTTCCCACACACAAAGCCATGTTGACTATCCCTAATCAGTCCTTGCCTTTCCACATACATGTACATCCTGTCCCTCAGGATTCCTTCCAACAACTTGCCCACTGCCGAGGTCAGGCTCCCATGTCTATATTCCCTGGCTTGTCCTTACCACCCTTCTTAAACAATGGTACCACGTTAGCCAACCTCCAGTCTTCTGGCACCTCACCTGTGACTATCGATGATACAAATATCTCAGCAAGAGGCACAGAAATCACTTCCCTAGCTTCCCACAGAGTTCTCGGGTACACCTGATCAGGTCCTGGGGATTTATCCACTTTTATGTGTTTCAAGACATCCAGCACTTCCTCCTGTGTAATCTGGACATTTTGCAAGATGTCACCATCTATTTCCCTACAGTCTATATCTTCCATATCCTTTTCCACAGTAAATACTGGCATAAAATATTCATTTAGTATCTCCCCATTTTCTATGGCTCCACACGAAGGCCGCCCTGTTGATCTCTCCGTGGTTACCCTTTTATCCTTAATATATTTGTAAAAACCCTTTGGATTCTCCTTAATTCTACTTGCCAAAGCTATCTCATGTCCCCTTTTTGCCCTTCTGATTTCCCTCTTAAGTATACTCCTACTGCCTTTATACTCTTCTAAGGATTCACATGATCTATCCTGTCTATACCTGACATATGCTTCCTTCTTTTTCTTAACCAAACCCTCAATTTTTTTAGTCATCCAGCATTCCCTATACCTACCAGCCTTCCCTTTCACCCTGACAGGAATATATTTTCTCTGGATTCTCGTTATCTCATTCTTGAAGGCTTCCCTTTTTCCAGGCATCTCTTTACCTGCGAACATCTGCCTCCAATCAGCTTTCGAAAGTTCTTGCCTAATATTGTCAAAATTGGCCTTTCTCCAATTTAGAACTTCAACTTTTAGATCTGGTCTATCCTTTTCCATCACTATTTTAAATCTAATAGAATTATGGTTGCTGGCCCCAAAGTGCTCCCCTACTGACACCTCAGTCACCTGCCCTGCCATATTTCCCAAGGGTAGGTCAAGTTTCACACCTTCTCTAGTAGGTACATCCACATACTGAATCAGAAAATTGTCTTGTACACACTTAACAAATTCCTCTCCATCTAAATCTTTAACACTATGGCAGTCCCAGTCGATGTTTGGAAAGCTAAAATCCCCAACCATAATACCCTATTATTCTTACAGATAGCTGAGATCTCCTTACAAGTTTGTTTCTCAATTTCCCTCTGACTATTAGGGGGTCTATAATATAATCCCAATAAGGTTATCATCCCTTTCTTATTTCTCAGTTCCACCCAAATAACTTCCCTGAATGTATTTCCGAGAATATCCTCCCTCAGCACAGCTGTAATGCTATCCCTTATCAAAAATGCCAACCCACTTCCCCTCTTGCCTCCCTTTCTATCCTTCCTGTAGCATTTGTATCCTGGAACATTCAGCTGCCAGTCCTGCCCATCCCTGAGCCATGTTTCTGTAATTGCTATAATATCCCAGTCCCATGTTCCTAAACATGCCCTGAGTTCATCTGCCTTCCCTGTTAGGCCCCTTGCATTGGAATAAATGCAGTTTAATTTATTAGTCCTACCTTGTCCCTGACTATCTGCATCACTTCTTATCAGTCTCAGATTTAAAAATCTCACAACACCAGGTTATAGTCCAACAGGTTTCATTGGAAGCACACTAGCTTTCGGAGCGACGCTCCTTCACCACCTGATGAAGAGGCAGCACTCCAAAAGCTAGATTAGATTACTTACAGTATGGAAACAGGCCCTTCAGCCCAACAAGTCACACTGACCCAAAGAGCAACCCACCCAGACCCATTCCCCTACACCTCACACTACAGGCAATTTATCAATTCGCCTAACCTGCACATCTTTGGACTTTGGGAGGAAACCCACGCAGACACAGGGAGAATGTGTAAACTTCACAAAGGCAGTTGCCTGTGGCAGGAATTGAACCCAGGTCTCTGGCAGTGTGAGAAAGCAGTGCTATCCACTGTGCCACCATGCTTCCAATGAAACCTGTTGGACTATAACCTGGTGTTGTGTGATTTTTAACTTTGTACACCCCAGTCCAACACCGGCATCTCCAAATCAGTCTCAGATCGATCTCTTTCCTCACTATCTCCCTGGGTCCCACCCACCTTACTAGTTTGAATCCTCCTGAGCAGCTCTCACAAATCTCCCTGCCAGGTCCTTCATTTGTAAATCTCAGAACTTTCTTAAAGTTATATTCTCAAGTGAACTTTAACAATAGGTGCCATGTAGGCCCAGATAATGCATTGAAGGTGTGAGGTGCCCTGTGTGAAGCTGTCTGTGCCCCAATGTTCAGACTGACTCTAATCTAAAAAGGGGATTTACAGAATCTTACATGGATTCATGCAGTTTCTGAGCAAGATAAAATGTAATTCTGCACGTACAAAATCACCTCTCAAACTTGTGTGGGGGGCGGTGGGGGGGGGGGGGGGGGATGTGAGTGTAAAGGGTTGGGAGGGTGGGAGTGTGGGAATGTACTTGTGAGCATATGAGAGAGTGCTTG
This sequence comes from Chiloscyllium plagiosum, assembly GCF_037043375.1. Lineage (NCBI taxonomy): Eukaryota > Metazoa > Chordata > Chondrichthyes > Orectolobiformes > Hemiscylliidae > Chiloscyllium > Chiloscyllium plagiosum. The sequence continues at coordinate 5,409,475 of NW_028270166.1, forward strand.
TCTTGGAGAGAGGGTCTGCATGAGTGTATGGGTCTGCCTCTCTGTCTAGTGTAGTGGGGTCACCTGTAGTGTGACATGAGCCCAAGGTCATGGTTGAGGCCATCCCCATGGGTACCGACCTTGCTATCAGCCTCTGCTCGGCCATTTTTCTTTGTTGCTTGTCCCGAAGTCCGCCTTGGAGGATGGTCACCCAAAGGTCCAGGGTTGAATGTCCCGGACCGCTGAAGTGATCTCCGACTGGGGGGGAGCACTCCTGTCTGGTGATTGTTGTGCGGTGCCCATTCATCCATTGCTGTAGCCTCTGCTCGGTCTCACCAATGCACCATGCCTCAGGGCATCCTTACCTACAGCGTATAAGATAGAGAACATTGACAGAGTCACATGAGTACCTGCCACGTACATGGTGGGAGGTGGGAAGGCCAGCACTGGAGCCAAAAAACTATGCCCTGTTCTTCGCAGCCTGCAACACATTATCGATGAGGATGAGCACCTCGCCAAGACCTACTCCACACCTCCACTTCTCACCTTTTAAATGACCACAAAATCTCAAACAGATCATTGTTCGTAGCAAACTGCCCAGCTTTCAGGACAACTCCATACAACGCTGTCATAGTAGGTGCTACACGACATGTCAGAGTGTGTACACAGATACCAACATTACACGTGGGGACACCTCCCACCATGTACGTGGCAGGTACTTCATCCCCCTCCGTCCACGCATCAATGAATTTAATACACGCCGTGACATCGAACAATTCTTCCGTCGCCTCCGAGCTTACTTTCACAATCAGGATTCCCGCCCACCTTCCGAGGACCCCTTCGCCCACCTCCAACACACTGCATTCACCTGGACACCCCGCGCTGGCCTATTACTTGCCCTCGACCTCTTCATTTCCAACTGCCGCTGGGACATTAACCACCTCAACCTGTCTACCCCCCTCCCCCACTCCAACCTCTCACCCTCACAACGCGCAGCCCTCCAATCCCTCTGCTCCAATCCCAACCTCACCATCAAGCCAGCGGATAAAGGGGGCGCAGTGGTAGTTTGGCGCACTGACCTCTACACCGCTGAAGCCAAACGCCAACTCGAGGACATCTCTTCCTACTGCCCTCTTGACCATGACCCTACCCCCCATCACCAAACCATCATCTCCCAGACCATACAGAACCTCATCACCTCAGGAGATCTCCCACCCACAGCTTCCAACCTCATAGTGGGGGCCCCGCACTGCCCGGTTCTACCTCCTTCCCAAGATCCACAAGCCTGACCACCCTGGCCGACCCATTGTCTCAGCATGCTCCTGCCCCACTGAACTCATCTCTACCTACCTCAACACTGTCCTATCCCCCCTAGTCCAGGAACTCCCCACATACGTTCGAGACACCACCCACACCCTCCACCTCCTCCAAGACTTCCGTTTCCCCGGCCCCCAACGCCTCATCTTCACCATGGATATCCAATCCCTCTACACCTCCATCCGCCATGACCAGGGCCTCCAAGCCCTCCATTTTTTCCTCTCCAGACATCCCCAACAGTACCCTTCCACCGACACTCTCATTCGTTTGGCCGAACTGGTCTTCACGCTTAACAATTTCTCCTTCGAATCCTCCCACTTCCTCCAGACCAAAAGGGTAACCATGGGCACACGTATGGGCCCCAGCTATGCCTGTCTCTTTGTTGGCTACATAGAACAGTCCATCTTCCGTAATTACACCGGCACCACTCCCCACCTCTTCCTCCGCTACATTGATGACTGCATTGGCGCCACCTCATGCTCCCGTGACGAGGTTGAGCAATTCATCAACTTTACCAACACATTCCACCCTGACCTTAAATTTACCTGGACCATCTCTGACACCTCCCTCCCCTTCCTGGACCTCTCCATCTCCATCAGTGACGACCGACTTGACACTGTCATTTTTTACAAACCCACCGACACCCACAGATGCCTGAATTACATCCCTTCCCACCCTACCTCTTGCAAAAATGCCATTCCATATTCCCAATTCCTCCGCCTCCGCCGTATCTGCTCCCAGGAGGACCAGTTCCACCACAGAACACAGCAGATGGCCTCCTTCTTTAGAGACCGCAATTTCCCTTCCCACATGGTTAAAGATGCCTTTCAACGCATCTTGTCCACATCCCGCACCTCCGCCCTCAGACCCCACCCCTCCAACCGTAACAAGGACAGAACGCTTCTGGTGCTCACCTTCCACCCTACCAACCTTCGCACAAACCAAATCATCCGCCGACATTTCCTCCACCTCCAAACAGACCCCACCACCAGGGATATATTTCCCTCCCCACTCCTTTCTGCCTTCTGCAAAGACCGTTCCCTCCGTGACTACCTGGTCAGGTCCACGCCCCCCTACAACCTACCCTCCCATCCTGGCACTTTCCCCTGCCACCGCAGGAACTGTAAAACCTGCGCCCACACCATCTCCCTCACTTCTATCCAAGGCCCTAAAGGAGCCTTCCACATCCATCAAAGTTTTACTTGCACATCCACTAATATCACTTATTGTATCCGTTGCTCCTGATGCAGTCTCCTCTACATTGGGGAGACTGGGCGCCTCCTAGCAGAGCGCTTTAGGGAACATCTCTGGGACACCCGCACCAATCAACCACACAGCCCCGTGGCCCAACATTTCAACTCCCTTTCCCAATCTGCCGAGGACATGGAGGTCCAGGGTCTCCTTCACCGCCGCTCCCTCACCACCAGACGCCTGGAGGAAGAATGCCTCATCTTCCGCCTCGGAACGCTTCAACCCCAGGGCATCAATGTGGACTTCAACAGTTTCCTCATTTCCCCTTCCCCCACCTCACCCTAGTTCCAAACTTCCAGCTCAGCACTGTCCCCATGAATTGTCCGGACTTGTCCTACCTGCCTATCTCCTTTTCCACCCTCTCCTCCCTGACCTATCACCTTCATCCCCTCCCTCACTCACCCATTGTACTCTATGCTACTTTCTCCCCACCCACACCCTCTTCCAGCTTATCTCTCCATGCTTCAGGCTCACTGCCTTTATTCCTGATGAAGGGCTTTTGCCCGAAACGTCGATTTTGCTGCTCCTCGGATGCTGCCTGAACTGCTGTGCTCTTCCAGCACCACTAATCCAGAATCTGGTTTCCAGCATCTGCAGTCATTGTTTTTACCTCATGTGACTTGGCCAATATTCTTTATCTCATATGCTGTAGGTAAGGATGCCCTGAGGCATGGTGCATTGGTGAAACCGAGCAGAGGCTACGGCAACAGATAAATGGACAACTCACAACAATCTACAGACAGGAGTGTTCCCTCCCAGTTGGAGAACACTTCAGCGGTCCGGGACAATCGACCTCGGACCTTCGAGTGACCATCCTCCAAGATGGACTTCAGGACAGGCAACAACATAAAGTGGCCGATCAGAGGCTGATAGCCAAGTTTGGTACCCATGAGGATGGCCTCGACTGGGACCTTGGGTTCATGTCACAGTACAGGTGACCCCACTACACTAGAGAGACCGACAGAGAGACAGACACTCTTACAGACCCTCTCTTATACACCCACACTACCCACACTCTCACACGCATTCTCTCATAGACTTATACCCCTTTTCACTAACTCACTCACTCACACTCTCTCTCTCTCACACACACTCTCACACACTCACTCACACACACTCACACAAACCCACACACACACACACATATACAAGTTTGTGGGTTGAATTTGTACGTGCAGAATTATATTTTATCTTGCTCAGAAACTGCATGAATCCATGTAAGATTCTGTAAATCCCTTTTTTTAGATTAGAATCAGTCTGAACATTGGGGCACAGACAGTCTCACACAGGGCACCTCACACCTTCAGTGCATTATCTGGGCCAACATGGCATCTATCGTTAAAGTTCACTTGAGAATGTAACTTTTAAATGTTCTGTGATTTACATGTGAAAGAACTGAAACCAACATATTCAGACAGACTTAACAAACAATCCGGGATCTTTGTCAACATGTAATTTCAGTTCCATCACACTGTAAACTTTTGTTATAAATTTTTGTCCTACAATCTTATAGTGCACACCACCTGGTGAAGGAGCGGCGCTCCAAAAGCTAGTGCTTCCAAATAAACCTGTTGGACTATAATCTGGTGTAGTGTGTTTTTTAACTTTGTACACCCCATTCCAACCCTGGCTCCTCCAAATCATGACTATTTAGTGCAAGGTTTAGAGACTTCGGGGCAATCCTGAGTTATTGACAACCCCAACAGTGAAGATGCGTTTCTATCACCGCTGCTGACTGAGATAAGCTTGTGTAGCTACTGAACCGCTGTCGAGTCAATGGTTTCCAGTCTGAGAACACTGACTGCTCAGCAAAAATGCTTCAGTGGCTGCGAAATGTTTTCAACCATCCTGAACTGCTGATAGTCATCCAGTGCAGAAACTGACCCTTTGTTCCAACCAGTCCACGCTGACCATAATCCCATACTAAACTAGTCTCATTTGCCTGCACTTGGCCCATATCACTCCAAATGTTTTTTGTTCTATGTACTTATACAAACATATTTTAAATGTTATAACTGTACCCACCCACATCTACCACTTCCTCAGGAAACTCATTCTACCCCCAAACCACCCTCTGTGTAAATCATTTGCCTGTCATGTCTTTTTTAAATCTGTCTCCTGTCACTTTAAAAATATGCCTTCTTGTCGTGAAATCCCCCACCCGAGGGAAAAGACACCTGCCATTAGCCCTATCTGTACCCCTCATGATGTTATAACCTCTGTAAGGTCATCTCTCAAACTCCCAGGCTCCAGTGAAAGAAGTCTCAGCCTTTCTTTATAACTCAAACCTTCCATACCTGGTAACATCCTGGTAGATCTCTTCTGAACCCTCTCCAGTTTAATAACATCCTTCCAATAACAGGGTGACCATAACTGGACACAGTATTCCAGAAGAGGCCTCACCAATGTCCTGTACAGCCTCAACATGACGTCCCAACTCCTGTACTGAAAGGCCTGAGCAATAAAGGCAAGTGTGCTTTTTTCAAAAATCTATTCACAGGATGTGGGCATGTCTGGTTAGCCCAGTATTTATTGCCATCCCAATTGCTTGAAGGGTAGTTAAGAGTCAACCACGTTGCTGTGGGTCTGGAGTCACATGTAGGCCAGACCAGGTAAGGATGGCAGATTTCCTTCCCTTAAAGGGCATTAGTGAATCAGATGGGTTTCACCCATAATCAACAATGGTCACCATTAGACTTTTAATTCTGGATTCTTTGTTGAATTCATATTCTATCATCTTCCATGGTGGGATTTGAACCCAGATTCCCAGAACTTTAGCTGAGTTTCTGGATTAATAGTCTAGCGATAATACCACTAGGCTATTGCCTCCCACCAATGGGTTATTATTAGCCATGCCTTTTTAACCACCCAGTCTATATGTGACACAAACTTCAATGGATTATGTACCTGAACCTTAGGTCCCTCTGTTCTACAGCACTGCTCAAGGCCCTATCAGTAATTGTACGGACCCTACTCCCTGTTTGTTTTACCAAAATGCAATACCTCGCATTTATCCAAATTGAACTCCATCTGCCATTCCTCAGCCCATTGACCCATTTGATCAAGCTGCCTTGGTAATATCAGAAAACCTTCACTGTCTATAATGCCACTGATTTTAGTCATGATTTGGAGATGCCATTGTTGGACTGGAATGGACAAAGTTAAAAAAAATCACCCAACACCAGGTATATAGTCCAACAGGTTTATTTGGAAGCGTTAGCTTTCGGGGCGCTGGGAGCATCACTCTGAAAGCTAGTGCTTCCAAATAAACCTGTTGGACTATAACCTAGTGTTGGGTGATTTTTAAATGATTTTGGAGTCATCCACAAACTTACAAACCATGTTTTCTATATTCTCATCCAAATTGTTTATATAAATGACGAACAGAAACGATCCCTGTGACAGGCCTCCAGTCTGAAAAGGAACCCTCCACCATCACTCTGTGTCCTGCCATCAAGCTAATTAAGTATCGAATTGGCAAGCTAATCATGAATCCCATGTGACCTAACTTTGCTGATAAATTAATCATGCAGAACCTTGACAAAGGTTTTACTCTTATCTGGATTAACAATGTCTACTGCTCTGCCCTCTTCAATCTTTTTGGTAACTTCCTCAAAAAACTCAATCAGGTTTTGCACAAAACCATGCTGCCTATCACCGATCAACGTTTGCCTCTCCAGATGTTTATAAATCTTATCTTTTAGAATCACCAACAATTTTTCCACAACTGAAGTCTGGTTTATAGTACTGTATATAAATGTAAGTTCCGTTCCTTAGCCACACTGTGTTCACTGTGGCTTTGGTCAAAACCACTTGCCTCCAAATTTCAAAACACTGAAGTCACAGCACTCCCTCAGTATTGATCCCCTCACAGAGCGGCTCACCATCAGCACTGATCCTCCAACGGTGCAGCAGTCCCTGAGTACTGACCCTCCAACAGCACAGCACTCCCTTAGTACTGACCCTCTAACAATGCGATGCTCCCTCAGTACTGACCCTCCGACAGTGCGGCGCTCCCTAATGGTGGCACAGTAATTCTCAGTTTAGATTATGTGATCAAGAGTCTGGAAATGGGCCTGAAAAACATCCCATTTCGAATCTGTCCTGGGTCCGGAGCTTGAACAGTTCTGAGAACAAATGTATGGAGTTGGAAAAGCGAGCTGTGAAATAGTCAGTAAATACTCCCCTTGTCAAGTGATTTCCAATACCAAGGACAGGTGTATGACAGTGATGTGAGGAAAATACAAGGTAGGAAGAGCAGAGAAGTTATTTTATTCCAAGATACAAAACGTACAAATTATTTAAGTACATAGTTGTTTTGCAAATTATACTGAATTCATGATTCTGGTTTTCCATCAATAATAAAGAACACAAGCAATTCAGTTTTCTTTTAAAAGTGAAATTTCCAATGATGTAAAAGTCCTGGACTCACTTTTCCAGGAGCCAGTTCTCAATCCCTGGAGAATTCCTGGCTTCAGTTGGATAAATTCACTGATACATTCACTATGTGACCTTCAAGTGATGAAGCAGCTGATTTTTATTTTTATAATTATTTCTCTTTATTTTATAACTAACAAGCTAATGCTGAAGCAAAATAATAAAAGCACACTTTTTTTTTAATGCTGTACGATTTATTTCCCAGTGTTTAACATACTCCATAGTCCACAAGATGAATCTGTATTTCCTGGTGATCCAGCAATAGATAGCCAGTTTCCGAGACCCTGCCAGCATTTTGTAGGGTTTTCGTTATCAATCCAAACACCGTTATTTTAATCCGTTGAATAGTTTAAGTGGCTGAATGATCACTTCTGATGAGGAATAGTGATCCTAGCCCATTCTTAAACATATTGCAACCTGTCCCACCTCACAACAGGCCTATGGTCCAAATTCCGTGTGTTGGAAAGGGGGAGCCTATGCAAGTTGGCCTTCCTGAATTGTTCATGTGAAGGCCGGTTCACACAAATGGAACATATGAAAAGCAAAGTGATCTGAGGAGCTAGGAACAGTGATTAAAATGCAAGCATTCAAAGCCAGTGTTTTAATGCTGGTGTATATCACCAGAATGGATAACACTAAATTCACCCTTTCAGTGACCGTTGGTAATTGGGCTCTTCATAATCGCTTTTAATTTAAAGTTGGTCCTTGTACACTGTCAATGGGAACCCTAACAAAACAGAAATTAGATGACGAGTTGTTAAGTGAGTAAGGGGTAAAGATAAGTGGTGACCACTGGGGGGGGGGGATGTAAAAATATCTGTTCCTGACTGTGCTGGAGGGGTCAGTCCATCAGTAAATTAAGTTAAAGTGGAGGAATTGGCCAAGAAACATCAGTCTCCAAGAGAATGGGCAATTGGTTGGGGACAGTGTGTCTGTGACTTGCAGGCACTGGGATGGGAGAGACTGCCCGAGAGGCACCAGATTTGAGTTTAGCCCTGGGAGATTTGCCTTGACATAATTCACGCTCAATGATGGAGACTGGTGTGATCACAAACAAGTTTCACAAATTTTTTCATCATTGCCCCCCTACATCATCATCTCTGGGCTTTCTGGGTCTATCAATTGGAATTTAGTTGTTTGCAGAATCGCCTGTGTAAGATTGTTAAACTAATTAATGTCTGCCAATGAATTTCTCTACCAATTAACTCCTCCTTATGACAAGGTTCCTACGTATGATATTGGGTTTCCAGTGAGACACTGGGTTGTATGTTTTTTGAGCTGGAAATGCCAATGATACACGTTCTGAAATTTGTTCCACCTTGTGTTGGATTGATATCGACCTCAGGAGAGACAATGTACAGAAAACACATCCTTTTTTTCTCTTTTCTTGTAGAAAGGGCAAATCCCATCCATGTACAGATCCTAAAAAAGAAACAACGAGCTTTTAAATCATGGAATCTTATTGAAGGAGGCCAATCAGCCCATCATGTCTGTGTCTATATCAATTCATGTCTTTGAAATAGTTGATTAGTTCCATTTGTTCCTGCTTGTATTATATACCAAATTCCCATTAAGGATTAAGAGATCTGTCGGAATCATTATTGCAAATCACAATGCTATTCAGAGTCTATTTGAGGTAAATCATCTAGACGTTCAGAGTCGAATTGCTTTAAGTCTTAAGGTCAGTCAGAGTTTAATTGCAGAGAAATTTGCAGATTAACAGGAACTTCAAACTTTCAGGCTCCAATGTTAGAGAAAAGACAGAGAAAAAGAACTATCTTTCCTCCAGCTTAGATACTAGTAGAGCATGTAAAGAATGATGGGCATTTACGTGCTCTACTAGTATCTAAGCTGGAGGAAAGATAGTTCTTTGAACCAGCAATTGGTGGGAGCACTTACCTCAGCACAGTAAATTGAGAAACGCAATGGACAGAGCAATCAAGCCAGTGTGGATTCCATGCACTCTACTCGCTTGGCCATGCAGTTTCTGGCAGCCATCTCTATAAGAGGATAATATTTTAGAAAGATTTGGTCTGAACAGAAGCCATTATCAGACAGCACAAAATAAAAAGAACCTTGAATATATTCAGGGGACAACCTTTTCCCTTTAGGGCAATAGTCACCAGAAGAGGCTTTGGTTGTGGAACTAATGAACTCAATGAAAGAAACATGATAGACAGGAATTGATGAGTGATATCCAATAAAGAACAGAGTCATATATATCAGGACATGCAGGACCGGTGGGACATAACTGACCAGTGGCAGAACACGCAAGTATCTCATGACGAGTGCGGTGCTGGAAAAGCACAGCAAGTCAGGCAGCATCTGAGGAGCAGGAGAATCGACATTTCAGGCAAAAGTCGTACATCAGGATTTTTGCCCGAAACACCAATTTCCCTTCTGATGAAGGGCTTTTGCCTGAAACATCGATTTTCCTGTTCCTCGGATGCTGCCTGACCTGCTGTGCTTTTCCAGCACCACTCTGATCTTGACTCTAATCTCCAGCATCTGCAGTATCTCATGACATCTGCCTACCTGTTCTCTAAGATAAAATGTTCCACTACAGAAGGAGGCCATTCAGCTCATCAAGTCTGCACTGGCTCTTTAGCAGGGCTCTCCAATTCATCCCATTCTCATGGGGTCCTTTCTCGTGTTTATTTCTGCAGATAATTCCACTTCAAATATTTCTCCAATTCCCATTTGAAATTTCACACTGAAACTGTTTCCAATTTCCATTCAGTAAATGTGTTTCTACTTGAACTTTCTCTCAAACTTCCCATTACGTTCAGATCAACTAACTTTTTAAAAAACTGGAAATCTGAAACTAAAAACCAAGTGCTGGAGAAACTCAGCAATCTGGCAGCATCTGTGGGGAGAAAAACAGAGTTAACGTTTTGAGTCCCTGAAGAAGGGCCATTGGACTCAAAATGTTAATAATATTTCTCTCTCCACAGTTGCTGCCACACCTGGTGAGCTTTTCCAGCAATTTCCATCTTCTGGGTAGTTCATTCCACACTTTCATAACCTCTTCTTCTGTAAAGAAGTAAGACCAAAATGATGAGGAAGTGGAAAGTGGGTTAATATGTTTGCTGATGACGTGGTGGATAGTGTGGAGGGCTGTTGTAGGTTGCAACGGGACATTGACAGGATACAGAACTGGGCTGAGAAGTGGCAGATGGAGTTCAACCTGGAAAAGTGTGTGAAGTGATTCACTTTGGAAGGTCAAATTTGAATGCAGAATACAGGGTTAAAGGCAGGATTCTTGGCAGTGTGGAGGAACAGAGAGATCTTGGGGTCCATATCCACAGATCCCTCAAAGTTGCCACCCAAGTTGATAGGGTTGTTAAAAAGACATATGATGTGTTGACTTTCATGAGTAGGGGGGATTGAGTTTAAAGGCCGTGAGGTTTTGCTGCAGCTCTATAGAGCCCTGGTTAGACCACACATGGAATGTTGTGTTCAGTTCTGGTCCCTCATCATAGGAAGGTTGTGGAAGCTTTAGAGAGAGTGCAGAGGAGATTTACCAGGATGCTGCCTGGACTGGAGGGCATGTCTTATGAAGAAAGGTTGAGAGAGCTAAGGCTTTTTCATTGGAATGAAGAAGGATGAGAGGCAGCTTGATAGAGGTGTACAAGATGATGAGAGGCATAGATAGAGTGAGTAGTGAGAGGCTTTTTTCCAGGTCAGAAATGGCTACCACAAGGGGGCATAATTTGAAGGTAATTGGAGGAAAGTTTCGGGGAGATGTCAGAGGTAGGTTCTTTGCACGGAGAGTGTTGGGTGCGTGGAATACACTGCCAACAGTGGTAGTTGAGTCAGAGACATTGGGTCATTTAAGCGACCCTTGGATAGGCACATGGATGATAGTAAAATGAAGGGTTTGTAGGTTAGTTTGGTCTTAGAGTAGGATAAGAGATTGGCACAATATCAAGGCCGAAGGGCCTGTACTTTGCTATACTGTTCTATGTTCTAAAATTAATTTTTTCATAGAATCCCTACAGTGCATACAGAGGTCATTTTCCCCATCAAGTCTGCATCGACCCAATGAAGAGCATCCACCTTATCCCTGTAACCCCACATTTACCGTACTTAATCCAGTTAACCTGCACATCCTTGAGCACTAAAGGACAATTTCCCATGGCTAACCCACCTAACGTGCATATCTTTGGACTGTGGGAGGAAACCGGAGCACCCGGAAGAAACCCACGCAGACACGGGGAGAATGTGCAAACTCCACACAGTCAGTCACCTGAGGCTGGAATTGAACCCAGGTCCCTGGCGCTGTGAGGCAGCAATGCTTCCCCCTTTTAAAGTGATAAAGATTTGGATAATTCCAGTATTCTCGCTAACTACTCACCTCCCACCCTCATCCAAATTTCTGACGCCTGAATTCTTGAGTCTGGTTCACCCAGCACCCCCTCTGCTCACTGATCTATGTTGGCTGCTGTACAGTTTCATTTTTCTAATTCTTAACCAAGTTTTCAAATACTTTTGTCATGACTCTGTAATCTGCAGTGACCCTCCACTCCCAGCGATCTCCGCAACCATCCCATTCAGTCCTGGAGCACTGAGGGCTGATTGTCCAAGCTGTATCATTGCTGTTTAGGATTACAGCTGTCAGGGCTCTGTTAGGTTTTTTTGGGTGATTAGGATAATTACTTCATTCTAAATTGTTTCTTTTAGAGCACCGCTACAATGCCGTCTCAGGAATATCTAAATACTTGCGTGTGTATTGTTTTATTCCTTACAATGATTGAGATTTTAATGCTGTTTAAGTACAGTCGATGTTCAGAAAGAAGGAAATAGATGAGAAAAGGAATCTTAAAAAGGAAGACACTGGCTAATACTAGATGCCTAACTAAACTAAACCAACTGGAAAGAACAGTACAGCAAGTTGAGGTGGCTTTGTTTCCATGGGAATGAGGAATTTTATCAGAATGTGATAAAGAATAAGGGAGGGTTGATGTCCTTATTTCTGATAGGATGAGTGGGAGGCACTAACTATCCTGGATGTTGCATATCTGCTGTGTGGAACATATTCCTTTCTATTCCCACAGCTGCACTGATAATGACTTCAGGAAAACAACTGATCCTGAGGTTTTATTAAACTGAAGGCTGAGCAGAGCCGGGCTGTTTTGGAGGTGGACTGTGTCTGGATTTGTAAAGTAAGGTGATAATAGCAAATACGCTGAAAATGTGTTGCTGGAAAAGCGCAGCAGGTCAGGCAGCATCCAGGGAACAGGAGAATCGACGTTTCGCGCATAAGCCCTGAAACCTTCCTGAAGAAGGGCTTATGCCCGAAATGTCGATTCTCCTGTTCCCTGGATGCTGCCTGACCTGCTGTGCTTTTCCAGCAACACATTTTCAGCTCTGATTTCCAGCATCTGCAGCCCTCACTTTCTCCTGATAATAGCAAATACTTGACCATTAAAGTGAACTGTATTATTATCATGTTTGGAATAAAGAGGGTTCAAACTGACATTGGAAAGAGAAAACTTTAAGACAGTTAGAGAAGGAGCAGGGAGATTGGGGTCAGGTCTGCTTTTACTTCTGGTATAAATGGGATAAGTAACTTGCACTGAAACCTTACAAGCTTCTCAGATATTGAAGTTATTAAAATATAAGAAATAGGCCAGTCAGCCCCTCAGACTCTCCCTCCCTCCCCCTGCCCACCTCTCCCATTCAACAAGAGCAGGGTGATCTCACTCTGTATCACCTACAGCACCCTGATTGTTCTGGAATCTAATTCCTCTAAAGTACTCTCGGTGATCTAACCCCCACAACTCTCCTGGGTATAGAATTCCAGATATTCAATTCCCTCTGGGAGAAATTCCTTTGTAACATATCACCTCACTTTACGCTGTATAAATGTTCAACTCTTAACTTATAAGCAGCAGCATAAATTCTTAGATTTACTTTTTGCTAAACTTTAATAACCAAACAGTCCAAAGCTCTAGCATTGCCTGTCTAACCCCCTTCACCACTCTAACCCCCCTTCACCACTCTAACCCCCTTCACCACTCTAACCCCCCTTCACCTCTCTAACCCCCCTTCACCACTCTAACCCCCCTTCACCACTCTAACCCCCCTCACCACTCTAACCCCACTTCACCTCTCTAACCCCCCTTCACCACTCTAACCCCCCTTCACCACTCTAACCCCCTTCACCACTCTAACCCCCCTTCACCTCTCTAACCCCCCTTCACCACTCTAACCCCCCTTCACCACTCTAACCCCCCTTCACCTCTCTAACCCCCCTTCACCACTCTAACCCCCTTCACCACTCTAACCCCCCTTCACCACTCTAACCCCCTTCACCACTCTAACCCCCTTCACCACTCTAACCCCCCTTCACCTCTCTAACCCCCATTCACCACTCTAACCCCCCTTCACCACTCTAACCCCCTTCACCACTCTAACCCCCCTTCACCTCTCTAACCCCCCTTCACCACTCTAACCCCCCTTCACCTCTCTAACCCCCCTTCACCACTCTAACCCCCCTTCACCACTCTAACACCCTTCCCACTCTAACCTTATTCACCACTCTAACACCCTTCCCACTCTAACCCCCCTTCACCACTCTAACCCCCCTTCACCACTCTAACCCCCTTCACCACTCTAACCTTATTCACCACTCTAACACCCTTCCCACTCTAACCCCCCTTCACCACTCTAACCCCCTTCACCACTCTAACCTCCTTCACCACTCTAATCCCCTTCCCATTCTAACCCCGCTTCACCACTCTAACCCCCTTCACCACTCTAACCTCCTTCACCACTATAACCCCCCTTCACCACTATAACCCCCTTCCCACTCTAACCCCCCTTCACCACTCTAACCCCCTTCACCACTCTAACCCCCCTTCACCACTCTAACCTCCTTCACCACTCTAACCTCCTTCACCACTCTAACCCCCTTCACCACTCTAACCTCCTTCACCACTATAACCCCCCTTCACCACTATAACCCCCTTCCCACTCTAACCCCCCTTCACCACTCTAACCCCGCTTCACCACTCTAACCCCCTTCACCACTCTAACCCCCTTCCCCACTCTAAACCCACTTCACCACTCTAACCCCCTTCCCCACTCTAACCCCCTTCACCACTCTAACCCCCTTCCCCACTCTAACCCCCCTTCACCACTCTAACCCCCTTCACCACTCTAACACTCTTCCCCCTCTAACCTCCTTCACCACTATAACCCCCCTTCACCACTCTAACCTCCTTCACCACTCTAACCTCCTTCACCACTCTAACCCCCTTCACCATCTAACCCCCCTTCACCACTCTAACCCCCCTTCACCACTCTAATCCCCTTCCCCCTCTAACCCCCTTCACCACTATAACCCCCCTTCACCACTCTAACCTCCTTCACCACTCTAACCCCCTTCCCACTCTAACCCCCTTCACCACTCTAACCTCCTCCCTACTCTAACCCCCCTTTACCACTCTAACCCCCCTTCACCACTCTAACCCTCTTCCCCCTCTAGCCTCCTTCACCACTCTAACTCCCCCTTCACCACTCTAATCTCCTTCCCCCTCTCACCCCCCTTCACCACTCTAACCCCCTTCCTTCTCTAACCCCCTTCACCACTCTCACCCCCTTCACCACTCTAACCCCCCCTTCACCACTCTAATCTCCTTCCCTCTCTCACCCCCCTTCACCATTCTAACCCCCTTCCCTCTCTAACCCCCTTCACCACTCTCACCCCCTTCACCACTCTCACCCCCTTCACTACTCTAACCCCCTTCCCTCTTTAACCCCCTTTCCCCTCTAACCTCCCTTCACAACTCCAACCACCTCCCCCTCTAACCCCCTTTCCCCTCTAACCCCCTTCCCTCTCTAACCCCCTTCACCACTCTAACCCCCTTTCCCCTCTGACCCCCTTCCCTCTCTAACCCCCTTCACCACCCTAACCCCCCTTCACCATCTAACCCCCTTTCTCCTCTAACCCCCTTCCCTCTCTAACCCCCTTCACCACCCTAACCCCCCTTCACCACTCTAACCCCCTTCACCACTCTAACCCCCTTTCCCCTCTAACCCCCTTCACTACTCTAACCCCCTTCCCTCTTTAACCCCCTTTCCCCTCTAACCCCCTTCACTACTCTAACCCCCTTCCCTCTTTAACCCCCTTTCCCCTCTAACCTCCCTTCACAACTCCAACCACCTCCCCCTCTAACCCCCTTTCCCCTCTAACCCCCTTCCCTCTCTAACCCCCTTCACCACTCTAACCCCCTTTCCCCTCTGACCCCCTTCCCTCTCTAACCCCCTTCACCACTCTAACCCCCTTTCTCCTCTAACCCCCTTCCCTCTCTAACCCCCTTCACCACCCTAACCCCCCTTCACCACTCTAACCCCCTTCACCACTCTAACCCCCTTTCCCCTCTAACTCCCTTCACCACTCGAACACCCTTCCCTCCCTAACTCCCTTCACTACTCTAACCCTCTTCCCCCTCTAACCTCCTTCACTACTCTAACCCCCCCTTCACCACTCTAACCCCCTTCCCCTCTCTAACCCCCTTCCTCTCTCTAACCCCCTTCCTCTCTCTAACCCCCTTTCCCCTCTAACCTCCCTCTCTAACCCTCTTCACCACTCTAACCCCCTTCCCCTCTTTAACCCTCTTCCCCTCTCTAACCCCCTTCCTCTCTCTAACCCCCTTCCTCTCTCAAACCCCCTTTCCCCTCTAACCCCCCTCTCTAACCCCCTTCCTCTCTCTAACCCCCCTTCCCCTCTCTAACCCTCTTCCCCTCTCTAACCCCCTTCCCCTCTCTAACCCCCTTCCCCTCTCTAACCCCCCTTCCTCTCTCTAACCCCCTTCCTCTCTCTAACCCCCTTCCCCTCTCTAACCTGCCTTCCCCTCTCTAACCCCCTTCCCCTCTCTAACCTCCTTCCCCTCTCTAACCCCCTTCCCCTCTCTAACCCCCTTCCCCTCTCTAACCCCCTTCCCCTCTCTAACCCCCCTTCCTCTCTCTAACCCCCTTCCCCTCTCTAACCCCCCTTCCTCTCTCTAACCCCCTTCCCCTCTCTAACCCCCTTCCCCTCTCTAACCCCCTTCCCCTCTCTAACCCCCTTCCCCTCTCTAACCCCCTTCCTCTCTCTAAACCCCCTTCCCCTCTCTAACCCCCCTTCCCCTCTCTAACCCCCCTTCCTCTCTCTAACCCCCTTCCCCTCTCTAACCCCCTTCCCCTCTCTAACCTCCCTTCCTCTCTCTAACCCCCTTCCCCTCTCTAACCCCCTTCCCCTCTCTAACCCCCTTCCCCTCTCTAACCCCCTTCCTCTCTCTAAACCCCCTTCCCCTCTCTAACCCTCTTCCCCTCTCTAACCCCCTTCCCCTCTCTAACCCCCCTTCCTCTCTCTAATCCCCTTCCCCTCTCTAACCCCCTTCCCCTCTCTAACCCCCCTTCCCCTCTCTAACCCCCCTTCCCCTCTCTAACCCCCTACCCCTCTCTAACGCCCTTCCTCTCTCTAACCCCCTTCCTCTCTCTAACCCCCTTCCCCTCTCTAACCCCCTTCCCCTCTCTAACCCCCTTCCTCTCTCTACATTTCTTTCTTCAGCTCGTTCAAATCAAGCTTTTGTCTTAAAATTTCCTTTAAGTCTTAGAGTCCAAACTTTATTAAATAATGTTCCTGTAACGCCCCTGTTGAGATGATTTACTACAATGAAAGGTGCTATATAAATGCAAGTTGCTGTTGTTGTCACTCACCTGTCCAGCCGACATTGCCTTAACTCTTCTCCTGCTGCCTTCAGTTTGTTATTCATTAACTCCTCCTCCCTGTGACATCGGTCAGATTGTTCTTGGCATTTCTTGATTTCATCTAATCAACAAAGCCAGCAACATGGAGAGAAATGAGAAGAAGGAGTACCATTTTTTAAAAAAACTAATGTCTTTCACCCCGAGAGCAGGGGTTCAGATCTAAATCAAAAACCACGTTGTTTGTACAGGTGTTACCAAATATTGGGTTTCCCATTGCTACATCTGGTTGTTTTAGTTGTATTAGACACAACATGTTAGAAACAGATCCACTCTCATGGTGAGATCATCAGGATGGTTAGCTTTCTCCTGTGTCTAACCCCATGTTGTCCCTGTCCTGGGAGTGTTTGATGGGGGGACAGTGTAGAGGGAGCTTTACTCTGTGAGTGTTTGATGGGGATATGGCATCCCACATTCATAAAATATTCTGTGTGCAACACTAATAACATAAAGGAAATGACCAAAAGTATTTGTTATTAACTGTAAAAATGGAGCAAATCTCAATTGGTTTTAATTCCAATCCTTCTGTCAGACAAAAGGTTGCAAAAGGTTCTTGATATATAGGAGCTTGTTGCTAGGGGATAAATGGGAACCAAGAGCACGATGTGTTGTTAGAGTTAATGCTGTTCTTTATGGGATGTGACAAAAGGATCAGGTGTGTAGACCCATGCTGCTCTGTGAAGGCTTTCTGTACAGAACACAAACATATCGATGGGCTCGGTTTGACAGTGTTTCATGTGGACTTACTCACACTCCAGAAATTTCCCAAGTTGGGAATTTGCCAAATTAAAGAAGGAAGATTCAAAATTTCCCCAAACTTCAAAAAAGAGGAACTTATTTTTCAGTAGCAGCTTTTATGGTCTCAGCATTTCTGAAATCATCTTAGAGTCATAGTCATAGAGTCATAGAGATGTACAGCATGGAAACAGACCCTTTGGTCCAACCCGTCCATGCCGACCAGATATCCCAACACAATCTAGTCACAGCTGCCAGCATCTACAGCCTATTGGGAGTGTAACTGCTGTCGCAAACATGCACAGCAAACAGCAGTGAATGAAAAATGTGCTAATTTTACTGGTCAGAGTGTCAGGGATGCTTCAAACTGGAGCCAGGAGATGTAAGAGTGGGCACGACAGCCTTTAAATGTTGGAAACCGAGACGCAGCTCCACTAGTAATGCAGCCCCTCGAATACTGAACAGAAGAGGCAGCCTGCAGTATACGCTCAGACCCATTGACAGAAACTTAAACCCAAGAATTTCTTCTTCAAATTCTATTGATAGAATTGATATTGAGATGATTAACTCCAGCCCGGGGAACTGACCAAGTAACAGTGGGGAGTGTGGTGAGGACAGGGCTGGGGGTTTCCTGTTATTGTTAAGTCACTGTTTCAAGAGGAGACGCCATTATTCCAGAGAAGGTGAGCCACAAAGCCCACATTTCGAGAATGTTTCCACAAAGGTCCCAGGCAGATACACCCGTCACCAACATAATCATGGAATGTCTGAGGACAGCTAACCATCCAGTTGTTGTTGTTTGATGGTGAGGTTGTGGTTCAGCTGTTCAAGCTCTTTCATCCTCTTCTCCAATTCTAGAATGTTCTCATGCTGCCGAGCCTGCAATATAAACATTCATAAGTCAATGGGCGGTTAGCGAAACATTGGACTTATCACAAATAGTGATCTTAGAGGGGAGAGGTATAACACAGTCTAATTTGGCACAGTCAGGGACAATTTATTGGCGGGGACATTTCTTCAGATAGTAGCACAGAGATCACGTACCAGTCTGGGGGAGGGGAGCAGGGGAATGAGAAAACAGGGCTGGGCTTTACTTTCTGAATTTGAAAGGTGGCACCTGAATCAGTGAGGCCCCCTCCTCGGACTGCAGTACCAAGGGAGTGCTGCACTGTCGGAGGGTCAGTGCAGAAGAAGTGCCGCACTGTCGGAGGGTCAGTGCTGAGGGAGCGCCTCACTGTCGGAGGGTCAGTGCTGAGGGAGCACAGACTGTCGGAGGGTCAGTGCTGAGGGAGCACAGACTGTCGAAAGGTCAGTACTGAGGGAGAGCCGCACTGTTGGAGGGAGTGCTGAGGGAGTGCCGCACTGTCGGAGGGTCAGTGCTGAGGGAGTGGGCACTGTTGGAGGGTCAGTGCTGCGGAAGTGCCTCACTGTTGGAGGGTCAGTGCTGAGGGAGTGCTGCATTGTCAGAGGGTTAGTGCTCAGGAAACACCACACTGTCAGAGGGCCAGTGTTCTGGGAGTATTGCACTGTCGGAGGGTCAGTGCTGAGGTAGCGCCTCACTGTCGGAGGGTCAGTGCTGAGGAAACACCACACTTTCAGAGGGCCAGTGTTCTGGGAGTATTGCACTGTCGGAGGGTCAGTGCTGAGGGAGCACAGACTGTCGAAAGGTCAGTACTGAAGGAGAGCCGCACTGTTGGAGGGAGTGCTGCACTGTTGGAGGGTCAGTGCTGAGGAAGTGCCTCACTGTTGGAGGGTCAGTGTTAAGGGTGTGCTGCACTGTCGGATGTGATATATTTCAGATGACATGAGCCCGCTCTATGCCCTCATGTGAATGTAAAAGATTTTAATTTGGGGGGAAAAGCAGGGAGTGATGGGTGATGTTTTAGCCCAGAATTATCTCTTAACGTAGACAGTATTATAACTGATTGTCTGCCAGTTGTCACAGTGCTGGTTCAGAGTGTGGGATCTTGCTGTGCACATTAGTGCTGTTGTGTTTTCTATATTGTGATGGTGAGTACACCTGAAAAAGTACTCAACTGGCTGTGAGTTACGTTGGGTTGTGGAGACACTTTTGAAAACAAAACCAAAAAATGTCCGTACCTCTCTCTTGATTAGTTTGGGAAAGGTTAAAAATTCCCTCCTGGAATTTGAGGGAGATTCCTCTGCTGCACGCTGACTCTCTCAGTCCCTCGACCTTCCACACAACAGTTCTGGAGAAGAGTCATTAGACTCAAAACGTTAACTTTGTCTCTCTCTCTCTCTCTCTCTCTCTTTCTCTCTCTCTCCCTCCACAGACCTGCTGAGTTTCTCCAGCACACTCTGTTTGTGTTTGTTTCAGATCTCCAGCATCCGCAGTTTTTTTTTAAAACAATTTCGGAGATTGGTCAATGTTTCCTTTCCCGATCACTTTCCTGTGAGTGACTCTGACCCAACATGGAGTTGTGTCTGGGGGTGTAGGAATGGACACAGATTGCAACTCCCTGCCAATCTCTGGGACTGATTTGAGGACACTCCCTGGGAATTGTTTTCACAGTGGAATCATCAAAAGTTACAAACAGGGAGAGCAAGCAAGTAGGGCAGCCTTTATTAGGAAAAAGTAAGGATTGATGAAGGGCTTATGCCTGAAACATTGACTTTCCTGCTCCTCAGATGCTGCCTGACCGGCTGTGCTTTTCCAGCTCCACACTTTCGACTCTGATCTCCAGCATCTGCAGTCCTTAGGAAATCTGCCATCCTTACCTGGTCTGGCCTACATGTGACTTCAGACCCACAGCAACGTGGTTGACTCTTAACTACCCTCTGGGGCAATTAGGGATGGGCAATAATTGCTGGCTTGGTCAGTGACACCCACATCACGTGAATGAATATGAAGAAAATCTCACTGAGTTGGTTGCCAAATGGTCATTCAGAAGATGAGGGTGGGGTCTGTCAGTCCCGAACTGCTGTCGGCCAGAAACCTTCACCGTGTGGGATACAGTCACTCAATGTGATTCCCCCCGAATTTGCCAATAACTGATGTGTGAGCTCTCAATGACAGTGGGCCAATCAGACACCTTTGACCTTGAAGGAACAGCAGGATCCCCACTGAAAATGGAAACAGGCCTCTTTTGTACAACTTCTCCCGAATCACAGAGTCAATATGGTGTAGAAGGAGGCTCTTCGGCCCATCATGCCTACTTGGTGACAATCTTCTGCCTTTACCCCCAAGTTCCTGCACCCCATCTCCATCGAAAATCTCACACCACTTCCTTCAAAACTTCAATTTAGGAATAGTCCTTGCAGCTTCCACCAGCTGGGCAGTGGGGGACAGTAAGAGTCCACCACCCAACCCCACCCAGAGGGTCATTGTTGTCAGGCAGCAAGCAAATGGTGAGGCCACTCAGCCCATCTAAATATTCCTCAGGGTTTCCCAGGGAGCTCCATCGGCGCCTTGCTGCTTCTAGGAATCTGAGGCGTGGAGGGAAAGGTGACAGCTGGCCTCCTTCATTTGGCTATAAGTGGTTTTTGCCGGACCTTACCCAGCATCCTGTGCCCAGTTAGAAATGCTCTGGAACCAGACTAAGGCCAGTTGGAACTGATGGGGGCATTTTTAATAATAAAGGCAACAACTCACACAGATCAATAACTTAAAAACAGAAAACACTGAAAATGCTCAGAGGGTGTGGCAGCTCTTTTGGAGACAGAAATAAGCTTATCGTTTTGGGCTGCAATCTTCTGCAGAGTTTTAGTCATATTTTTAGATGTACCTTCCTTTGTTTCCCCTCAACATTGTCGCACAGTGCTCCGGGTTCCACTCCGAGTGCAATGTCGCAGGAATTTGATCGCTTATTGCCATGGACACTTACCATTTCAAGAACGGCAACGAGGTAGCAAGACAAAATGAGGGCAGGAAGAACAAAGCTTCAAAACTCAGGGCAAAAGGGGCTTGTGTTCTCGAGAGCTTTGAAGAATGAGGGGTCATTTCATTGAAGCATACAAAACCCTTAAAGAGGTTGACACACTTGATGCAGGTAAGGTGTTTCCCTGGTTAGGATGTCTGAAACTAGGCATGGACAAAGTCAAAAATCACACCACACCAGGCTAGTCCAAAGTCTCTCTGCGTAGTCTGTGTTGTAGGTCGATTTGAGTGGGTTCGTGATCCGTAATCCTTTTGGGATCTTTCCTGCTTTCCTGTAGAAACTTGATATCTGTGTCGATACGTGTGATCTGCTTGGAGATTCTCCCTACTTTGAGCTGGCAGTTAGTGGTGTCGATGGTAGTTATGATGTGAATGTGTCGGTGTTGGACTGGGGTGGACAAAGTTAAAAATCACACACCAGGTTATAGTCCAACAGGCTTTGGTCCATCCTGGACTATAACCTGGTGTTGTGTGATTTTTAACTTTGTACTCCTCAGTCCAACACTGGCTCCTCTAAATTAAAACTGGGGGTGGGATATTGCAGTTTAAAAATAACGGAGAAACCACTTAGAATATTTGGAATTCTCTACCATGCGGAAGCTCAGTCTTTGAGTAAAAGACATCTTTGAGTACGTTTACCATAGAGTTTGACAGACTTCTGATGACCAGTGGCATATAGGGTCATGGAGATGGGGGTGAGGAAAAGGATTGAAGTGTTTGATCAGCCATGGTGGGGCAGGTCTGATGGGCTGAATGGCCTACTCCTCAGTTCCAGTGTGTCTATCGTTGCCCTCCTAATTAATCAGCACATTGTAGTGAAGCGGGGGTCAATCAGAGCAAAGTGCATCTTGCTTTTCCTTTTCTCAGTTAATCTGTAAGTTCAGACATGTCTCTGATAAGGATGCAACCAGAACTTTGATCACAGCAACTCAACACCCATCCTGTCATCCATTCCAATTATCTTGTTATCATTGCTAACTCAGCCCCATCTCCCATGGAGGAGAAAGTGAGGGCTGCAGATGCTGGAGATCAGAGCTGAAAATGTGTTGCTGGAGAAGCACAGCAGGTCAGGCTGCATCCAGGGAACAGGAGAATCGACGTTTCGGGCATAAGCCCTTCTTCAGGAATGAGGAAAGTGTGTCCAGCAGGCTAAGATAAAAGGTAGGGAGGAGGGACTTGGGGGAGGGGCGTCGGAAATGTGATAGGTGGAAAGAGGTCAAGGTGAGGGTGATAGGTCAGACTGGGGTGGGGGCGGAGAGGTCAGGAAGAAGATTGCAGGTTAGGAAGGCGGTGCTGAATTCGATGGATTTGACTGAGACAAGGTGGGGGGAGGGGAAATGAGGAAACTGGTGAAATCTGAGTTCATCCCTTGTGGTTGGAGGGTTCCTAGGCAGAAGATGAGGCGCTCTTCCTCCAACTGTCGTGTTGTTGTGGTCTGGCGATGGAAGAGTCCAAAGACCTGCATATCCTTGGTGGAGTGGGAGGGGGAATTGAAGTGTTGAACCACAGGGTGGTTGGGTTGGATGGTCCGGGAGCGTTTTAGAGAACACCTCTGGGACACCCGGATCAACCAACCCAACCACCCTGTGGTTCAACACTTCAACTCCCCCTCCCACTCCACCAAGGATATGCAGGTCTTTGGACTCTTCCATCGCCAGACCACAACAACACGACAGTTGGAGGAAGAGCGCCTCATCTTCTGCCTAGGAACCCTCCAACCACAAGGGATGAACTCAGATTTCACCAGTTTCCTCATTTCCCCTCCCCCCACCTTGTCTCAGTCAAATCCATCGAATTCAGCACCGCCTTCCTAACCTGCAATCTTCTTCCTGACCTCTCCGCCCCCACCCCAGTCTGACCTATCACCCTCACCTTGACCTCTTTCCACCTATCACATTTCCGACGCCCCTCCCCCAAGTCCCTCCTCCCTACCTTTTATCTTAGCCTGCTGGACAAACTGTCCTCATTCCTGAAGGAGGGCTTATGCCCGAAACGTCGATTCTCCTGTTCCCTGGATGCTGCCTGACCTGCTGCGCTTCTCCAGCAACACATTTTCAGCCCATCTCCCACGGGCCAAGCCAGTGACAGAAATCATCCCCAACCACTCTGTCTCCTTACTCCACCATTCTGCTCTTCTGCAAATTTGCTCACAATGCAAATGAACCTCCTGTTTTAACTATCGACCAACCAAATACGTGCTGGCCCCAGCTCAGACTCTTAAGCCCAAAACTAAAGTTTTGCTCTCGCCCCCAGTTTCTGGGAGCTATGATTGATATGGTGGCTCAGTGGCTAGCACTGCCGTCTCACAGCGCCACGGACCCGGGTTTGATTCCACCCTCCGATGACCGTGTGGAGTTTGCACGTTCTCCCTGTGCCTGTGTGGGTATCCTCCAGGTGCTCCAGTTTCTTCCCACAATCCAAAGATGTGCCGGTTAGGGTGGATTGGCCATGGGAAATTACCCATAGTGCTCAGGGCTGTGCAGGCTGGGTGCATTGGCCATAGGAAATGTGGGTTTACAGGGATAGGGGAGGAGGAGAGGTCTAAGTGGGATCTTCTTTGGAGGGTCAGTATGGACGTATTGGGCCAAATGGCCTGTTTCCACACTGTAAGAATTCTATAATTCTAACTGCATTGCCGTGACCTTGATCAAGACTGAGACAAGGATGAGTCAGCAACGATTGAGAAATAGATCCAGGTCGTTCCAGCTGCACCTTGGTTAAAGTGATATCATGTCAATAAGGCAGTCCTCACGGTGATTTTTATACCCGTCTCTCCTTTTATTATCCATTCACTGGCCTTGAGACAGTGGTGGTGAGCCACATTCTTGAACCACTGCAGTTACAGTCATACAGCACGGAAACAGACACTTCGGTCCAACCAGTCAGTGTCGAACATAATCCCAAACTAAACTAGTCCCAGCTGCCTGCTCCTGGCCATCTCCCTCCAAACCTTCCCGACCCATGGACTTATCCAAATGGTTTTTAAATGTTACAACTGTACGCACATCCACCACATCCTCAGAAAATTCATTCCACACATGAACCACTCCCTGCATAAAATATTGCCCATGTCTTTTTTAAATCTCTCTACTATCACCTTAAAAATTGAAAAGGAAAAGACACTTACCATTCTCTTTTTCTATACCCCTCATGATTTTATAAACTTAAGTGTCATAGAGACGTACAAGACGGAAACAGACCCTTCAGTCCAACTCGTCCATGCCGACCAGATATCCTAATCTAATCTAGTCCCATTTGACAGCACTTGGCCCATATCCCTGTAAACCCTTCCTATTCATATACCCATCCAGATGCCCTTTCGATGCTGTAATTGTACCAGCCTCCACTACAGGTTAGGTGAATTGGCCATGCTAACTTGCCTGTAGTGTTAGTGAAGGGGTAAATGTAGGGGAATGGGTCTGGGTGGGTTGCTCTTCGGCGGGTCAGTGTGGACTTGTTGGGCCGAAGGGCCTGTTTCCACACTGTAAGTAATCTAATCTAGCTTTCAGAGTGCTGCCCCTTCATCAGGTGGTGAAGGAGCGGCGCTCTGAAAGCTAGTGTGCTTCCAATGAAACCTGTTGGACTATAACCTGGTGTTGTGTGATTTTTAACTGAGAATTTTGGAAGTGAAACTCACACTTTAGAATTCCCAGCCTCTTGTATCCGTGGTAATGATGTGGCTAGTTTCTGGCTAATGGACACACCAAAGATGGTGATGGTCTTGTGTGCAGCTTGAACAAATGAGTATCTTATCAGGACCATGTCACAGAACCATCTGTGAGACTGGAGTCTTTCACAAACCCAGACTCCATAATAATTGGAGATTCTAAAACAAAACAAATGCTGGAGAAACTCAGCAGGTCAGGCTGCGTCTGTAGAGAGAGAAATCAGACTTAACGTTTGGATCCAGTGACCCTTCCTCAGAAAGGACACGAATGGAGAGTCTCATGAAGGTTCGAAGGGCCTGTACTATTCTATAAACATTAACTGTCTGACTCTCTCTCTAGATGCTGCCAGACCTGTTGAGCATCTTCAGCAATTTCTGTTTCGGATTTCCAGTCTCCGCTGATCTTTATTTCCGTTTAAGGCCTGCAGGCTTCTTGCTGAAGAATCGTCCTTTTATTTTATTCCAGTCCGACAGTTTCAAGGTCACTTTGCTAACACTTTGCAATATCTTTGTTTGTGGGAGGATTCTTAAACGGAACTCTAATGACCAGATGGGGTTTTAACTCCCCCATGTGCTGACGCGCCCATCTATTACACAACTCCAACTGAAATGACAAAAATTATTTTTACAAATACTGAAAAGCCACAAACACATTATTCTAATAACAAATATCATCACTCGAGTGTTTCCTAATTTGCAAATATGTCGAAAATTCTTTCGCTTAGTCCTGAGTCTGAGTCGAGCTCTCAGCCTGGGAGTTGCTTACCGCTTGTGTCTTGCAGCTTCCTAAGGAGCTCTGGAGCTCGGTCAATGTCCAGCTGTCATTTACCCGATGCTGCTCACACTGTCTCAGACTTTTCATCGGGTCCGAGTGCCCAAAAACTATCGCCAGGCATGCAACAATCACTGCTATCAATACCAGCGCCAGGACCAACCATCTATAACCAGGGAAACAGCGGTTCGGATTCACTTTGGCCGCTTTCATCTTGCCAGCGTCTGAAGCACTCTGTGGAAGGACAGCTCGACCAGGCTGCAGTGCCGCTCCCCCCGCTGTGTAGCAATCTTTCAATTCAGCAGAAAGTCCTAGCACTCTCAGTCCCAGGACATCCGTGGGACTCCTCCTCCTTCAGCCCCCACTTCGCTCCAACTCGCATTTACTGGAATGCACGTGATTCTGGATCAGTCTGGACCCTGTTTCAGTTTCATTTCGGATTGTTTTGCTCATTGTAAATGCAGCGCCCAACCCCATGTCCTCGGGAGAAGGGAACTTTCAAAGCAAGAAAGTCCCGTTTTCAAAAAAAATGTCCGGTGAGCTGCCTCATCTGCTCACAATATCCTTTCATCACCCTCTTCCCCCATCCACCTCCTCACCCACCCACTCCCCTTATCCATCTCCTGCCGTAGAGGATTACCAGGAGACGCAGAGAGGTCTTCAATAATCTTTTATTTACAAAGAACAGCCGTGCCAACCAGAAAGCGAATTCTTGATTACCCCGAACCCCGTGGTCCGTTGTTTTTTTATACCTTTTGGTCATCATGTTTTCTTCAGGCTTATCAGTAATGTCTAATTGTGTTCGTCAGGCTATCTTACTACAGATATGCAACAAACCAATAACATGTTAGCTCATGTTATCTCTCTACTTCTGCCACTATCGTATCTCCGACTTCAAACTTAGTCCTACGCTATATCCCGATTATGATTCGGAGGTGCCGGTGTTGGACTGGGGTGGACAAAGTTAAAAATCACACAACACCAGGTTATTGTCCAACAGGTTTCATTGGAAGCACACTAGCTTTCGGAGCGACGCTCCTTCATCAGGTGGTTGTCAGGAACAGCGCTCCGAAAGCTAGTGCTTCCAATGAAACCTGTTGGACTATAACCTGGTGTTGTGTGATTTTTAACTTTATATCATAATTAGGTATTTACTGTCACCTCTGCCACAATGGACTTTGACCCCAGGCTGATTCTGCTAATTGATGTAGCACTCCAAAGTAGCATTTCACTGATCCTTCCATGTAGTATTTTGATTAATGGAACAGTTCACAGACCCCTTGTAAAATTCCAGCAGTGAACTTCACGCTTTAACACTTCACATGCCCTTATGCTCTTTATTTTCCACACTCCCCACCCACACTCTCCCCTTAGCCCTCTAACTGAGCTAACTAGAGGGAGATTAGCTGCACGGGTAGAATGTAAAATAGAGAGAATGCTGACAAACAAGAACCAGAGGGTAGAAAACACAGATATCCCGCATGCTGGAGGATTGGAAATCAGGGACAGACCAACACAATGGAATTGTGCAATGATAACCAAACAGGGGAGAGAGCACAGCAGGGAAAATCTTAGCAGGTTGCAGGTGTAGCCAAGATAGTTTTAATAAAAATTAGCAGGGAAATCACTAAACAAAGTGTGCTAGGGGTCAATGTAGAAGTTGGAGTGTAAGTGTGAGTCGGACTGTGTGTCACACTGGCTGAGTGTGAGTGTGCGTGTGGAAAGTGTGAATGTGACTGAAGTATGAGAGTCTGGATACCATGTATGCAGTAATGCACATTGCAGCTGATTGCACTGTAGCCCTCCTCCAGTTCGGACCCTCCGACAGTGTGGATCTCCCTCAGGACTGACCCTCCGACAGTGTGGATCTCCCTCAGGACTGACCCTCCGACAGTCCCCACTCCCTCAGCACTGACCCTCCAACAACGTGGCACTCCCTCAGGACTGACCCACCGACAGTCATCGCTCCCTCAGCACTGACCCTCCAAAGGTGCGGCACCCTCTCAGTACTGACCCTCCGATAGTGCGGCGCTCCCTCAGGACTGACCCTCCGACAGTCCCCACTCCCTCAGCACTGACCCTTCAACAATGCAGCACTCCCTCAGGACTGACCCACTGACAGTCACCGCTCCCTCAGCACTGACCCTCCAACAGTGCGGCACTCCCTCAGCACAAATGATCCGACAGTGTGGCCTCTATCAGCACTGACCCTCCGACAGTGCGGCACTCCCTCAGTACTGACCCTCCGATAGTGTGGCACTCCCTCAGCACTGCTCCTCCGATAATGCGGCACTCCCTCAGCGCTGACCCTCCGACAATGCGGCGCTCCCTCAGCACTGACTCTCCAACAGTGCAGCACTCCCTCAGCACTGACGATCTGACAGTATGGCCTCTATCAGCACTGACCGTCCGACAGTGTGGCACTCCCTCAGTACTGACCCTCTGATAGTGCAGCACTTCCTCAGTGCTGACCATCCGATAGTGTGGCACTCCCTCAGCACTCACCCTCCAACAGTGCGGCACTCCCTCAGTACTGACTCTCCGACAGTGCGGCACTCCCTCAGCACTGACCCTCCGACAGTGCGGCACTCCCTCAGCGTTGACCCTCCGATAGAGTGGCAGTCCCTCAGCACTGATACTCCGACAGTGCCAACTCCCTCAACACTGACCCTCTGACAGTACAGCACTGACCCTCCAACATTCCCCACTCACTCAGTACTGACCCTGCAACAGTGCGGCACTCCCTCAGCACTAACCCTCCCACAGTGTGGCAATCTCTCAGCACTGACCCTCCAATACTGTGGCACTCCCTCAGTACTGACCCTCCGATAGTGCGGCTCTCCCTCAGCACTGACCCTCCGAGAGTGCGGCACTCCCTCAGCACTGACCGTCTGACAGTGCGCCATTCCCTCAGCACTGACTCTCCGACAGTCCCCACTCCCTCAGCACTGACCCTCCGACAGACACCACTCACTCAGCACTGACCCTCCGATAGTGCGGAACTCCCTCATCACTGACCCTCCGATAGTTCGGCACTCCCTCAGCACAGACCCTCTGACAGTGCGGCCCTCCCTCAGCACTGACCCTCTGACAGTGCGTCGCTTCCTCAGCACTGACTCCCTGACAGTGCGGCATTCCCTCAGCACTGACCCTCCGATAGTGCAGCACCCCCTCAGCACTGACCCTCCGATAGTGCATTACTCCCTCTGCACTGACCCTCCAATAGTGCAGCGCTTCCTCAGCACTCACTCCCCGACAGTGCGGCATTCCCTCAGCAGTGACCCTCTGATGGTGTGGCACTCCCTCAACACTGACCCTCCGATAGTGCGGTGCTCCCTCAGCACTGACCCTCCGATAGTGCGGCAGTTCCTCAGCACTGACTCTCCGATAGTATAGCACTGACCTTCCAACAGTCCCCACTCCCTTAGTACTGACCCTCTGACAGTGAGGCACTCCCTCAGCACTGACCCTCCGATAGTGCAGCACTGACCTTACAACAGTCCCCACTCCCTCAGTACTGACCCTCCGACAGTGCGGCACACCCTCAGTATTGACCCTCCGCTAGTGCGGCACTCCCTCAGTACTTACTCTCCGATAGTGCAGCACTCCCTCAGCACTGACCCTCCGACAGTCCAGCACTCCCTCAGCACTGACACTCCGACAGTCCAGCACTCCCTCAGCACTGACCCTCTGACAGTCTGCCACTCCCTCAGCACTGACCCTCCGACAGTCCAGCACTCCCTCAGCACTGACCCTCTGACAGTGCGGCACTCCCTCAGCACTGACCCTCTGACAGTGCGGCACTCCCTCAGCACTGACCCTCTGACAGTGCGGCACTCCCTCAGCACTGACCCTCTGACAGTGCGGCACTCCCTCAGCACTGACCCTCTGACAGTGCGGCACTCCCTCAGCACTGACCCTCTGACAGTGCGGCACTCCCTCAGCACTGACCCTCTGAATGCTTAGCGATTGGTCATTTTGGACTCAACCATGTTGCTGTGGGATTTGAGTCACCTCCAGGCTAGGCTGAGATGCAGATTTATGACGAATTCAGTGTTAATGCTTCTTAGCTGCTTTCATGGCATTTGAATTCAAATCCAGAGAACATTAAACACAGTCTCTGGGATCCCAGAGCAGAACCATTTCCATTCTGTTAGCTTCCTGTTAATGGAGAGTACGGAACAAACAATTCAGGGACAGAAGGTGGACATTCACTCCATAGTGACAGTAAAGTAGATCAGAGCTGTACTAGAGCTCAAACCCATTTCAAACTGGTCCATGTTCAGCCCTTACAATGGCGAGACTGATGTCAGAGCCATACCCAGCCAAAGGGGCATGAGATGTATTTGTTTGTCCAAGCTCCTGGTGAGATCACCACAGCCAAGGCCATCATCATGATCAGCTTGTGCCACATCATTAACATCACCATCATCCATCCCTGCCTCAGCACAGCTGCTACTGCTGTCACTCTGATCCAAATCTCGTTACTGTGTGATTCCACAATTCCAATGTTTGCTGACAGTGCAGCACTCCCTCAGCACTGACCCTCCGACAGTGCAGCACTCTATCAGCACTGACCATCTGACAGTGCGGCAATCCCTCAGCACTTGCCCTCCGATTACGCAGCACTCCCTCAGCATTTACCATCTGACAGTGCAGCACACCATCAGCACTAACCCTCCAACAGTGTGGCACTCCCCCAGCACTCACCCCCCAACAATGCGGCATTCCCTCAGCGCTGACTTTCTGACAATGTGGCACTCCCCCACATTCACCCTCCAACAATACGGCACTCTCTCAGCACTGACCCTCTGACAGCGCGGCAGTCCCTCATCCCTGACCCTCCAACAGTGTGGCATTCCCTCAGTACTGACCCTTCGACAGTCTCCGTTCCCTCAGCAGTGACCCTCCAACCGTGCGGCCCTCCCTCAGTACTGACCCTCCGACAGTGCAGTACTCTGTCAGCACTGATCCTCCAACAGTGCAGCATTCACACAGCACTGACTCTCCGACAATGCGGCTCTCCCTCGGCACTCATCCTGCAACAGTGCGGCATTCCCTCAGTGCTGACCTTTGACAGTGTCGCACTTCCCCAGCACTCACCCTCCAACAATGCAGCACACACTCAGCACTGACCCTCTGACAGCGCGGCAGTCCTTCAACACTGACCCTCCAACAGTGTGGCATTCCCTCAGCACTGACCCTCCAACAGTCTTGTTCCCTCAGCAGTAACCCTCCAACAGTGAGGCACTCCCTCAATACTGACCCTCCAACAGTGCGGCACTCCCTCAGTACTGACCATCCAACAGTGCAGCACTCCCTCAGCACTGACCCTCTGACAGTGTGGCACTCCCTCAGTACTGACCCTCTGACTGTGTGGCACTCCCTCAGCACTGAGCATCTGACAGTGCAGCACTCCCTCAGCGCTGACCATCCGACAGTGCAGCACTCCCTCAGCACTGAGCATCTGACAGTGCAGCACTCCCTCAGCACTGATCATCCGACAGTGAGGCATTGTCACAGCACTGACCATCCGACAGTACGGCTCTCCCTCGGCACTGACCCTGCAACAGTGCGGCATTCCCTCAGTGCTGACCTTTGACAGTGCGGCGCACCCTCAGCACTCACTCCCCGACAGTGCGGCATTCCCTCAGCACTGACCCTCTGATAGTACGGCAGTCCCTCAGCACTGACCCTCTGACAGTGCGGCACTCCCTCAGCACTGACCCTCCGACAGTGCGGCAATTTCTCAATACTGATCCTCCAACAGTGTGACATTCCCTCAGCACTGACCCTCCAACAATACGGCACTCCCTCAGCACTGACCCTCCGACAGTGCGGCACTCCCTCAGCACTGACCCTCTGACAGTGTGGCACTCCCCCAGCACTGACCCTCTGACAGTGCGGCACTCCCTCAGCACTGACCCTCTGACAGTGCGGCACTCCCTCAGCACTGACCCTCTGACAGTGCGGCACTCCCTCAGCACTGACCCTCTGACAGTGCGGCACTCCCTCAGCACTGACCCTCTGACAGTGCGGCACTCCCTCAGCACTGACCCTCTGACAGTGCCGAACACCCTCAGCACTGACTGTCCGACAGTGCGGCACTCCCTCACTGCTGTCTCTCCGACATTGCAGCACTTCTTCAGTACTGACCTTCTGACAGTGCAGCACTCCCTCAGTACTGACCTTCTGACAGTGCAGCACTCCCTCAGTACTGACCTTCTGACAGTGCAGCACTCCCTCAGTACTGACCTTCTGACAGTGCAGCACTCCCTCAGTACTGACCTTCTGACAGTGCAGCACTCCCTCAGTACTGACCTTCTGACAGTGCAGCACTCCCTCAGTACTGACCTTCTGACAGTGCAGCACTCCCTGAGTACTGACCTTCTGACAGTGCAGCACTCCCTCAGTACTGACCTTCTGACAGTGCAGCACTCCCTCAGCACTGACCATCTGACAGTGCGGCAATCCCTCAGCACTTGCCCTCCGACTACGCAGCACTCCCTCAGCATTTACCATCTGACAGTGCAGCACACCATCAGCACTAACCCTCCAACAGTGTGGCACTCCCCCAGCACTCACCCCCCAACAATGCGGCATTCCCTCAGCGCTGACTTTCTGACAATGTGGCACTCCCCCACATTCACCCTCCAACAATATGGCACTCTCTCAGCACTGACCCTCTGACAGCGCGGCAGTCCCTCATCCCTGACCCTCCAACAGTGCGGCCCTCCCTCAGTACTGACCGTCCGACAGTGCAGCAATCCCTCAGCACTAACCATCCGACAGCGCAGCATTCCCTCAACACTGACCCTCCAACAGTGCGGCATTCCCTCAGCGCTGACCTTCTGACAGTGTCACACTCCCCCAGCACTCACCCCCCAACAATGTGGCATTCCCTCAGCGCTGACTTTCTGACAATGCGGCACTCCCTCAGCACTGACCCTCTAAATGTGCAGCACTCCCTCAGCACTCACCCTTTGAAAGTGAGGCACTCCCTCAGCACTGACCCTTTGACAGTGCAGCACTCCCTCAGCACTGACCATCCAACAGTGCAGCACTCCCTCAGCACTGACCATCCAAAAGTGCAGCACTCCCTCAGCCCTGACCCTCCGACAGTGCAGCACTCCCTCAGCACTGACCATCCAACAATGCAGCACTCCCTCAGCACTGACCCTCTGACAGTGCAGCACTCCCTCAGTACTGATCATCCGACAGTGCAGCACTCCCTCAGCACTAACCATCCAACAGTGCAGCACTCCCTCAGCACTGACCCTCCAACAGTGCAGCACTCCCTCAGCACTGACCATCCAACATTGCAGCACTCCTTCAGCACTGACCCTCTGACAGTGTGGCACTCCCTCAGTACTGACCCTCTGACAGTGTGGCACTCCCTCAGCACTGACCCTCTGACAGTGCGGCACACCCTCAGCACTGACTCTGACAGTACGGCATTCCCTCAGTGCTGTCTCTCCGACATTGTAGCCCTCCTTCAGCACTGACCCTCTGATAGTGCAGCACTCCCTCAGCACTGACCATCCGATAGTGCAGCAATCCCTCAGCACTAACCATCCAACAGCGCAGCATTCCCTCAACACTGACCCTCCAACAGTGCGGCATTCCCTCAGCGCTGACCTTCTGACAGTGTCACACTCCCCCAGCACTCACCCCCCAACAATGTGGCATTCCCTCAGCGCTGACTTTCTGACAATGCGGCACTCCCTCAGCACTGACCCTCTAAATGTGCAGCACTCCCTCAGCACTCACCCTTTGAAAGTGAGGCACTCCCTCAGCACTGACCCTTCGACAGTGCAGCACTCCCTCAGCACTGACCATCCAACAGTGCAGCACTCCCTCAGCACTGACCATCCAACAGTGCAGCACTCCCTCAGCCCTGACCCTCCGACAGTGCACCACTCCCTCAGCACTGACCATCCAACAGTGCAGCACTCCCTCAGCACTGACCCTCTGACAGTGCAGCACTCCCTCAGTACTGATCATCCGACAGTGCAGCACTCCCTCAGCACTAACCATCCAACAGTGCAGCACTCCCTCAGCACTGACCCTCCAACAGTGCAGCACTCCCTCAGCACTGACCATCCAACATTGCAGCACTCCTTCAGCACTGACCCTCTGACAGTGTGGCACTCCCTCAGTACTGACCCTCTGACAGTGTGGCACTCCCTCAGCACTGAGCCTCTGACAGTGCCGCACTCCCTCAGCACTGACTCTCCGACAGTATGGCATTCCCTCAGTGCTGACCCTCTGACAGTGCGCCAAACCCTCAGCACTGACCATCCGACAGTGCGGCAATCCCTCAGCACTGAGCCTCTGATAGTGCCGCACTCCCTCAGCACTGACCCTCTGACAGTGCGGCACTCCCTCAGCACTGACTATCCGACAGTGCGGCACTCCCTCAGTGGTGAGTCTCCGACAGTGGAGCACTCCCTCAGCACTGAGCCTCCGACAGTGCGGCATTCCTTCAGCACTGACCGTCCAACAGTGCGGCAATCCCTCAGCACTTGCCCTCCGACTACACAGCACTCCCTCAGCATTTACCCTCTGACAGTGCAGCACTCCGTCAGCACTGACCCTCCGACAGTGTGGCACTCCCTCAGTACTGACCCTCCAACATTCCAGACTCCCTCAGCACTGACCCTCCGACAGTGCGGCACTCTCTGAGCATTGACCCTCTGACAGTGCGGCACTGCCTCAGCACTGACCCTCCAACAGTGCAGCACTCCCTCATCAGGACTCTCAGTACTGACCCTCCGACAGTGCGGCACTGCCTCAGCACTGACCCTCTGAATGTGCAGCACTCCCTCAGCATTCACCCACCGACTTTGCAGCACTCCCTCAGCACTCACCCTCTGAAAGTGCGGCATTCCCTCAGCACTGACCCTCTGACAGGGCCACACACCCTCAGCACTGACTCTCTGACAGTACGGCATTCCCTCAGTGCTGTCTCTCCGACATTGTAGCCCTCCTTCAGCACTGACCCTCTGACAGTGCAGCACTCCCTCAGTACT
Source organism: Chiloscyllium plagiosum (assembly GCF_037043375.1). Classification (NCBI taxonomy): domain Eukaryota; kingdom Metazoa; phylum Chordata; class Chondrichthyes; order Orectolobiformes; family Hemiscylliidae; genus Chiloscyllium; species Chiloscyllium plagiosum. Next base: position 5,444,319 of record NW_028270166.1, read on the forward strand.
GAACCTCCAACATTGCAGGACTCCCATTAGCACTGACCCTCTGACAGTGCGGCACTCTGAACACTGACCCTCTGACAGTGCAGCACTGCCTCAGCACTGACCCTCCAATAGTGCAGCCCTCCCTCAGTACAGACCCTCCGACAGTGTGGCACTGCCTCAGCACTGACCCTCCAATAGTGCAGCGCTCCCTCAGCACTGACCCTCTGACAGTGCGGCACTCCTTCAGCACTGACCCTCTGACAGTGCAGCACTCCCTCAACACTGACCCTCCAACAGTGTGGCATTCCATCAACACTGACCCTCCAACAGTGTGGCATTCCCTCAGCGCTGACCTTCTGACAGTGTCACACTCCCCCAGCACTCACCCCCCAACAATGTGGCATTCCCTCAGCACTGACCCTCTGAATGTGCGGCACACCCTCAGCACTCACCCTCCGACTTTGCAGCACTCCCTCAGCACTGACCTTCCGACAGTGCAGCACTCCCTCAGCACTGACCATCCAACAGTGCAGCACTCCCTCAGCACTGACCATCCGACAGTGCAGCACTCCCTCAGCATTGACCCTCCGACAGTGTGGCACTCCCTCAGAACTGACCCTCTGACAGTGCAGCATTCCCTCAGTACTGACCCTCCGACATTCCAGACTCCCTCAGCACTGACCCTCCAACAGTGCAGCACTCCCTCATCAGGACTCCCTCAGTAATGACCCTCCAACAGTGCGGCACTCTTTCAGTACTGACCTTCTGACAGTGCAGCACTCCCTCAGCACTGACCCTCTGACAGTGCGTCGCTTCCTCAGCACTGACTCCCTGACAGTGCGGCATTCCCTCAGCACTGACCCTCCGATAGTGCAGCACCCCCTCAGCACTGACCCTCCGATAGTGCATTACTCCCTCTGCACTGACCCTCCAATAGTGCAGCGCTTCCTCAGCACTCACTCCCCGACAGTGCAGCATTCCCTCAGCAGTGACCCTCTGATGGCGTGGCACTCCCTCAGCACTGACTCTCCGATAGTGCGGCAGTTCCTCAGCACTGACTCTCCGATAGTACAGCACTGACCTTCCAACAGTCCCCACTCCCTTAGTACTGACCCTCTGACAGTGAGGCACTCCCTCAGCACTGACCCTCCGATAGTGCAGCACTGACCTTACAACAGTCCCCACTCCCTCAGTACTGACCCTCCGACAGTGCGGCACACCCTCAGTATTGACTCTCCGATAGTGCGGCACTCCCTCAGTACTTACTCTCCGATAGTGCAGCACTCCCTCAGCACTGACCCTCCGACAGTCCAGCACTCCCTCAGCACTGACACTCCGACAGTCCAGCACTCCCTCAGCACTGACCCTCCGACAGTGCGGCACTCCCCCAGCACTGACCCTCTGACAGTCTGGCACTCATTCTGCACTGACCCTCCGATAGTGCGGCACTCCCTCAGCACTGACACTCCGACAGTCCAGCACTCCCTCAGCACTGACCCTCCGATAGAGCGGCACTTCCTCAGTGCTGACCCTTCGATAGTACGACATTCCCTCAGTGCTGTCTTTCCGACATTGTAGCCCTCCTTCAGCACTGACCCTCTGACAGTGCAGCACTCCCTCAGCACTAACCATCCGACAGTGCAGCACTCCTTCAGCACTGACCCTCCAACAGTGCAGCATTCCCTCAGCACTGACCCTCCAACAATGCGGCACTCCCTCAGCACTGACCCTCTGACAGCGCGGCATTCCCTCAACACTGACCCTCCAACAGTGTGGCATTCCATCAACACTGACCCTCCAACAGTGCGGCATTCCCTCAGCGCTGACCTTCTGACAGTGTCACACTCCCTCAGCACTCACCCTCCAACAATGCGACACTCCCTCAGCACTGACCCTCTGAATGTGCGGCACTCCCTCAGCACTCACCCTCCGACTTTGCAGCACTCCCTCAGCACTGACCTTCCGACAGTGCAGCACTCCCTCAGCACTGACCATCCAACAGTGCAGCACTCCCTCAGCACTGACCTTCCAGCAGTGCAGCACTCTCTCAGCACTGACCCTCCGACAGTGCAGCACTCCCTCAGCATTGACCCTCTGACAGTGCGGCGCTCCCTCAGAACTGACCCTCTGACAGTGCAGCATTCCCTCAGTACTGACCCTCCGACATTCCAGACTCCTTCAGCACTGACCCTCCAACAGTGCAGCACTCCCTCATCAGGACTCCCTCAGTAATGACCCTCCGACAGTGCGGCACTCTTTCAGTACTGACCTTCTGACAGTGCAGCACTCCCTCAGCACTGACCCTCTGACAGTGCGTCGCTTCCTCAGCACTGACTCCCTGACAGTGCGGCATTCCCTCAGCACTGACCCTCCGATAGTGCATTACTCCCTCTGCACTGACCCTCCAATAGTGCAGCGCTTCCTCAGCACTCACTCCCCGACAGTGCGGCATTCCCTCAGCAGTGACCCTCTGATGGTGTGGCACTCCCTCAACACTGACCCTCCGATAGTGCGGTGCTCCCTCAGCACTGACCCTCCGATAGTGCGGCAGTTCCTCAGCACTGACTCTCCGATAGTGCGGCAGTTCCTCAGCACTGACTCTCCGATAGTACAGCACTGACCTTCCAACAGTCCCCACTCCCTGAGTACTGAACCTCTGACAGTGAGGCACTCCCTCAGCACTGACCCTCCGATAGTGCAGCACTGACCTTACAACAGTCCCCACTCCCTCAGTACTGACCCTCCGACAGTGCGGCACACCCTCAGTATTGACCCTCCGATAGTGCAGCACTCCCTCAGTACTTACTCTCCGATAGTGCAGCACTCCCTCAGCACTGACCCTCCGACAGTCCAGCACTCCCTCAGCACTGACACTCCGACAGTCCAGCACTTCCTCAGCACTGACCCTCCGATAGTGCGGCACTCCCCCAGCACTGACCCTCTGACAGTCTGGCACTCCCTCAGCACTGACCCTCCGATAGTGCGGCACTCCCTCAGCACTGACACTCCGACAGTCCAGCACTCCCTCAGCACTGACCCTCCGATAGAGCGGCACTTCCTCAGTGCTGACCCTTCGATAGTACGGCACTCCCTCAGCACTGACCCTCTGACAGTGCAGCACTCCCTCAGCACTGACCCTCTGACAGTGCGGCACTCCCTCAGCACTGACCCTCTGACAGTCTGGCACTCCCTCAGCACTGACCCTCCGATAGTGCGGCACTCCCTCAGCACTGACACTCCGACAGTCCAGCACTCCCTCAGCACTGACCCTCCGATAGTGCGGCACTCCCCCAGCACTGAGCCTCTGACAGTCTGGCACTCCCTCAGCACTGACCCTCCGATAGTGCGGCACTCCCTCAGCACTGACACTCCGACAGTCCAGCACTCCCTCAGCACTGACCCTCCGATAGAGCGGCACTTCCTCAGTGCTGACCCTTCGATAGTACGGCACTCCCACAGCACTGACCCTCTGACAGTGCGGCACTCCCTCAGCACTGACCCTCTGACAGTGCGGCACTCCTTCAGCACTGACCCTCTGACAGTGCGGCCCTCCCTCAGCACTGACCCTCTGAATGCTTAGCGATTGGTCATTTTGGACTCAACCATGTTGCTGTGGGATTTGAGTCACCTCCAGGCCAGGCTGAGATGCATATTTATGACGAATTCAGTGTTAATGCTTCTTAGCTGCTTTCATGGCATTTGAATTCAAATCCAAAGAACATTAAACACAGTCTCTGGGATCCCAGAGCAGAACCATTTCCATTCTGTTAGCTTCCTGTTAATGGAGAGTACGGAACAAACAATTCAGAGACAGAAGGTGGACATTCACTCCATAGTGACAGTCAAGTAGATCAGAGCTGTACTAGAGCTCAAACCCATTTCAAACTGGTCCATGTTCAGCCCTTACAATGGCGAGACTGATGTCAGAGCCATACCCAGCCAAAGGGGCATGAGATGTATTTGTTTGTCCAAGCTCCTGGTGAGATCACCACAGCCAAGGCCATCATCATGATCAGCTTGTGCCACATCATTAACATCACCATCATCCATCCCTGCCTCTGCACAGCTGCTACTGCTGTCACCCTGATCCAAATCTCGTTACTGTGTGATTCCACAATTCCAATGTTTGCTGACAGTGCAGCACTCCCTCAGCACTGACCCTCCGACAGTGCAGCACTCCCTCAGCACTGACCATCCGACAGTGAGGCATTGTCACAGCACTGACCATCCGACAGTACGGCTCTCCCTCGGCACTGACCCTGCAACAGTGCGGCATTCCCTCAGTGCTGACCTTTGACAGTGCGGCGCACCCTCAGCACTCACTCCCCGACAGTGCGGCAGTCCCTCAGCACTGACCCTCCAACAGCGCGGCAATTTCTCAATACTGATCCTCCAACAGTGTGACATTCCCTCAGCACTGACCCTCCAACAATACGGCACTCCCTCAGCACTGACCCTCTGACAGTGCGGCACTCCCTCAGCACTGACCCTCTGACAGTGCGGCACTCCCTCAGCACTGACCCTCTGACAGTGCGGCACTCCCTCAGCACTGACCCTCTGACAGTGCGGCACTCCCTCAGCACTGACCCTCTGACAGTGCGGCACTCCCTCAGCACTGACCATCCGATAGTGCAGCACTTTCTCAGTACTGACCCTCCGACAGTGCAGCACTCCCTCAGCACTAACCATCCGACGGCGCAGCATTCCCTCAGCACTGACCCTCCAATAGTGCAGCCCTCCCTCAGTACAGACCCTCCGACAGTGCGGCACTGCCTTAGCACTGACCCTCCAACAGTGCAGCGCTCCCTCAGCACTGACCCTCTGACAGTGCGGCACACCCTCAGCACTGACTCTGACAGTACGGCATTCCCTCAGTGCTGTCTCTCCGACATTGTAGCCCTCCTTCAGCACTGACCCTCTGACAGTGCATTACTCCCTCTGCACTGACCATCCGATAGTGCAGCAATCCATCAGCACTAACCATCCAACAGCGCAGCATTCCCTCAACACTGACCCTCCAACAGTGCGGCATTCCCTCAGCGCTGACCTTCTGACAGTGTCACACTCCCCCAGCACTCACCCCCCAACAATGTGGCATTCCCTCAGCGCTGACTTTCTGACAATGCGGCACTCCCTCAGCACTGACCCTCTAAATGTGCAGCACTCCCTCAGCACTCACCCTTTGAAAGTGAGGCACTCCCTCAGCACTGACCCTTCGACAGTGCAGCACTCCCTCAGCACTGACCATCCAACAGTGCAGCACTCCCTCAGCCCTGACCCTCCGACAGTGCATCACTCCCTCAGCACTGACCATTTAACAGTGCAGCACTCCCTCAGCACTGACCCTCTGACAGTGCAGCACTCCCTCAGCACTAACCATCCGACAGTGCAGCACTCCTTCAGCACTGACCCTCCAACAGTGCAGCATTCCCTCAGCACTGACCCTCCAACAATGCGGCACTCCCTCAGCACTGACCCTCTGACAGCGCGGCATTCCCTCAACACTGACCCTCCAACAGTGTGGCATTCCATCAACATTGACCCTCCAACAGTGCGGCATTCCCTCAGCGCTGACCTTCTGACAGTGTCACACTCCCCCAGCACTCACCCCCCAACAATGTGGCATTCCCTCAGCGCCTACTTTCTGACAATGTCGCACTCCCTCAGCACTCACCCTCCAACAATGCGACACTCCCTCAGCACTGACCCTCTGAATGTGCGGCACTCCCTCAGCACTCACCCTCCAACAATGCGACACTCCCTCAGCACTGACCCTCTGACTTTGTAGCACTCCCTCAGCACTCACCCTTTGAAAGTGAGGCACTCCCTCAGCACTCACCCTCCGACTTTGCAGCATTCCCTCAGCACTGACCTTCCGACAGTGCAGCACTCCTTCAGCACTGACCATCCAACAGTGCAGCACTCCCTCAGCACTGACCTTCCGACAGTGCAGCACTCCCTCAGCACTGACCCTCCGACAGTGCAGCACTCCCTCAGCATTGACCCTCCGACAGTGTGGCACTCCCTCAGTACTGACCCTCTGACAGTGCGGCGCTCCTTCAGCATTGAGCCTCTGACAGTGCCGCACTCCCTCAGCACTGACCTTCCGACAGTGCAGCACTCCCTCAGCACTGACCCTCCGACAGTGCAGCACTCCCTCAGCATTGACCCTCCGACAGTGTGGCACTCCCTCAGTACTGACCCTCTGACAGTGCGGCACTCCTTCAGCATTGAGCCTCTGACAGTGCCGCACTCCCTCAGCACTGACTTTCCGACAGTACGGCATTCTATCAGTGCTGTCTCTCCGACATTGCAGCACTCCCTCAGCACTGACCCTCTGATAGTGCAGCACTCCTTCAGCACTGACCATCCGTCAGTGCGGCAATCCCTCAGCACTGAGCCTCTGATAGTGCCGCATTCCCTCAGCACTGACCCTCTGATAGTGCGGCACTCCCTCAGCACTGAGCCTCCGCCAGTGCGGCATTCCTTCCGCACTGACCGTCCGACAGTGCGGCATTCCCTCAGCACTTGCCCTCCGACTACACAGCACTCCCTCAGCATTTACCCTCTGACAGTGCAGCATTCCGTCAGGACTGACCCTCCGACAGTGTGGCACTCCCTCAGTACAGACCCTCCAACAGTGCGGTGCTCCCTCAGAACTGACCCTCTGACAGTGCAGCATTCCCTCAGTACTGACCCTCCGACATTCCAGACTCCCTCAGCACTGACCCTCCAACAGTGCAGCACTCCCTCATCAGGACTCCCTCAGTAATGACCCTCCGACAGTGCGGCACTCCTTCAGTACTGACCTTCTGACAGTGCAGCACTCCCTCAGCACTGACCATCTGACAGTGCGGCAATCCCTCAGCACTGGCCAATAATATAAAGGAGGATAGTAAAAGCTTTTTTAGGTATGTGAAAGGCAAAAAAATGGTTAGGACTAAAATTGGGCCATTGAAGACAGAAACAGGGGAATATATTACGGGAAACAAAGAAATGGCAGAAGAATTAAATGGGTACTTCAGATCTGTGTTCACTGGGGAAGTCACAAGCAATCTCCCTGAGGTAACAGTGGCTGAAGGACCTGAACTTAAGGGTACTTATATTTGCCAGGATTTGGTGTTGGAGAGACTGTTAGGTCTGAAGGTTGATAAGTCTCCGGGGCCTGATGGTCTACATCCCAGGGTACTGAAGGAGGTGGCTCGGGAAATGCATTGGTGATTATTTTCCAGAGTTCGATAGATTCGGGGTCGGTTCCTTAGGATTGGAGGGTGGCTAATGTTATACCACTTTTTAAGAAAGGTGGGAGAGAGAAAGCAGGAAATTATAGACCAGTTAGTCTGACCTCAGTGGTGGGAAAGATACTGGAGTCTATTATAAAGGATGAAATTACGGCACATCTGGATAGTAGTAACAGGATAGGACAGAGTCAGCATGGATTTATGAAGGGGAAATCATGCTTGACTAATCTTCTTGAATTTTTGAGGATGTAACTCTGAAGATGGACGAGGGAGATCCAGTAGATGTAGTGTACCTGGACTTTCAGAAAGCTTTTGACAAAGTCCCACACAGGAGGTTAGTGAGTAAAGTTAGGGCGCATGGTATTGGGGGCAAAGTACTAGATTGGATTGAAAATTGGTTGGCTGATAGGAAGCAAAGGGTAGTGATAAACGGCTCCATTTCGGAATGGCAGGCAGTGACCAGTGGGGTACTGCAGGGATCCGTGCTGGGACCGCAGCTTTTTACAATATATGTTAATGATATAGAAGATGGTATCAGCAATAACATTAGCAAATTTGCTGATGATACAAAGCTGGGTGGCAGGGTGAAATGTAATGAGGATGTTAGGAGATTACAGGGTGAACTGGACAAGTTAGGTGAGTGGGCAGATGCATGGCAGATGCAGTTTAATGTGGATAAATGTATGGTTATCCACTTTGGTGGCAAGAACAGGAAGGCAGATTACTACCTCAATGGAATCAGTTTAGGTAAAGAGGCAGTACAGAGAGATCTGGGTGTTCTTGTAAAACAGTCAATGAAGGCAAGCATGCAGGTACAGCAGGCAGTGAAGAAAGCTAATAGCATGCTGGCCTTCATAACAAGAGGGATTGAGTATAGAAGCAAAGAGGTGCTTCTGCAGCTGTACAGGGCCCTGGTGAGACCACACCTGGAGCACTGTGTGCAGTTCTGGACTCCAAATTTGAGGAAAGACATTCTGGCTATTGAGGGAGTGCAGCGTAGGTTCACGAGGTCAATTCCTGGAATGGCGGGATTACCTTACACTGAAAGACTGAAGCGACTGGGCTTGTATACCCTTGAGTTTAGAAGACTGAGAGGGGATCTGATTGAGACATATAAGATTATGAAAGGATTGGACACTCTGGCAGCAGGAAACATGTTTCCGCTGATGGGTGAGTCCCGAACCAGAGGACACAGCTTAAAAATACGGGGTAGACCATTTAGGACAGAGATGAGGAGAAACTTCTTCACCCAGAGAGTGGTGGCTGTGTGGAATGCTCTGCCCCAGAGGGCAGTGGAGGCTCAGTCTCTGGATTCATTTAAGAAAGAGTTGGATAGAGCTCTCAAAGATAGTGGAATCAAGGGTTATGGAGATAAGGCAGGAAGAGGATACTGATTAGGAATGATCAGCCATGATCATATTGAATGGCGGTGCAGGCTCGAAGGGCAGAATGGCTTACTCCTGCACCTATTGTCTATTGTCTATTGACAGTACTACACTCCCTCACTGCTGACCCTCCGCCATTGTGGCGTTCCCTCAGTACTGACCCTCTGAAAATGCGGCACTCCTTCAGTACTGACCCTCTGAAAGTGCGGCACTCCTTCAGTACTGACCATCTCACAGTGCAGTAGTCCCTCAGCAATGCCCCTCTAACAGTGTGGCACTCCCTCAACAATGTCACTCTGACAATGCAGCACTCCCCCAGTACTGACCCTCTGACAGTGCAGCACTCCCTCAGTACTGACCCTAAGACAGTGCATTGTTCTGTCAGATTGCTGCTGTCTGATGATTGTCCCTTAATGAGAGGGAGGCAGAGAAGTATCTTCCATTGGCCGTGAGTTAAAGAAGCCCCATCCTCTCCTGGGTATATCTACGCTGCCCGCTCCCCCTCAAACAACTGGCTCTATCACTCACCACCTCCTTCTCCTTCTCCTCCTGAGTCTTCTTCAGATCATCGTACAGAGCCGTCATTTTCACCTCCAGCTTCTTGTGACTTTCCTGAAGTTGTGTGTTTTGTTGCTTGAGCTGGGAGACCTCTCGCTGTGGGTTTAGGGACATTAATACAAACCAGAGTGTGAGGAACAGGGAGAACAGAATAATGGCCCCAAAAGGGTGCATTATGATTAAGGATTTTAAAGATCTCGGCATTATCCTGTCTGCCTGGATGTAGGAATTTATTTGTCAGTGTTCAGACAGCAGCAAGGGACAATGCACTGAGGGTTCTGTTTGGAGACTTACTCTGCCTTTATACAAACACATACTACAGTTTCACTTTCCCAACGTCATCAGAAACTTGCGATGTCGACATCCACTTCCTGGGACCCACATAGTGCTCAGAGCTATGCTGAAGTGTTGTTCTGGACAAGGACAGACCATTCAAAACATTCCTAAGCCGGCAGCCCATACTGTAACTTTGCTATTTTGTTTCGGTCAGCGACCAGTGAAAATTAGCCAGAGTAAGTTATTTTTAACACAAAGAACAGAATAGAGAATACCCACAGAACTCAGTCTATCCAAAATAAGCTTCGTTCTGCTGTTCCGACAAATACATGCGACAGTACCAATAAACAAACCCCTTAAACACACTAATGCTGAAACAGAGGCTGACAGGTTAGCAGGGGAGAAGGAGAGAGAGTCTCGCAGCCTGATTCCACACAGCCCACTGCTGAACTGACTCTAAGCTAACTTCAGTTTTCAGGATTGACCAATCCCCTTTCTTCATTAAAGTCACTTGTAAACATAAAAGCTTTGCCCTAAAGTCTCATCTGTTTATGTTAAAACAAATAGGCCTCGCAATACTCTTTTATCTCTGTACCAAACCAGTCATTTTGGAGCCCGGCCTTTTTCTGAAAAAAAAGCAAGGACACAGTATCCTTGAGAAAAAGAACAGTTTTTGAAAAAAAGACCTGCTTTGTGACAGTGCTCACACAAGATCGTTAAAGACAGAAACTGCAGGATCACATTGAGCTGGTCTGACTGCTGCTGAGACAGAGAGAGAGAGAGATAGAGAGAGACAGAGAGACAGAGGGAGAGAGAGAGAGATAGAGAGACAGAGAGAGAGATAGAGAGAGAGACACAGACAGACAGAGGGAGAGAGAGAGAGAGAGAGACAGAGGGAGAGAGAGAGAGACAGAGAGACAGAGACAGACAGAGAGAGAGACAGAGAGACAGACAGACAGAGAGAGAGAGACAGACAGAGAGCGTGAGAGAGAGACAGAGAGAGATGGACAGACAGACAGAGAGAGAGAGACAGAGAGAGAGAGACAGAGAGAGAGACAGAGAGAGACAGACAGACAGAGAGAGACAGAGAGAGAGAGATAGACAGACAGATAGAGAGAGAGAGACAGACAGACAGACAGAGAAGCAAAGGGAATGTTTCAATTTGATGCCGGCAAACAGGAGGGTGATTTGATTGGGTGATTGAGAGACAGATCATTTCAGGAGCTGAGGACTCAGGTGGGGAGTGTCCAGGTCAAGTCATGAACAAAAGCCTTGTTTGGAATGTTGCAGTTGTTGAAGATCCAGAACAGAACTTCCTGTGGACATGTTTGGATACGTCTTGCATTGATATCACTCCTTTCTTGGCCACTGTCTCAAAGCAAAGTTAAAAATCACACAACACCAGGTTATAGTCCAACAGGTTTATTTGGAAGCACTAGCTTTCGGAGCACTGCTCCTTCATCAGGTTAAGTGGAGAATAAGATTGTTAGACACATCATTTACAGCAAAAGTATAAAGTTTGCTATAAATTCTATATCTTACAATCTTATTCTCCACAACTACCTGATGAAGGAGCAGCGCTCTGAAAGCTAGTGCTTCCAAATAAACCTGTTGGACTATAACCTGGTGTTGTGTGATTTTTAACTTTGTACATCCCAGTCCAACACCAGCATCTCCAAAATCAGTCTCAAAGCACTTTACAACCAATTAAATAGCTTTCTAATCAGTGTTTTTTTTTGCAAGAACATCTGAAGATTTCATTCAGAGTCAGCTGCCAGAGTGTCAGTATCTCTGACACTCCCCTCGCTATCTGTCAGCCAGGGCTCCCTGTTTAGACAAGGTTAACAGCCCCAATCAGGGAACTCAGTTTTTATGAGGTCTAGCTGACTGACCTTATTTTCAGGTGTTCTTGCAAATGTGTTTTCTTCCTGAAACTTTCAATCCTCAGTCTCTGCTGCATTTGAGGATCTCTGTGATAGTAGCATTTCTCATCAACATGAAGAAGATCAGGAAGATAAGGATAAAGTCAAACCATTGACAGCTTGTGTTACAGGCACCTCACATTGACCTCCTTGTGTCCTCCCCTCTGTTGCTAAAATAATGTGAATTAGTGTCCAGCCAATAACAGGAAAATGACCGCAGGCAGTATTGCCCAAGACAAGTATATGGAGAATGTTGCCTCTTAGGTTCATGTTCTGTTCCTCAGCTTCATCAGCGAACACCATGTCAACACCAAGTTCCTGAAAACCGAATAATGCTCAGAATGGCTCTATCACTTTCACCCCCACCTTCATCTACCTATCGCTTTCCCAGCTACCTTACGCCCAACCCCACCCCTCTCCTATTTATCTCTCAGCCCACGTGAGCCACCCCCGAATTTCTGATGAAGGGCTTATGCCCAAAGCGTCGACTTTCCATCTCCTTGGTCACTGCCTGACCGGCTGTGCCTTTCCAGTCCCACACTCTTCGATTCTGATCTCCAGCATCTGCACTCACTTTCTCCCAGATTCAATTCATGGCAATCAATTGACAGAAGAATATTTAATACTGAGGGACAAACGCTCACTCCAGTAACAACTGATCCTAAATGAAGCTACCTGGGATTAAAGTTTCTGTTTTCATTTGTGAATGATTAATCAATGCTGAGGGACAGTCAGTGTCAACATATGAGTAAGATTCCAATAATACACCGAGCCATCCTCTCCCGATCATAGAATAGAATTCCTACAGTGTGGAAACAGGCCCTTTGGCCCAACAAGTCCACACCGACCCTCTGAAGAGCAACCCACCCAGACCCATTCCTCTACCCTATATTTACTACCGACTAATGCACTTAATATACACATCCGTGAACACTATGGGTAATTTAGCACAGCCAATTCACCTAACCCGCACACCTTTGGATTGTGGGAGGAAACCCACACAGTCACGGGGAGAATGTGCCAATTCCACACAGTCACCTGACACTGGAATCGAACCTAGGTCAGCAGTGCTAGCCACTGAGCCACTGTGCCACCCATCCCTCAACCACTCCAACCCACTCCCTAATCCCTCCATCACTCTGAACCTCTCTTTCCCAACATTCCTCATCACCCCTGTAGAGATCCTAACAAGGTCAGCCAGGGCAGGTTTGGACTTGATGGGCTGAACAGCCTGCTTCCACACTGTAGGGATTGTATGTGAGTCTGGGTGATGATTGCGCTGAGGGTTCTCTGCATGCAGACAGATAGGGGGATGTTGATATTCACAGTTAAGTCTCTTTGTCACTGAATCTCCGGTGAGGCAGCATCTATGACCATGCTGATAGGTTAGTGAGGAGCAGGAGGAGCTCATTTGGCCCCTCAGGACTGATCTTCTGTTTGATAAAATCCTGGCTGATCTGCTTGAGTTCCAATTTTCTTGCCACCCACGATAGCCATTGACTCCCTTGTTATTCAAGAACCGACCCGGCAAAATCTTCAATCTCTCGTTCCCTCCACTCTCTGGGGAAGAGGGTTCTACAGATCCACAACACTCTGAGACAAAAGGTTTCTCCTCCTCCGTCATCTCAAACTGGAGAATCCTTATTTTAAAATTATGCCCCTGCGTTCCTGTCTCTTCTACAAGAGAAAGCAACATTTCAGCATCCTGTGGAAACGGCTACAGTTTCAGCTGGAATTGGGACAAAGTAACAAACTCTGCTTGAGACAAGAGGAGTTGTTAAAAGATGTGACTTTATTGCAAATCTGCACAAAACTGTTGCAGTAAAAAGCACAGACAGACACATTTAACTCAAGGCTATCTTACATAATTTCTGGAACAGTGCCATTAAATTACACAGCTCAGAATGAGGCCATTCAACCCTCCCAGCCAGGGCAAGCTCTTTAAGAGGTCTATCCGGTTCGGTCCACTCCCTTTCCTGCTATTAGCCCTGCAATATTAGTTTCTTCAAAAAGGTTATCTTCGCTTTTGGAAGTTCCTGTTGAATTTATTTCCTCCACTCTTTCCAGCAGCACATTCCACATCATGATGTCTTAATTTGCAGCAAAGATGCTCCTCATCTTCCCCATTTATTTTTCCAGTTTCTTAAATCTATGTCTTCAATCAATGAATACATGCAAACTGAATCACCCGGTCTTATTCCTGTCTAATAATCCATTGGAGAGGGGTGAACAGCACATAGTTTACGAATAAATATCAGGACTGACTAATCCCGTCACTCAAAGCTAACACCAACCGTTACAGAAATAAACATTTATCAATCGCTTTCCAAGCGTATTGTTCTTTACCTGATTCCCTTATGTTTTCTAAAGAAATATTTTACAAAAAGGCTTTTCTTCTCAATGTAGTTGTGACAAAGAAAGTGTAATAAGAGCTTGCAGACTGCAATGTATAGTTCCAGATCTCAGCACCCTGTTATAACAGATTACTCACCTTCAAAGTGAAGGCCAAATAAATGTCCCCAGTAATTGCTTTAATAGGAACATAGGAGTAGAAGTAGACCATTCAGCCCATCATGACTGCTCTGCCATTCAATATGATCCTGGTGGATTATCCACTTCACTGCCTTGTTCACACACTATCACCATCACCCTCTCCTGTCTGTCCCTGGTGTTTAGAAATCTGTAAATTCCTATGTTAAACAGATTTAAAGACTGAGCTTCCAGACCTCACTGGGGAATAGAAATCCAAAGTTCCACAATCCTCTGAGTGAGTATTTCTTCTCATCTTGGTCTGAATTGGCTTCCTCCTTATTTTGAAATTGTGCCCTGTTGTTCTAAACTCCCTGATCAGACAAAGCATTTTACAGGGAGGTGATGGCCTAGAGGTATTATCACTGTATTGTTGATTCAGAGACTCAGATAATATTCTGGGGAACTGTGTTCAAATCCTGCCATGGTAGAATTCCAATTCAATACAAAAATGTCTGGAATGATGATCATGAACCCATTTTTTTTTTTGGAAAAACCCATCTGGTTCACTAATGCCCTTACAGGAAGGAAACTGACATCCTTACCTGGTCTGGTCTACGCATGATTCCAGAAACACAGCAATGTGGTTGGCTCTTAACTGCCCTCTGGGGCAATTAGGGATGGGAAGCAACCCCCTCATCCAATGAATGAGTTTTGAAAAAAATTAAGTTAGATTAGATTGTTTACAGTATGGAAACAGGCCCTTCGGCCCAACAAGTCCACACCTACCTTCCGAAGAGTAATCCACCCAGATCCATTCCCCCTGACTAATGCACCTAACACTATGGGCAATTTAACATGGCCAATCCACCTGACCTGCACATCTTTGGACTGTGGGAGGAAACCCACGCAGACACGGGGAGAATGTGCAAACTCCACACAGACGGTCATCCGAGGCTGGAATCAAACCCGGGACTCTGGTGCTGTGAGGCAGCAGTACTTACCACTGAACCAGTGTCCCGCATCTGACCCGTCTATGCTTTTAAGCATTTTGTAGATTTCAGTGTAATCATCTCTCATTCTTCCAGTGAATAGGGACCTTGCTCCCCCAATCTCCCTTCACAGGACAGTCCCTCTATCCCAGGAACACATCTGATGAACTTTAATGTGTCAATCCCACAATGATTTGGCAGCATGATGCATCCCTTAACGGTGTAATTTATCCCTGGTTTCGATTAGAAGTGAAGAGTCAAAGTTCAGAGTGCAGGAGAGGTGAGGAAGGATCAATGGCAGGGCAGTGGCTAAACTACATTGTGGGTCTCCAGTCCTGTGGACTGGATGGGTAGGAGGTGAGGACCAGGAAAGTTTGGTTGGTCATTGACACATACACCCGTTGGGGAGTTTATGAATGGATAGGGTGGATAGTGAAGTGGGATGGATACACGGAGTGGGCTTCTCACACCCTGTGTCCCCTATATCTGAGTTCCCAGGCAGCAGATTGCATTCTGCCATAAAAGAGGCTGGAAACCACACTCCTCAATGAATCTCAATGTCCAGCAAGCCCAAAACATTCCTTCAGAAGGAGACCTTCACTTCATGTGGAGACACAAGTGAAACAATTGGAATGTGCGATTTTCCCATCAGTGCAAGAAAAAACAGATGAATGTCAGGGTTTTAGTGAGATGTCATCTCCTGATTCATCGCTGGACAATCTTTCAGCTAGAAGGGATCTTATTTCCCGTTCAGATCTCCGAGAAGCAGGGTTTGTGTTGTCCCTGAACACTGTAGGGATTCTATGACTCTATATGATTCTCGATAGGATCACTATCCAGTGAAGTCAATCGTTCTTCCTCCAATAGCAGTTAACCAGTTCCTCTTCGCACAAGGGAGTTTGTTTCAGCTCTAGATGTCAACGGCTGCATTTCAATCCCAGATGTTTGGAAATCTCCTGTACAAGGCAAGGACAAGGTTTAGGAACTTTTATGACCATCTCATCTTGCCCAGTTCATCCCAGACTCTTTTCCTGCTCCTCTGACTTGCTGTGCTTTTCCAGCAACATAGTCTCAACTCCTCATACCATCCCCATCTCACCTCAGCCCACTCCCTCAGAGCCCTCCCCTATCCCAGTCCTTGTTGCGGATTGGGATACTAACCACCGGTTCCTCGGCTTTTCAACGTGACTCACCATTAACGACATAGGCAGTGGAAACCAAACCCAACGCAGAACCCAGCAATGCAGATCAGAATGCTGAACCAGCTGTCATTCCTGTGTTTTGTGCAGGGCTTATCCCAAGAATTAGATCTGCAAGAAGTGAGTTAAGACAAAATCAGAACTTGTTGCCAATAGTAAACATGACATGCTATCGTGGACTTTGTCCACACTGTAATCTTCCAGTTGGAAAGTTCTGTGGAAACACTCCCTCATGGTCAAACAAAATCAACAGAGTGTCTTTCCATTGCTGTTAAGGTGGATCCCAATTCTCTCCAATCATTTCTATCGAGGCTTTTGGAAACCATTCCCACCTCTGAGTCACAAAGTTGTGAGTTCAGTCCCATCCCAGAGCTTAGGGCGGCACGGTGGGTCAGTGGTCAGCACTGCTGCCTCACAGCACCAGGGACTGGGGTTCGATTCCAGCCTCGGGGAGTCTCCACATTCTCCCTGTGTCTGCGTGGGTTTCCTCCCACAGTCACAAGGACTGTGCAGGTTAGGTGGATTGGCCATGGGAAATTATCCCAAAGTGGTTAGGGTAGTTGGATTAGCCACAGGAAATGGGGGGGTGGGGAGGGTGGGGTGCTGGTTGTCTCTGGGTAGGATGTTGGTGCAGACTCAATGGGCCAAATGGTCTCTATCTGCACTGTAGGGAATCTATGATTCTAACTTGGCCACATCACCTATGGTGCCAGTACTTGAGGCAGCTTGGTTAGTTCAGTTGGCTGGATGGCTGGTTTGTGATG
This sequence comes from Chiloscyllium plagiosum, assembly GCF_037043375.1. Classification (NCBI taxonomy): domain Eukaryota; kingdom Metazoa; phylum Chordata; class Chondrichthyes; order Orectolobiformes; family Hemiscylliidae; genus Chiloscyllium; species Chiloscyllium plagiosum. Next base: position 5,461,104 of record NW_028270166.1, read on the forward strand.
CAGAGAGATACAAGCAGCACTGGCACAATTCCTGCTCTTGCTGAGGTTACCATGAATGTTCCAACCCTTGTCTGGGATATGGTGACCCTCATCACCAGTCATCTGTATCTCTGTAATGAGAGAGCAGCTCCCTGGGACTATGGCTACTTTACTGGAGGCAATGATGCATTTAGGAATCTGTCGTCTCTCTCTGGTGTGACCTATAAGTATAGCCCAACTTTCTATCTCCAGTGGGTTTTAGGCATTTTACAACCAAAGATCCCACAACATGATTTCAAGGAAAACCGGATGACTTATCCCCTTGACTACTAATCTTCCCCTGATTGACAACAGAAAGACAGATTATCTGGTCACTGTGCTGACATCCTCCTAGTTATCTCTTTCTTTTTGAACTGAGCAGTCTCTGAGCTATTTGCAAGAATTGTCCAGGACTAGGTTGATAGCATTAGAAAAAAAGGTGGAGTTAGAATTAAAAGCAAGGGCTAAGCTAGCGGAGATAGTTAAAGTAACAGTGCAGTGTACGTGTTGGAAGGAAGGAAGTCTAAATTGGGGGCAATATGGCTTGAGATAATCAGAATTCACTCGCAGATGAAGCAGCTTGACAGAGAATGAGAGGCAGATGTCTAAGTTCAGATTTCAAACAGAGAGAGAGAGAGCAACGAGGAAATATGAACGGGGGAGGAAAGCTTGGATTAGGTGCAATAAGAGGCTCATAGTTTAGATGAGGACGGAAGAGACATTTGGGAGTTTGAGTTAACCAAACATCCTCCTGTTAAACCTAAATTTACAGAAAAAGGAGTAGAGAGGTTCTTTTTTCTCTGATTTGAGGAAGTTGTTAAAGATTCAAAATGGTTAAAGGTCTGAAGGACTGTTGTGCTATAAGTATTCTTGCTGCCAAAGCGTTTATTCCAGACTTTCAGAAGTATAATCCTCAGATTAAGAGTCAATAAAACCTGTGCTGCTTCACACCATCAGCTTGTTCCTGAAACTTCCCAGTTAAAGTTTGGGACAGTGAAGGTGAAATCCTGGCCAGGGAATAGAAATGCGGTCATTGATATTGTTCAATTTATTTACAGCAACCGTTTGAAAATGTGAAGGAAATGGGAAGTATGGAAGAGTTGAGATAGAGCGTTAGTAACAATTAAATCATTTCTGGATGAGCATCACGTTCTCAAGCAGCTCCAGTATGATGTAAATGGTATTTCTCATCAACAACTTTGTCAGAAAGTTGTCATATGGAAACTGACAAGATAGATGGAGGAATGGACAGGAATCGGGCTTTAGGGGGAAGGCAGAAGTGAACAGAAAGAATAATATAGAAAATAAAAGTAATGTTAGAACAGTATGCTTCAATTGTCATAAAACTCTGCATGTAAAAGTAAATTGTTGGAAGCAAGTGAATAAACTGGCAGCCGTAACAGGAAAACTTAAGGAGTTTTCAAAAAAGATAGCACCGGTGAAGGAAATGGATATAACTACAGGATTTCACCATACCACTATCACTTTGTTGTCCGCAGGATTTGGCTGTGTGTAAATTTTCTGCTGTGTTTCCCAGATTGGAACAGTAATCATACTTTGAAAGGATATTATTGGTTGCAAAATGCTTTGGGAAAGGCTAAGGTTACAAAAGGCACGAGGACTCCATCAGCACTATCTGCTATGTTCTGCCTGCCTCCATGGACTGGTTAGCGGCTGCCATGGACAATCAGACCCAACACACTCAGTCTCTGCTGGATATACTCACATACTTGCAATCTGTCACTTTTGTCCTCAGCACGAACAGCAAGATGATGGGGCCAAGGTATCTTGATCTCACTCCAGAATAATTGATCAATTAACTAATTTGTGATCTACAAAATCTGAAAGCCCAAACAAAGTCTGTTCTTCTTCTTAATTGGCTACTAATGTTTGTGTATGAATATAAAAATTGGAATAGCACAAATCCACAAATTATGACTATGCTCCCATGCTATTTATTGAATGCTTTGGTTTCCAGACTTTGTTAAACCTGATCTCTTAGATCTCTTCCAATTTTAATTGTTTTCAGTCGGTTTAATAGCACACCTTGCTGCTTTTTTTTTCGAAAGATGTGTTTCTTCCTTGAAACATTAACTCTGTATCTGTCTGCACTGATGCTGCCCAACTTGCTGAGTATGTCCAGCAATTTTGGTTGCATTTCAAGATAGAAGTCTATTAATAAAAAATATTGAACCATTTTAAATGTTTCTAATCTAGCCAAATTAGTAAAATGTATGAGTTAGGCTGACATTTTTTATTTGAGCTTGAAAATTTGGTTATATCTTGTGTTTGTCTTTTGTTTCTTAAAATTTGAGAACTTTACTTTTTCCACAGTGCATGTTAACTTTTGACTTTAACCAGGCTACTTCAGTGACCAACTGTACCGTACTGTGTACATTACCCAAATAAATTTACAACAAGGCCGTTGTTGCTTGGTAGCTTTGTTAGGTTTCTCCTGTATATAATTCAATCCACAGCATAACATTAGGAGTAGAAGTCAGCCATTTTTTTGGTTAAACGTGCCTCAGTATTCAATAACATCATGGCTAATCTGTCCCAGGCCTCAACTACTCTTTCATGCCACCTCCTCATAAATCCCAATATTTAAAATATCCATTTATATACCTCTGCTTTTTAAATACCTTCACTTGTCTAGCCTCCACAACTCTCTGAGGTAGAGAATTGCCGAAGTCCTCTACCCTTGGGAGAAAAAAGTTTTTAGTATTTTGATTTTAAACTGAGGCAATTCAGACCAATCAGTGTATATCAACAAGGATAGGCACGATGAGTGAATGTGTCTTGATTAGACTTTTTGTCTAATCAAGCTGTTTGTTAGAGATTGGAGGATGGAGGCCGACATATGTTCAAAATTCAGTCAACCACTTAAAACCTTTGTAACTTGAATATTATGATCACGTGAGTAAATGGAGGTAACACTGTTTAGATACATAAATGTACAAATTAGGGAAAGTGGCCTCTGTGGTTTGCTCTCTCCAATTTGTTTTTGCATTGGGCTAAGGATGTGGAAGTCTGTACCTCACAAGGCCAAATCAGTCACTCTGAAAATATTTCTGAATGAACTCATTAAATCAGAATTTGGCAGCTTATGTAAGTCCAAATGTCACAAAAATCAAAAAGTGAGGTGTGACATATTGATCGAAGTGTGTCTAGGAAAACTTAACAAACAGCGAAATTCACAACTGATCTTGGAGGAACCTGTTTGGGAGAGGTCATGGCACAGAAACAGGTAAGTGAATAGCTTTAAAGTATAGCCTTGCTGTAATTCTACAATAGTGAGTAGAGTGGGATATTTCTTGATTATATATTTTTGTTGGGATCTGTCTCTTGATTAAATTTTAAAAATCTAAGCCATAAGTATTAAATTAGCCTAGAGCAGTGTTTTGTAGAGCAATAAGACAGTGTTATTTTCTGGGTCTGTAGATTGGAAGGAGCAAAATGGCCTTTAGTAGAGTGATATACTCTTCTTGTCAGATGTGGGAGTTTCAAGAGAGTTTACAGGTTACTGAGGATTATATCTGCAATAAATGTTGTTGGTTGCGAATCCTGTCAGATCGAATGGATCAGTTGAAGTGACAGTTAGAGGCAGTGAGGAATTTACAAGAGCTGGGGGGGTGAGGGTTGGCAGTTATAGGAAGGGAGAAAAGCTGCAAATACAGTTAGGTAGATGGGTTAACTCTAGGAAAGGTAAGAGAGTTAGGTAGGTAGTACAGGAGTCTTCTGTGGCTATCCTTACTTGAAACAAGTATGTTGTTTTGGAAAATGTAGGGGGTGATGGACTTTCAGGGGAATGTAGCACAAACAGTCAAGTTTCTGGTATCAAGACAGGCTCTAATGTAATGAGGGGTATGTCGGGTTCCAAGCGATCGATTTGTGATAGGGGACTCTCTAGTCAGGGGCACAGACAGATGTTTCTGTGGCCAGCAGCGAAAAATCAGAATGGTGTGTTGCTTCCCTGGTGCCTGGATCAAGGATATCACAGAGAGGGTGCAGAATGTTCTCAAAGAGGAGAGGGACCAGCAGGAGGTCAATGTACACATTGGTAGCAACAACATAGGAAGGGAAAAGGATGAGATTCTGAAGGGAGAATATAGAGTTAGGCAGGAATTTAAAAAGGAGGTCCTCAAGGGTAGTAATATCTGGAATATTCCTAGTGCTACAAGCTAGTAACGGCAGGAATAGGAGGATAGAGCCGATGAATACACGGCTGAGGAGCTGGTGTATGGGAGAAGGATTCACATTTTTGGATCATTGGAATCTCTTCTGGGATAGAAGGACAGTTTGCGCCTAATATACTGGGGACTAATATACTGACAGGGAGATTTGCTAGAGTTGCTTGGGAGGATTTAATTTAGTAAGATGGATGGGGGGGTAGAGGGGTAAGAACCAGAGGGATAGTGAGGAAAGAGATCAATCTGAAACTGGTACAGTTGAGAAAAGAAGTGAGTCAAACAGTCAGGGCAGGCAGGGACAAAGCAGAGAACAAGGTAGGACTGATAAATTAAACTGTATTTACCTAAATTCAAGCGGTCCAACAGGAAAGGCAGATGAACTCAGGGCATGGTTAGGAACATGGGACTGGGATTCCTTGGCAAATACAGAAACGTGGCTCAGGGATGGACATGAATGGTAGCTTAATGTCCAGGATAAAAATGCTTCAGGAAGGGTAGAAAGGGAGGCAAGAGAGGAGGGGAGTGGCATTTTTGATAAGGGATAGCATTACAGCTGTACTGAGGGAGGATATTCCCAGAAATACATCCAGGGAGGTTATTTGGGTGGAACTGAGAAATACGAAAGGGATGACCACCTTATTGGGATTGTATTATAGAATCCCTAACAGTCAGCAGGAGAAGCCAAAGGGTTTTTACAAATACATTAAGGACAAACAGAAACTAGGGAGAGAATAGGATCCCTCAGAGATCAGCAAGGCAGCCTTTGTGGGGAGGCGCTGGAGATGGGGCAGATACTAACGAGTATTTGGCATCAGTGTTTACTGTGGAAAAGGATATGGGCGATATAGAATGTAGGGAAATAGATGGTGACATCTTGAAAATTGTCCATATTACAGAGGAGGAAGTGCTGGATGTCTTGAAACAACTAAAGGTGGATAAATCCACAGGACCTGATCAGGTGTACCCTAGAACTCTGTGTGAAGTGACGGAAGTGATTGCTGGGCCCCTTGCTGAGATATTTGTATCATCGATTGTCACAGATGAGGTGCTGGAAGACTGGAGGTTGGCTAACATGGTGCCACTGTTTAATAAAGGTGGTAAGAACAAGCCAGGGAATTATAGACTTGTAAGCCTGACATCAGTGGTGGGCCAGTTGTTGGAGGGAATCTGATGGACATGATTTACACATATTTGGAAAGACAAGGACTGATTATAGATAGTCAACATGGATTTGTGCTTGGGAAATCATATCTCACGAACTTGATTGAGTTTTTTGAAAAAGTAACAAAGAGGATTGATGAGGGCAGAGTGGTGGATATGATCTATATGGACTTCAGTAAGGCATTCAACAAGGTTTCCCATGGTTAGCAAGTCTGGATCTCATGAAATACAGGGAGAACTAGCCATTTGGATACAGAACTGGCTTGAAGATAGAAGACAGAGGGTTGTGGTGGAGGGTTGTTTTTCAGACTGGAGGCCTGTGACTTGTGGAGTGCCACAAGGATCAGTGTTGGGTCCACTACATTTTGTCATTTATATAAATGATTTGGATATGAGCATAAGATTTATGGTTAGTAAGTTTGCAGATGACACCAAAATTGGAGGTGTAGTGGACAGCGAAGAAGGTTACCTCAGATTACAACGGGATCTTGATCAAATGACCCAATGGGCTGAGGAGTGGCAGATGGAGTTTACTTTAGAGAAATGTGAGGTGCTGCATTTTGGGAAAGCAAATCTTAGCAGGACTTATCCACTTAATGATAAGGTCCGAGAGAGTGTTGCTGAACAAAGATTGATAAATTCTTGATGTCACAAGGAATTAAGGGCTATGGGGAGAATGCGGGTAAGTGGAGTTGAAATGCCCATCAGCCATGATTGAATGGCGGAGAGGACTCAATGGACCGAATGGCCTTACTTTCACTCCTATGTCTTATGGTCTTATGGTCTTAAAGAGACCTTGGAGTGCAGGTTCACAGTTCCTTGAAAGTGGAGTCGCGGGTAGATAGAATAGTGAAGAACGCATTTAATATGCTTTCCTTTATTGGACAGAGCATTGGCAATAGTAGTTGAGAGGTCATGTTGCAGCTGTGCAGGATGTTGGTTAGGCGACTTTTGAAATGTTGCATGCAGTTCGAGTCTCCTTCCTATTGGAAGGATGTTGTGAAACTTGAAAGGGTTCAGAAAAGACTTACGAGGATGTTGCCAGGGTTAAAGGATTTGAGTGAGAAGGAGAGGTTGAACAGGCTGGGGCTGTTTTCCTGGAGCATCGGAGACTGAGAGGTGATCTTATAGAGGTTTATAAAATCATGAGGGGCATGGATAGGATAAATAGACAAGGTCTTTTCCCTGGGGTGTGGGAGTCCAGAACTAGAGAGCGTTGGATTAGAGTGAGAGGGGAAAGATTTAAAAGGGACCTAAGGGGCAACTTTTTCATGCAGAGGGTACTGCCTGTATGGACTGAGCTGCCAGAGGAAGTGGTGGAAGCTGGTAAAATTGCAATATTTAAAAGGCATCTGGATGGGTATGTGAATAGGAAGGGTTTGGAGGGATATGGGCCGGGTCCCGGCAGGTGGAATTACATTGGGTTGTGATATCTGGTCGGCATGGATGAGTTGGACTGAAGGGCCTGTTTCCGTGCTGTACATCTCTATGACTCTAATACAAACAAAAACAGAAACTGCAGGAGAAACTTAGCAGGGCTGGCAGTATCTGTTGGAGAAAACGGTTTTAATGTAACTGGTCTCAAAATGTTAACCCTGTTTTTATCTCCAGACCTGCTGAGTCCTACAGCATTATTTATTTTTGTTTCAGATTTCCATCCTCCACAGGAGGATGTTAATACAAGCTGAAGATAGCCATTCAGGTTATTCGGTATTTACTGGCTGTCTGAAAGAGGGCATCATCCTTTTCATTATCTCCCATTCACCTGCAAAATGTTCTTTCTCAGGCAGTTAGAGTCATAGAGATGTACAGCACGGAAACAGACCCTTCGGTCCCTCTCATCCATGCCAACCAGATATCACAAATTAATCTAGAAGAAAGTGAGGACTGCAGACGCTGGAGATCAGAGTCAAAACTGGTGCTGGAAAAGCACAGCCAGACAGGCAGCATCCGAGATCCGAGGAGCAGGAGAATCAACGTTTCAAGCATAAGCCATTCATCAGGAATGTGGGGGGGGGGGGTACCTAAGGGGGCTGAGAGATAAATGGGATGGGGGTGGGGCTAGGGGGAAGGTGGCTGAGAATGCAATAGGTCGATAAAGGTGGGGGGCGGTGATGAAGGTGATAGGTCGACAAAGGTAGGAGGGGCGGTGATGAAGGTGATAGGTCGGAGGGAGGGTGGAGTGGATAGGTGAGAAAGAAGATGGACAGGTGAGACAGTTCAAGGGGGCGGTGATGAGTTAGAGGGTTGGATCTGGGATGAGGTGGGGGGGGGGAAGATGAGGAAACTGGTGAAATCGATGTTGATGTTGTGTGTGGTTTGCCAGCAGTTGGCCTATATCCCACCAAACCCTTCCTATTCATATACCCATCCAGATGCCTTTTAAATGTTGTAAGTGTACCAGCCTCCACCACTTCCTCTGGCAGCTCATTCCATACACACAGTTGCCCCTTCGGTCCCATTTTTCCCCTCTAACCCTAAACCTATGCCCTCTAGTTCTGGACTCCCCCACCTCAGGGAAAAGACCTTGTCTATTAACCCTATCCATGCCCCTCATGATTTTATAAACCTCTGTCCAGTCACCCCTCAGCCTCCGATGCTCCAGGGAAAACAGCCCCAGCCTATTCAGCCTCTCCCTATACAGAGGCACCTCGATTATCCAAAGGACATGGCCAGGGAGAATTTCCTTTGGTTAATTGAATTCCAGATAACATAGTTTAGCCGTGCATTGGGACCTTACGATCTTGCCGGATAATCCGCTATTCGGATAATCAAATGCCGGATAATCGAGGTTCCTCTGTCGCTCTGACCCTGGCAACATCCTTGTAAATCTTTTCTGAACCCTTCCAAGTTTCACAACATCCTTCCTGTAGGAGGGAGACCAGAATTGCACATAGTGTTCCAAATTTTCTTTCTGCATCCCTGTTTTATTCTGCTGTGTGCAATTTCAGGGCTTTTGACTTGCCCCAGCAATTCTCAACATAAAATTATATTTTAAAAGGCCCAAGTTCTCACAGTTGTGAAGCCAGGTCTGAATTACGTTCAGCTAACTCATGGAAGTCTCTCTCTTTCTCATGGAGTCTGCTGGTCAGCTCTCTGAGTTCCCATTTACTCTTGGAAAGTTCATCCGTGTGATACTGAAGTTCATCTGGAAAAAGAGAAAATTTGTAATCCTAATGAACACCTGTCCCACTGAAATAAAGCTCTTAATTTGCTCCTGGCCCTTTTTCAGTTTTCATGCTGTGTTTGAACCACAATTGAAAACATGTCTCTCCGTTATATAATGTTTCCCAATCCTCTCTCCTCCTCTGCTGGGACTCAAAAAGTGGCTTCCAATTTAGTGGGCCTGTGTGAGTGAATTTACCACCAACATCCTCCTTTTTGGTGCATCACCCACCCTGAAGACGGTGCCAGGGTTTGCAATGCAGTTGGCACAGAGGTTGGCACAGCTGAAGCAGATAGGAGGGTCCAGGTTTCTGTCAGCATGGAGGAGCCCTGAGGTCAGGGGAGTAATAAGTGCCTTCATGTAGAGGTGGATTCTCCTGGATAGGTGTGGGGCAGGAGAGTGGAATGGGCACAGGGTCATCCTGCCTAGAGTGGGGAGTGCCCTGTGAAATAAGCCTTGGATTACATCAACCTGCTGGTCCCTTGGATGGAGTGGATAGCCTCCAGGGCGTTTCACAGCCAGCCCACTGCTGGGCCACTTCGTTGGCAACAGGACAGAGCCCTCTTGCATCCACAGGCTGTCACATGCAGCTCAGTGAATCCTATATGGGACATGAGTTGGCAAGGATTGGCCAACAGATGAGATGTACCTCTGCTCAGCTTCCTTCTTCACACTTCCAACAGGGGGCACTGTGGTTGGGAATCACTGCGATTCTCATTTGGCAATTTTCTTCCACGTGTGTGTGTGTGCCACTGTGTGTGTGTTTATGTGTGTGTGTGTGTGTCACTGAGTGTGTGTTTATGTGTGTGTGTGTGTGTCTGTGTATGTGTGTGTATGAGTGTGCGTGTATGAGTCTGTGCATTCTGTGTGTGTGAGACACTGTGAATGTGTGTGTGTGTGTGTGTGAGTGTGTGTGTTCTGTGTGTATGAGTGTGTGTGTCTGTGTATGTGTGTGTATGAGTGTGTGTGTGAAAGTGTGTGTGTGAGTGTGTGTTCTGTGTGTATGTCACTGTGTATGTGTGTGTTTGTATGAGTGTGTGTTCTGTGTGTATGTATGTGTGTCACTGTGTATGTGTGTGTATAAGTGTGTGTTCTGTGTGTATGTGTGTGTTCTGTGTGTATGTGTGTGTGTCACTGTATGTGTGTGTTTGTATGAGTGTGTGTGTTCTGTGTGTATGTGAGTGTCACTGTGTATGTATGTGTGTGTGTAAGTGTGTGTGTATGAGTGTGTGTGTTCTGTGTGTATATGTGTGTGTCACTGTGTGTGTGTAAGTGTGTGTGTATGAGTATGTGTATTCTGTCTGTGTGTGTGTGTCACTGTGTATGTGTGTTGTTGAGTGTGTGTTCTGTGTGTATGTGTGTATCAGTGTGTGTGTATGAGTGTCTGTGTTCTGTGTGTGTGTGTCACTGTGTATGTGTGTGTATGAGTGTGTGTGTATGAGTGTGTGTTCTGTGTGTATGTGTGTGTCACTGCGTATGTATGTGAATGTGTGTGTGTTTATGAGTGTGTGTGTTCTGTGTGTATGTGTGTGTGTCACTGTGTATGTGTGTGTGTATGAGTGTGTGTAAGTGTGTGTTTATGAGTGTGTGTGTTCTGTGTGTATGTGTGTGTGTCACTATGTATGTGTGTGTGTATGTGTAAGTGTGTGTGTATGAGTGTGTGTGTCACTGTGTATGTGTGTATGTGTAAGTGTGTGTTGTGTGTGTATGTGTGTGTCACTGTGTATGTGTGTGTGTACATGTAAGTGTGTGTGTATGAATGTGTGCGTAAGTGTGCATGTATGAGTGTGTGTGTTCTGTGTGTATGTCACTGTGTATGTGTGTGTGTATGTGTAAGTGTGTGTGTGTATGAGTGTGTGTTGTTGTGTGTATGTGTGTGTATATGTAAATGTGTGTGTATGAGTGTGTGTGTGTATGAGTGTGTGTGTTCTGTGTGTGTGTGTCACTGTGTATGTGTGTATGAGAGTGTGTGTATCCTGTGTGTATGAGTGTGTGTGTAAGTGTGTGTGTATGTGTGTGTGTTCTGCGTGTATGTGTGTGTGTCACTATGTATGTGTGTGTGTATGTGTAAGTATGTGTGTGTGTTCTGCGTGTATGTGTGTGTGTCACTATGTATGTGTGTGTGTATGTGTAAGTGTGTGTGTATGAGTGTGCGTGTATGTATGTATGAGTGTGTGTGTATGAGTGTGTGTATTCTGTGTGTGTGTGTGTCAGTGTGTGTGTGTCTGTGTGTGTTCTGTGTGTGTGTGTAAGTGTGTGTATGAGTGTGTGTTTTCTGTGTGTATGTGTGTGTGTCACTATGTATGTGTGTGTGTATGTGTAAGTGTGTGTGTATGAGTGTGCGTGTATGTATGTATGAGTGTGTGTGTAAGTGTGTGTATGAGTGTTTGTGTCAGTGTGTGTGTGTGTTAGAGAGACCAGAATTTTATACAGCCTCAGCTGTACATCCTGCTCTTATGTTCTAATCCTCTTGAAATGAATGCTCACCTTGCATTTGCCTTCCTAACCATCAACTGAATTTATATGTCAACCTGAAGTGAATTCTAAACCAGCCCTCTTAAGCCCCTTTGTGCTTCAGATTTCTGAAGTCTTTCCCCATTTAGAAAATAGTCTTAGACCTCTATTCTTTTGGCCACAGTGTATAATCCCAGACATTCCAACATTATATTCCAACTGCCAACTCCTTTGCCCACTCTCCCAGCCCGTTCAAATCTTTCTGTAGCCTCATCGCCTCTCCAACACGGCCTGTCCCTCCACCTAGCTTTGTGTCATCTGCAAACTTAGCAACAGTGTGCTCAGCTCCTTCATTCAGATTGTAAATGTATAACGTGAATAGTTGTGGTTCCAACATGGAACTCCACTAGTCACTGGCTTAAATCCTGAAAAAAACCCCTCTGTCCCCATACTGCCATCTGCCAGTCAGCTGATCCTCAATACATGTCAGTACCTTGCCTCTAACACCATGGACTCTTACCTTATTCAGCAGCCTCCTGTGTGCCACCTTGACAGAGGTCCTCTGGATCAGGTCTACTGGGCTCTCCTTTATCTAACCTGCTTGTTACTTCCTCAAAGAATTCTAACATTTTTGTCAGGCATGACCTCCTTGAGAAAGTCTATAGCCTTAAAACTTGTCCTTAAACATTTGGACTAAAATGCAATGTTGAATTATAGAACACATTTGCTACACTCTAGAAAATAGCCAGGCAGGGAGGATCTGGCCCTGAAAAAGAAGGTAAAAACATCTGTTCTCACCAAGTGATAACAGGATGCTGTAAGGCAATTAAGAACATTTGCCTTAACATCAGTGCCTTAAAAGAGTTCAGAAAAGATGTACAAGGATGTTGCCAGGGTTGGAGGGTTTGAGCTACAGGGAGAGGATGAACAGGCTGGGGCTGTTTTCCCTGGAGCGTCGGAGGCTGAGAGGTGACCTTATAGAGGTTTACAAAATGATGAGGGGCATGGATAGAGTAAATAAACAAGGTCTTTTTGCTGAGTGGGGGAGTCCAGAACTAGAGGGCATAGGTTTAGGGTAAGAGGGGAAAGGTATAAAAGAGATCAAAGGGGCAACGTTTTCACGCAGAGGGTGGTATGTGTGTGGAATGAGCTGCCAGAGGAAGTGGTGGAGGCTGGTACAATTACAGCATTTAAAAGGCATCCAGATGAGTATATGAATAGGAAGGATTTGGAGGGATATGGGCCGGGTGCTGGCAGTTGGGACTAGATTGGGTTGGGATATCTGGTCGGCATGGATGGGCTGGACTGAAGGGTCTGTTTCCATGCTGTACATCTCTATGACTCTATGACTCTGTGTAAGCAGGACACCGAGTGATAACGTTCATGGCTGCTCCCTTGTGAACTGGATGACAGCGTTTGATTCTGACTCCAAATCAAAACTCGGTATTATCAAAACTCGGTATTATCAAAAACCTTGTAATTAATTGTCAGGCCCTATCAATTACAATGGATTCTTATTACCCCTTGCAAGTGAGGCAGACACAGAAGGAAAAACATCTTTTCTCTTACAAATCCCTGACTTGAGAGTTCAAAAGGACACTAGAGAGAGAGAGAACGAGAGAGAGACCATTTTAGTGCTGGGACTGCTGAAGTCAGTAGAAAATTAACTCTTGTGCTTACTTGCTATGGATTGAATTTAATTGCATTTTGAGACTTTATGATGATTTTGAGTAGCCATTACTGGTTCTGAAATGCAAACTCTGTAAAAGGTAATATTGATGAAGCTTTAACTTACTTGCTGTTCTTACAGACCATGACTGCCCCACTGTCAATTCTAACTAGTCAGATCTTATGTCTTATTTGAATTTGAATCACAATCCTGAAAAGAAAGCATGTTTAATTCGAGGCTAATGAATCAGTTTAAATGCAACCTTATGGTAACATCTCAGCCTCAGGTACAGAATGATTCAGTGCTTAAGATAAAAAGCAGGAGTCTGCTCCGAGCTTAAAAATTACTCTCAACCTAATGTTGAAAAGATTCTTGCACAATGTGTCAGGAAGCCATTTCATGGTCAAATGTTTGCCCTCCTTGCTAAGAAGCTGTTTTGTCAAACAATTGTATCTGACCTGTGAGCTGTGCAAGGTTACCTTATAACATTTAGACTGGTACTTCTCTGTGATAGGAACTTATCTCGCCAGCAGACACCTAACTCGGCTGGATTTGTTTTGACAACCTGCTGGATAGCTCAAGACCTGTAGGAGTGATCAGTGAAGCGCACACAGACCTGTCAATTAACTTCTCTTCCTTACGAATTATTGTCTTTCACTATTATCTGTTTAATTTTGTGAATGTTTTGTATAAAGGAAGCCTGTTTGTGACAGGAGGACAGAGGAGCCTGCAAGAGTTCTTAAAGAACAGCGATCCCCTACTCTCCTGGGTTACAGAACCTAGTCAGTTTAGCTTATGGTATCAGTGTTATGTTGTAACAGTGATGCTATCGGTAAATAAAAGGGATGAGTAAAATTTAACTAAATGGTCTGTAAGAGGTTTTTTTATTCCAGACCACGATTTCTGGGATGGACCAACAGAGGCTTATAGGTTGAGCCTTCAAGGGATTCCCTGGTCTGTTTAACATCCCCTTGATGAAACTCTGCTGACTCGGCCCTATTTTACCATGCACTTCCAAGTACTCTGCAATCTCATCCTTAATAATAGACTCTATAATCTTACCAGTGACTGAGGTCAGGCTCATGGCCTATAGTTTGCAGTTTTATGCCTCTCTCCTTTGTTAAACAGGGCTATTGCATTGGCCATTTTCCAGTCCTCTGGAACCCTCCCTGACTCCAGTCATTCCTGAAAGATCCCGACCAATGTCTCTGTAATGTCCTCAGAGCTTTCTCTGGACTGCTTCCAACAGTAGTGTATCTTACCACATTGTTCACAGTGTTCCAGCTGTGATTTAGTTAGTATAGTTTTAACAAGACCTCCCATTTTTATATCCATTCCCTTTGAAATAAAGGTCAACATTCAATGTTTTTTCTCTAATACACGCTGAACTTGTATGTGAGCTTTTAGAGATTCATGCACAAGGAAGTCCAAATCCCTCTGGCCTCAGCTTTCAGCAGTCTTTCTCCATTTAAACAATATTCAGCTCCTCTATTCTTCCTGCCAAACTGCACAACCTCACATATATCCATTTGCTAGGTTTATGCCCATTCACTTAAACCATCAATATCCCTCTTCAGACTCCTTGTGTCATCCTCATCACTTACTGTCTCATCTACTTCTGTGACATTTACTTCCATCATCCAAGTCCTGAGCGTCTTGTTTTCATTGTTAGACCATTCCTTCCCCATTCGGCAACTCCCTCCCTAAGTCTCTCCTGCTCTCTCTCCCCCTCATGCTTTTTAGAACTCATCTCATTCTCAAAAGTATTCCTCAAGTCGGTCTTTATTAGATTTTACCTCATCATGCTCATGAGCAGTTTCATTACATTCAAGGCAACACAGAAATGCAGTTTGTTGTTGTGCTGACCTTGCAGATTGGAGTTTCGCTTGCTGAGGTCACCAATTTGATTCCTGTGTCCTGCAATAGTTTCCTTCTGACTGGTGATCTGTTTTAGCAATGATGTCTGTTTAGAAAGACAAAATAGTTGGACATCAAAGATGAGATATTGTGAAAGTACATGTCAGTCCCCTTTAAGAAAGCTCAGCTGACACTGGACTTCCTGCAGTCACAGAGATTCTGAGCACTTTCCAGGTCAGAAATACATCCATTAAAGAACAGGGTCAAAGGTCATCAGCAAATTGCCTCTGCTGATGGTCTGTCCCTTTAGGATTGGGGTTCAAGTCCAGTTTCCAGAGGAAGGTGTCTCCAGACTGTGTTGGTCATGAGCTCCTCTGAGTTTTCACCTCCATTAGGATTAGGACAAGGGAGCCTGGGCTGCACAGACTCACCCTCAGAGAGGGATCACTGCTGCATCTGGAAGCCAAGAGCACAGCCCAACAATCAAACCAATTCACAGGGGAATCAGATTGATACTTACGAAATACTGAGGGGCCTGGATAGAGTGGCTGGGAAGAAGATGTTTCCATCAGTGGGAGAGACTAGGACCTGAGGGCACAGCCTCAGGGTGAAGGGACAACCCTATCGAACTGAGAAGAGGAGGCGTTTCCTCAGCCAGAGGGTGAGGAATCTGTGGAACTCCTTGCTGCAGAGAGCTGTGGAAGCCAAGCCACTGACAGTATTTGAGACAGAGACAGAGGCTGGTTATGATCCACATCAACTCCAGTTCCTCAGCCTGCCTCGGATCCCCTGTAACTTGTCTACTGATGGAGCAGGTCCACTGCGGATGCTATTTCCCTAGCCCTGCACTCAACCCCGGAATATCTGCACAAGGACACCTACGTCAGATTCCTGCTCATTGACTACAGCTCCACCATTATCCCCTCCAAACTGATCCCAAACCTCCAAGACCTCGGTGTCGGCTCCACCCTCTGCAACTGGATCCTCAGCTTCCTGACCCACTGACCGCAATCAGTGAAGACAGACAACAGGACCTCCCCCACAATAACACGCAAAACTGGACCACACCCCCAAGGGTGTGTCCTCAGCCCCCTACCTGTACTCCCCTTACACCCACGAGTGTGTAGCCAAATTCTGGATGAGCGCCATCTACAGGTTGGCTGATGACACCATCGTGGTGGGACGAATATCAAACAACAGTGAGTCAGATAGGAGGTAGAAGGTGCAACGAGAACAACCTCTCTCTAAACATCAGCAAAACTAAAGAACTGATCACTGACTTCAGAAAGAAATGAAGAGAACATGCCCCCAATTAGATCAACGGAGCCGAGGTTGAGGGGGTGGAGAACATCAACTCCCCCAGAATGACAGTAACCGACAATCTGTCCTGCACTTCCCACGTATGTGTGACGGTCAAGAAGGCACAACAACGCCTCTTCTTCCTCAGGTGCCTCACCATAAGGACCGTCACCAATTTTTGCAGATGCACCATAAGAAGCAGACTGTCCGGGCACATAATGGCTTGGCACAGTAACTGCTCTGCCCAGGATCATAAGAAATTACAGAAGGTGGCGTGCACAGACCAGACCATCACAGAAGCCAACCCTTCCATCCATGGACTCCATTTATGTGTCTTGGTGCCGCAGAAAGGCTGCCAACATCATCAAAGACCCTCCCACCCCAGTAATGATCTCCCACAATTCTTCCATCAGGTACAAGATACAGAAGTCTGAACACATGCACCAGCAGGTTCAGGAACAGCTTCTTCCTGACCGTTATTAGACTGATGAAGGGGCTCTCTATCCTGAAGTAATGCTGATCTTGTTAATGTTTATCTTGCCACGTGCACGCCCTGTGCAGTATAACCTGTGTGCCTCACTCTGTCTATGTCTTTTTCGCCCAAACACCTGTATGTCCTTGCTTATTATGATTTGTCTATACTGCTCATAAACAATGTTTTTCACTGTTCTTAGGTACACATGACAATAAATAAAAAAAGTTAGGTTTGTGATGAGTAAAGAGATCAAGGAGTTTGGGGAGAAGGCAGGAGAAAGAAGTTGAGAAACAGCTCAGCCATGATTGAATGGGGGAGCAGACTTATTGGACTGAATAGCCTAATTCTCTCCTATATCTTATCGTCTTTACTTAGTTTCCAAGAGAATCAAAAGTCAACAAAAAAATTTACAGCAATTTTTTTCAACATTCCAATTTTGGGTGCCTGGGATATCACTGCCTGGGCCATTCTCAGCTGAATTGTTAATGCACTGCAGTCACATGGAGCCTGTTGAGATCTTGGGTAATGTTCGATACTGAGCGATTGGCCATTTTGGATTCAGCCATGTTGCTGTGGGATTTGAGTCACCTCCAGGCCAGGCTGAGATGCAGATTTATGACGAATTCAGTGTTAATTCTTCTTAGCTGCTTTCATGGCATTTGAATTCAAATCAAAAGAACATTAAACACAGTCACTGGGATCCCAGAGCAGAACCATTTCCATTCTGTTAGCTTCCTGTTAATGGAGAGTACGGAACAAACAATTCAGGGACAGAAGGAGGACATTCACTCCATAGTTACAGTCAAGTAGATCAGAGCTGTACTAGAGCTCAAACCCATTTCAAACTGGTCCATGTTCAGCCCTTACAATGGCGAGACTGGTGTCAGAGCCATACCCAGCCAAAGGGGCATGAGATGTATTTGTTTGTCCAAGCTCCTGGTGAGATCACCACAGCCAAGGCCATCATCATGATCAGCTTGTGCCACATCATTAACATCACCATCATCCATCCCTGCCTCAGCACAGCTGCTACTGCTGTCACCCTGATCCAAATCTCGTTACTGTGTGATTCCACAATTCCAATGTTTGCTGACAGTACGGCACTCCCTCAGCACTGACCCTCCGACAGTGCGGCACTCCCTCAGCACTGACCCTCCGAAAAGCATCCCACCCAGACTCACCCACCCAGCCCTATCCCTGTAACCCTGCATTTCCAATGATTGATGCATCTAACCTACACATCTGTGGACAATATGGGACAATTTAGCATGAGTCAAAAAGTGTGGCGCTGGAAAAGCACATCTGGTCAGACAGCATCTGTGCAGCAGGAGAGTCGACGCTTCGGGCATAAGCTCTTCATCAGGAAAGTGAGCCTTGACGAAGAGCTTATGCTTGAAACGTCGACTCTCCTGCTCCTCGGATGCTGCCAGATTGGCTGTGCTTTTCCAGCACCACACCTTTTGACTCTGATCTCCAGCATCTGCAGTCCTCATTTTCTCCCCGCAATTTCCTATGGCCTATGCAACCTAACCTGCACATCATTGGATTGTGGGAGGAAACCCATGCAGACACGGGGACAATGTGCAAACTCCACACAGACAGTCACCCAAGGATGGAACTGAGCCAGTATCCCTGATGCTGTGAGGCAGCGGTGCTAACCACTGAGGCATGGTGTGAAGCCCAGTGTTATTCTGTCAGATTGCTGCTTTCTGATGATTGTCCCTTAATGAGAGGGAGGCAGAGAAGTATCTTCCATTGGCCGTGAGTTAAAGAAGCCCCAGCCTCTCCTGGGTATATCTACGCTGCCTGCTCCCCCTCAAACAACTGGCTCTATCACTCACCACCTCCTTCTCCTTCTCCTCCTGAGCCTTCTTCAGATCATTGTACAGAGCCGTCATTTTCACCTCCAGCTTCTTGTGACTTTCCCGAAGTTGTGTGTTTTGTTGCTTGAGCTGGGAGACCTCTCGCTGTGGGTTTAGGGGCATTAATACAAACCAGAGTGTGAGGAACAGGGAGAACAGAATAATGGCCCCAAAAGGGTGCATTATGATTAAGGATTTTAAAGATCTCGGCATTATCCTGTCTGCCTGGATGTAGGAATTTATTTGTCAGTGTTCAGACAGCAGCAAGGGACAATGCACTGAGGGTTCTGTTTGGAGATTTACTCTGCCTTTATACAAACACATACTACAGTTTCACTTTCCCAACGTCATCAGAAACTTACTAGGTCGACATCCACTTCCTGGAACCCACATAGTGCTCACAGCTATGTTGAAGTGGTCACACAAGATCATTGGCTGGGGATTACAGACAGAAACTGCAGCATCACTTTGAGCAGGTCTGGCTACTGTGGAGAGAGAGAGAGAGAGAGAGAGAAACAGGGGGGAAGTGTTTCAATTTGATGCCGGCATCCAGGAGGGTGATTTGATTGGGTGATTGAGAGACAGATCGTTTCAGGAGCTGAGGACCCAGGTGGGCAGTGTCCAGGTCAAGTCGAGAACAAAAGTCTTGTTTGAAATGTTGCAAATCCCTCTATTAATAACTGCTTTGGCTGACAGATCCAACAACACTCAAGCAACTTGACAGTATCTGGGACAAAGCAGCCCCCACTTCATCAGCACCACATCCACAAACATCCACTCCCTCCATCACCGGTGCTCAGTAGCAGCAATGTTTACTATCTACACAAAGCACTGCAGGAAATCACCAAAGATCCTCAGACAGCACCTTCCAAACCCATGAGCACTTCCATCCAGAAGGTCAAGGGCAGCAGACACATGCGAACACCACCTCCTGCATGTTTCCCTCCGAGCCCCTCACCATCCTGACTTGGGAATACATCGCTATTCCCTCAGTGTCGCTAGGTCAAAATCCTGAATTTCCTCCCTAAGGGCATTTTGGATGTTGAACCATGGACTGCAGTGGTTCAGGAAGACAGCTCACCTCCACCTTCTCAAGGGGCAACTAGGGACCATCCCAGCCAGAGATGCCCACATCCCCCAAACGAATAAATTTTAAAACTGTACAAGAGGTGGCACGGTGGCTCAGTGGTTAGCACTGCTGCCTCACAGCGCCCGGACCCAGGTTCAATTCCAGCCTTGGCCGACTGTCTGTGTGGAGTTTGCACATTCTCCCCGTGTCTGCGTGGGTTTCCTCTGGGTGCTCCGGTTTCCTCCCACTGTCTAAAGGTGTGTAGATTACGTGAATTGGCCATGCTAAATTGCCCGTAGTGTTCAGGGATATGCAAGTTAGGTGCATTAGCTGAAAATGTGTTGCTGGAAAAGCGCAGCAGGTCAGGCAGCATCCAGGGAACAGGGGAATCGACGTTTTGGGCATAAGCCCTTCTTCAGGAAGGGCTTATGCCCGAAACGTCAATTCTCCTGTTCCCTGGATGCTGCCTGACCTGCTGCGCTTTTCTAGCAACACATTTTCAGCTCTGATCTCCAGCATCTGCAGACCTCACTTTCTCCTCAAAGTTAGGTGCATTAGTCAGGGGTAAAATATAGAGTATTAGGGAAGGGGAATGGGCCTGGGGGGGTTACCTCTTCGGCAGGTTGGTGTGGGCTTGTTGGGCCGAAGGGCCTGGCTCCAACAGGGATTCTATGATTCTATGAAGCCCCATTATCCAGAGAACACAGTGTTCCACAGCAGCCTGTAAAGAAGAGTCAACTAAGGAACAATGTTGAGGATGGTTCTAACCTACCATCCAACACACAAGCACATCAATGTGAGGTAGGGACCCCCCAGCAGCAGCCCCGTCCCATCAGCGAATTGGAAGGAAACTACTTGTTAAGTGCTCTGAATAAAAAATAATTGTGGGAGCTGGAATCCGGAAACACAAACAGAGGATGCTGAAGAAACTCAACAACTCTGGCAGTGTCTCAGGTGACTGTTCTTCTGAATGGAAAGCAGCTGGGAAATGGTGGGGTCTACGCTGATGACTGGGGAGGGTGGGGTTAGGGTGGGTGGAGTCTACGCTGACAACTGGGGAGGGTGGGGTTAGGGTGGGTGGGGTCTACGCTGACAACCGGGCAGGGCGGGGGGTAGGGTGGTTGGGGTCTACGCTGATGACCGTGGAGGGTGGGGTTAGGGTGGGTGGGGTCTATGCTGACGACGGGAGGGTGGGGTTAGTGTGGGTGGGGTCTACGCTGACGACTGGGGAGGGTGGAGTTAGGGTGGGTGGGGTCTACGCAGACGACTGGGGAGGGTGGAGTTAGGGTGGGTGGGTCTACGCTGACAACGGGAGGGTGGGGTTAGTGTGGGTGGGGTCTACATTGATGACTGGTGAGGGTGGGGTTAGTGTGGGTGGGGTCTACGCTGACGACCGGGGAGGGCGGGGGGTAGGGTGAGTGGGGGGGAATGGGGAGGAATGGCAGGAGGGCGGGGGTAGGGTGGGTTGGTTCTATGCTGATGACTGGGGAAGGCAGGGTAGGGTGGGTGGAGGGAGATTGGGAGGATGGGGGAAGGAGGTGAGTGGAGTGGGTGGGGGACATGGAGAGTATGGGAGGAGTGTGGGAGGGGGATGGAGAGGATGGGGGAGGTGGGGAGGGGAATGGAGAGGATGGGGGAGGGTGGGGGTGGGATGGGGAGGATGGGGGAGGGGGGGAGGGGAATGGAGAGGATGGGGGAGGGCGGGTGTGTTTGTCAGGGAGATGTTGGGAATGGAGTGCCAAAAAGAGATCGTGTGAGAAGCCAACAAAGGGATTGCTGAGACTTGGGTATGTTTCAATAAAGGTTTCCTCTCATCCTCCTAACTTCCAACAGTGCAGGCTCAACCCGCTGCAACTTCTGTTCATTCTTATCTCCCTCCATTCCAGACCAAACCTTCATGATCCTTCACTGGACAGCCTCCAAGGCCAGTTTATCTTTCCTTAGTTAAGGGACCCAAAACTGTTCACAGTGTTTCAGTTGTGGCTTGAATTATGCCTTATATACTGTTAATCGGCAGGGGTTACTGTGGCACTGTCTAGGAGTGGCACTTTCTGAGTGTGGTGCTGTCCGTGTGTGGCACTGCCCGAGTGTGGCACTGTCTGTGTGTGGCACTGTCTGTGTGTGGCACTGTCTGAGTGTGGCGCTGTCTGTGTGTGGCACTGTCGGAGTGTGGCACGGTTCGAGTGTGGCACTGTCTGTGTGTGGCACTGTCTGAGTGTGGCACTGTCTGAGTGTGGTACTGTCTGATTGTGGCACTGTCGGAGTGTGGCACTGTCTGTGTGTGGCACTGTCTGTGTGTGGCACTGTCTGAGTGTGGCGCTGTCCGTGTGTGGCACTGTCGGAGTGTGGCACGGTTCGAGTGTGGCACTGTCTGAGTGTGGCACTATCTGAGTGTGGCATGGTGCAAGTGTGGCACTGTCTGAGTGTGGTTATGTCCGAGTGTGGCACGGTCTGAGTGTGGCACTGTCCAAGTGTGGCACTATCCAAGCGTGGCACTGTCTGAGTGTGGTACTGTCCGAGTGTGGCACTGTCTGAGTGTGGCACGGTTTGTGTGTGGCACTGTCAGTGTGTGCCACTGTCTGAATGTGGCACTATCTGGGTGTGGCACTGTCCAAGTGTGGCACTGTCTGTGTGTGGCACTGTCCGAGTGTGGCTCTGTCCGAGTGTGGCACTGTCGGAGTGTGGCATGGTCTGTGTGTGGCACTCTCTGAGTGTGGCACCATCTGAGTGTGGCATTCTCTGAGTGTGGCACGGTCCAAGTGTGGCACCTTCTGAGTGTGGCACGGTCCGAGTGTGGCACTGTCCATGTGTGGCATTGTTTGGGTGTGGCACTGTCTGAGTATGGTACTGTCCAAGTGTGGTATTGTCGGAGTGTGGCATGGTCCGAGTGTGGCACTGTCTGTGTGTGGTACTGTCCAAATGTGGCACTGTCTGTGTGTGGCACTGTCCCAGTGTGGCTCTGTCCGAGTGTGGCACTGTCGGAGTGTGGCACGGTCGGAGTGTGGTACTGTCTGATTGTGGTACTGTCTGATTGTGGCACAGTCGGAGTGTGGCACTGTCTGAGTGTAGCACTGTCTGAGTGTGGCACTGTCTGAGTGTGGCACATTCCAAGTGTGGCACTGTCCGAGTGTGGCACTGTCTGAGTGTGGCACTATCAGAGTGTGGCATGGTGCAAGTGTGGCACTGTCTGAGTGTGGTTATGTCCGAGTGTGGCACTGTCGGAGTGTGGCACTATCTGAATGTGGCATGGTGCAAGTGTGGCACTGTCTGAGTGTGGTTATGTCCGGGTGTGGCACGGTCTGAGTGTGGCACGGTCTGAGTGTGGCACTGTCTGAGTGTGGCACTATCTGAGTGTGGCATGGTGCAAGTGCGGCACTGTCTGAGTGTGGTTATGTCCGGGTGTGGCACTGTCCGAGTGTGGCACGGTCTGAGTGTGGCACTGTCCAAGTGTGGCACTATCCAAGTGTGGCACTGTCTGAGTGTGGTACTGTCCGAGTGTGGCACTGTCTGAGTGTGGCACGGTTTGTGTGTGGCACTGTCAGTGTGTGCCACTGTCTGAATGTGGCACTGTCCGTGGTGGCACTGTCCGAGTGTGGCACCGTCTGAGTATGGCACTCTCTGAGTGTGGCAAGGTCCGACTGTGGCACTGTCTGAGTGTGGCACTGTCTGAGTGTGGCACTGTCCGAGTGTGGCACGGTCCGAGTGTGGCATTGTCTGAGTGTGGCACTGTCCAAGTGTGGCACTGTCCGAGTGTGGCACGGTCCGAGTGTGGCATTGTCTGAGTGTGGCACTGTCCAAGTGTGGCACTGTCTGTGTGTGGCACGGTCTGAGTGTGGCACTCTCTGAGTGTGGCACGGTCCGAGTGTGGCACCATCTGAGTGTGGCACTGTCCGTGTGTGGCATTCTCTGAGTGTGGCACGGTCCGAGTGTGGCACCTTCTGAGTGTGGCACGGTCCAAGTGTGGCACTGTCTGAGTGTGGTTATGTCCGAGTGTGGCATTGTCGGAGTGTGGCACTATCTGAGTGTGGCATGGTGCAAGTGTGGCACTGTCTGAGTGTGGTTATGTCCGAGTGTGGCACGGTCTGAGTGTGGCAATATCCGAGTGTGGCACTATCCAAGTGTGGCACTATCTGGGTGTGGCACTGTCTGGGTATGGCACTCTCTGAGTGTGGCACTGTCTGGGTATGGCACTCTCTGAGTGTGGCAAAGTCTGACTGTGGCACTGTCCGAGTGTGGCACGGTCCGAGTGTGGCACCGTCCGAGTGTGGCACTGTCCGAGTGTGGCACCGTCTGTGTGTGGCACCGTCCGAGTGTGGCACTGTCCGAGTGTGGCACTGGCCGAGTGTGGCACTATCTGCGTGTGGCACGGTCGGGGCGTGGCACCATCTGAGTGTGGCACGGTCCGAGTGTGGCACCTTCTGGGTGTGGCACGGTCCGAGTGTGGCACTGTCTGGGTGTGGTACTGTCTGTGTATGGCACCGTCTGTGTGTGGCACCGTCCGAGTGTGGCACTGTCCGAGTGTGGCACTGGCCGAGTGTTGCACTATCTGCGTGTGGCACGGTCGGGGCGTGGCACCATCTGAGTGTGGCACGGTCCGAGTGTGGCACCTTCTGGGTGTGGCACGGTCCGAGTGTGGCACTGTCTGGGTGTGGTACTGTCTGTGTGTGGCACTATCTGAGTGTGGTACTGTCGGATTGTGGCACTGTCGGAGTACGGCACTGCCTGAGTGTGGCACTGTCTGATTGTGGCACGGTCCGACTGTGGCACCGTTTGAGTGTGGCACCGTCTGAGTGTGGCACTGTCCAAGTGTGGCACTGTCTGTGTGTGGGACTGTCCGAGTGTGGCACTGTCGGAGTGTGGCATGGTCTGTGTGTGGCACTATCTGGGTGTGGCACTCTCTGAGTGTGGCACGGTCCGAGTGTGGCACCATCTGAGTGTGGCACTGTCCGAGTGTGGCATTCTCTGAGTGTGGCACGGTCCGAGTGTGGCACCTTCTGAGTGTGGCACGGTCCGAGTGTGGCACTGTCCGTGTGTGGCACTGTCTGTGTGTGGTACTGTCCAAATGTGGCACTGTCCGAGTGTGGCACTGTCGGAGTGTGACACTGTCTGGGTGTGGCACTGTCTGAGTGTGGTACTGTCGGAGTGTGGCACTGTCCGAGTGTGGCACTGTCAGAGTGTGGCATGGTCAGAGTGTGGCACTGTCCGAATGTGGCACTGTCCAAGTGTGGCACGGTCAGAGTGTGGCACTGACTGAGTGTGGCACAGTCCGAGTGTGGCACCTTCTGAGTGTGGCACGGTCCGAGTGTGGCACTGTCCGTGTGTGACACTGTCTGGGTGTGGCACTGTCGGAGTGTGGCACTGTCCAAGTGTGGCACTGTCAGAGTGTGGCACTGTCCGAATGTGGCACTGTCCAAGTGTGGCACGGTCGGAGTGTGGTACTCTCTGAGTTTGGCACGGTCTGAGTGTGGCACGGTCTGAGTGTGGTACTGTCCAAGTGTGGCACTGTCTGAGTGTGGTACTGTCCGAGTGTGGCACTGTCTGAGTGTGGCACTGTCAGTGTGTGCCACTGTCTGAATGTGGCACTGTCTGTGTGTGCCACTGTCTGAGTGTGGCACTGTCTGTGGTGGCACTGTCTGAGTGTGGCACTGTCAGAGTGTGGCACTGTCTGTGTGTGCCACTGTCTGAGTGTGGCACTGTCTGTGGTGGCACTGTCTGAGTGTGGCACTGTCTGAGTGTGGCACTATCTGGGTGTGGCACCGTCTGAGTATGGCACTCTCTGAGTGTGGCAAGTTCCGACTGTGGCACTGTCTGAGTGTGGCACGGTCCGAGTGTGGCATCGTCTGAGTGTGGCACTGTCCGAGTGTGGCTCTATCCGAGTGTGGCACTATCAGGGTGTGGCATGGTCTGTGTGTGGCACAGTCCGAGTGTGGCACTCTCTGAGTGTGGCATGGTCCGAGTGTGGCACCTTCTGAGTGTGGCACGATCCGTGTGTGGCACTGTCTGGGTGTGGCACTGTCGGAGTGTGGCACGGTCCGTGTGTGGCACTGTCTGTGTGTGGCACTGTCCGAGTGTGGCACGGTTTGTGTGTGGCACTGTCCGAGTGTGGCACGGTTTGTGTGTGGCACTGTCAGTGTGTGCCACTGTCTGAATGTGGCACTGTCAGAGTGTGGCACTGTCTGAGTGTGGTACTGTCCAAGTGGCACTATCAGAATGTGGCGCGGTCTGTGTGTGACACTGTCCGTGTGAGGCACTGTCTGTGTGTGGCACTGTCTGTGTGTGGCACTGTCAGAGTGTGGTACGGTCCGAGTGTGGCACTGTCTGTGTGTGGCACCGTCTGAGTGTGGCACTTTCTGAGTATGGCACTATCTGGGTGTGGCATGGTCTGTGTGTGGCACGGTCCAAGTATGGCACCTTCTGAGTGTGGCACGGTCCGAGTGTGGCACTGTCTGGGTGTGGCACTGTCCGTGTGTGGCACTGTCTGGGTGTGGCACTGTCGGAATGTGGCACGGTCCGAGTGTGGCACTGTCTGTGTGTGGTACTGTCCAAATGTGGCACTGTCTGAGTGTGGCACTGTCTGAGTGTGGCACTGTCGGAGTGTGGAACGGTCCGAGTGTGGCACTGTCGGAGTGTGGTACTATCTGAGTGTGGCATGGTGCAAGTGTGGCACTGTCTGAGTGTGGTTATGTCCGAGTGTGGCACGGTCTGAGTGTGGCACTGTCCGAGTGTGGCACGATCCAAGTGTGGCACTATCTGAGTGTGGTACTGTCCGAGTGTGGCACTGTCTGAGTGTGGCACGGTTTGTGTGTGGCACTGTCAGTGTCTGCCACTGTCTGAGTGTGGCACTATCTGGGTGTGGCACTGTCTGAGTGTGGCACGGTCGGAGTGTGGCCACTGTCTGTGTGTGGCACTGTCTGAGTGTGGCACTGTCCGAGTGTGGCTCTATCCGAGTGTGGCACTATCTGGGTGTGGCATGGTCTGTGTGTGGCACTCTCTGAGAGTGTCACGGCCCGAGTGTGGCACTGTCCGTGTGTGGCACTGTCTGGGTGTGGCACTGTCCGTGTGTGGCACTGTCTGGGTGTGGCACTGTCGGAGTGTGGCACGGTCTGAGTGTGGCACTGTCTGTGTGTGGCACTGTCCGAGTGTGGCTCTGTCCGAGTGTGGCACTGTCGGAGTGTGGCACTGTCTGGGTGTGGCTCTGTCCGAGTGTGGTACTGTCCAAGTGTGGCACTGTCTGGGTGTGGCACTGTCTGAGTGTGGTACTGTCCAAGTGTGGCACTGTCTGAGTGTGGCACGGTTTGTGTGTGGCACTGTCAGTGTGTGCCACTGTCTGAGTGTGGCACTATCTGGGTGTGGCACCGTCTGAGTATGGCACTCTCTGAGTGTGGCAAGGTCCGACTGTGGCACTGTCTGAGTGTGTCAAGGTCCGACTGTGGCACTGTCTGAGTGTGGCACTGTCCGAGTGTGGCACGGTCCGAGTGTGGCACGGTCCGAGTGTGGCATCGTCTGAGTGTGGCACTCTCTGAGTGTGGCACTGTCTGTGTGTAGCACTGTCCGAGTGTGGCTCTATCCGAGTGTGGCATGGTCCGAGTATGGCACCTTCTGAGTGTGGCACTGTCCGAGTGTGGCACTGCCTGGGTGTGGCACCTTCTGAGTGTGGCACGGTCCGAGTGTGGCACTGTCCGAGTGTGGCACTGTCTGGGTGTGGCACCTTCTGAGTGTGGCACGGTCCGAGTGTGGCACGGTCCGAGTGTGGCACTGTCCGAGTGTGGCTCTGTCCGAGTGTGGCACTGTCCGAGTGTGGCACAGTCTGAGTGTGGCACTGTCCGAGTGTGGCACTATCCAAGTGTGGCACTATCTGAGTGTGGTACTGTCCAAGTGTGGCACTGTCTGTGGTGGCACTGTCCGAGTGTGGCACGGTCTGAGTGTGGCACGGTCTGAGTGTGGCACTATCTGAGTGTGGTACTGTCCAAGTGTGGCACTGTCTGAGTGTGGCACTGTCGGAGTGTGGCACGGTCTGAGTGTGGCACTCTCTGAGTGTAGCAAAGTCCGACTGTGACACGGTCCGAGTGTGGCACTGTCCGAGTGTGGCACCGTCTGAGTGTGGCACTGTCCAAGTGTGGCACCGTCTGAGTGTGGCACTGTCTGTGTGTGGCACTGTCCAAGTGTGGCACTGTCGGAGTGTGGCATGGTCTGTGTGTGGCACTATCTGGGTGTGGCACACTCTGAGTGTGGCACGGTCCGAGCGTGGCACCATCTGAGTGTGGCACGGTCCGAGTGAGGCACTGTCCGTGTGTGGCACTGTCTGGGTGTGGCACTGTTGGAATGTGGCACGGTCCGAGTGTGGCACTGTCCGCGTGTGGCACTGTCCCAGTGTGGCTCTGTCCGAGTGTGGCACTGTCGGAGTGTGGCACGGTCGGAGTGTGGTACTGTCTGATTGTGGTACTGTCTGATTGTGGCATTGTCAGAGTGTGGCACTGTCTGTGTGTAGCACTGTCTGAGTGTGGCACTGTCTGAGTGTGGCACTGTCTGAGTGTGGCACATTCCAAGTGTGGCACTGTCCGAGTGTGGCACTGTCTGAGTGTGGCACTATCAGAGTGTGGCATGGTGCAAGTGTGGCACTGTCTGAGTGTGGTTATGTCCGAGTGTGGCACTGTCGGAGTGTGGCACTATCTGAGTGTGGCATGGTGCAAGTGTGGCACTGTCTGAGTGTGGTTATGTCCGGGTGTGGCACGGTCTGAGTGTGGTACGGTCTGAGTGTGGCACTGTCTGAGTGTGGCACTATCTGAGTGTGGCATGGTGCAAGTGTGGCACTGTCTGAGTGTGGTTATGTCCGGGTGTGGCACTGTCCGAGTGTGGCACGGTCTGAGTGTGGCACTGTCCAAGTGTGGCACTATCCAAGTGTGGCACTGTCTGAGTGTGGTACTGTCCGAGTGTGGCACTGTCTGAGTGTGGCACGGTTTGTGTGTGGCACTGTCAGTGTGTGCCACTGTCTGAATGTGGCACTGTCCGTGGTGGCACTGTCCGAGTGTGGCACCGTCTGAGTATGGCACTCTCTGAGTGTGGCAAGGTCAGACTGTGGCACTGTCTGAGTGTGGCACTGTCTGAGTGTGGCACTGTCCGAGTGTGGCACGGTCCGAGTGTGGCATTGTCTGAGTGTGGCACTGTCCAAGTGTGGCACTGTCTGTGTGTGGCACGGTCTGAGTGTGGCACTCTCTGAGTGTGGCACGGTCCGAGTGTGGCACCATCTGAGTGTGGCACTGTCCGTGTGTGGCATTCTCTGAGTGTGGCACGGTCCAAGTGTGGCACCTTCTGAGTGTGGCACGGTCCAAGTGTGGCACTGTCTGAGTGTGGTTATGTCCGAGTGTGGCACTGTCGGAGTGTGGCACTATCTGAGTGTGGCATGGTGCAAGTGTGGCACTGTCTGAGTGTGGTTATGTCCGAGTGTGGCACGGTCTGAGTGTGGTTATGTCCGAGTGTGGCACGGTCTGAGTGTGGCAATATCCGAGTGTGGCACTATCCAAGTGTGGCACTATCTGGGTGTGGCACTGTCTGGGTATGGCACTCTCTGAGTGTGGCACTGTCTGGGTATGGCACTCTCTGAGTGTGGCAAAGTCTGACTGTGGCACTGTCTGAGTGTGGCACTGTCTGAGTGTGGCACTGTCCGAGTGTGGCACGGTCCGAGTGTGGCATTGTCTGAGTGTGGCACTGTCCAAGTGTGGCACTGTCTGTGTGTGGCACGGTCTGAGTGTGGCACTCTCTGAGTGTGGCACGGTCCGAGTGTGGCACCATCTGAGTGTGGCACTGTCCGTGTGTGGCATTCTCTGAGTGTGGCACGGTCCAAGTGTGGCACCTTCTGAGTGTGGCACGGTCCAAGTGTGGCACTGTCTGAGTGTGGCACGGTCCGAGTGTGGCACCTTCTGGGTGTGGCACGGTCTGAGTGTGGCACTGTCTGGGTGTGGTACTGTCTGTGTATGGCACCGTCTGTGTGTGGCACCGTCCGAGTGTGGCACTGTCCGAGTGTGGCACTGGCCGAGTGTTGCACTATCTGCGTGTGGCACGGTCGGGGCGTGGCACCATCTGAGTGTGGCACGGTCCGAGTGTGGCACCTTCTGGGTGTGGCACGGTCCGAGTGTGGCACTGTCTGGGTGTGGTACTGTCTGTGTATGGCACTGTCTGTGTGTGGCTCTGTCCGAGTGTGGCACTGTTGGAGTGTGGCACTGTCTGAGTATGGCACTCTCTGAGTGTGGCACTGTCTGAGTGTGGCACTATCTGAGTGTGGCACTGTCTGAGTGTGGCACTATCTGAGTGTGGTACTGTCGGATTGTGGCACTGTCGGAGTACGGCACTGCCTGAGTGTGGCACTGTCTGATTGTGGCACGGTCCGACTCTGGCACCGTTTGAGTGTGGCACCGTCTGAGTGTGGCACTGTCCAAGTGTGGCACTGTCTGTGTGTGGGACTGTCCGAGTGTGGCACTGTCGGAGTGTGGCATGGTCTGTGTGTGGCACTATCTGGGTGTGGCACTCTCTGAGTGTGGCACTCTCTGAGTGTGGCACCATCTGAGTGTGGCACTGTCCGAGTGTGGCATTCTCTGAGTGTGGCACGGTCCGAGTGTGGCACCTTCTGAGTGTGGCACGGTCCGAGTGTGGCACTGTCCGTGTGTGGCACTGTCTGTGTGTGGTACTGTCCAAATGTGGCACTGTCCGAGTGTGGCACTGTCGGAGTGTGACACTGTCTGGGTGTGGCACTGTCTGAGTGTGGTACTGTCGGAGTGTGGCACTGTCCGAGTGTGGCACTGTCAGAGTGTGGCACGGTCAGAGTGTGGCACTGTCTGAATGTGGCACTGTCCAAGTGTGGCACGGTCAGAGTGTGGCACTGACTGAATGTGGCACTGTCCAAGTGTGGCACGGTCAGAGTGTGGCACTGACTGAGTGTGGCACTGTCCGAGTGTGGCACCTTCTGAGTGTGGCACGGTCCGAGTGTGGCACTGTCCGTGTGTGACACTGTCTGGGTTTGGCACTGTCGGAGTGTGGCACTGTCCAAGTGTGGCACTGTCAGAGTGTGGCACTGTCCGAATGTGGCACTGTCCAAGTGTGGCACGGTCTGAGTGTGGCACGGTCTGAGTGTGGCACGGTCTGAGTGTGGTACTGTCCAAGTGTGGCACTGTCTGAGTGTGGCACTGTCAGTGTGTGCCACTGTCTGAATGTGGCACTGTCTGTGTGTGCCACTGTCTGAGTGTGGCACTGTCTGTGGTGGCACTGTCTGAGTGTGGCACTGTCTGAGTGTGGCACTGTCTGAGTGTGGCACTATCTGGGTGTGGCACCGTCTGAGTATGGCACTCTCTGAGTGTGGCAAGTTCCGACTGTGGCACTGTCTGAGTGTGGCACGGTCCGAGTGTGGCATCGTCTGAGTGTGGCACTGTCCGAGTGTGGCTCTATCCGAGTGTGGCACTATCAGGGTGTGGCATGGTCTGTGTGTGGCACAGTCCGAGTGTGGCACTCTCTGAGTGTGGCATGGTCCGAGTGTGGCACCTTCTGAGTGTGGCACGATCCGTGTGTGGCACTGTCTGGGTGTGGCACTGTCTGTGTGTGGCACTGTCCGAGTGTGGCACGGTTTGTGTGTGGCACTGTCCGAGTGTGGCACGGTTTGTGTGTGGCACTGTCAGTGTGTGCCACTGTCTGAATGTGGCACTGTCGGAGTGTGGCACTGTCCGAGTGTGGCACGATCTGGGTGTGGCATGGTCTGTGTGTGGCACGGTCGGAGTGTGGCACTTTCTGAGTATGGCACTATCTGGGTGTGGCATGGTCTGTGTGTGGCACGGTCCAAGTATGGCACCTTCTGAGTGTGGCACGGTCCGAGTGTGGCACTGTCTGGGTGTGGCACTGTCCGTGTGTGGCACTGTCTGGGTGTGGCACTGTCGGAGTGTGGCACGGTCCGAGTGTGGCACTGTCTGTGTGTGGTACTGTCCAAATGTGGCACTGTCTGGGTGTGGCACTGTCTGAGTGTGGCACTGTCGGAGTGTGGCACTGTCGGAGTGTGGAACGGTCCGAGTGTGGCACTGTCGGAGTGTGGTACTATCTGAGTGTGGCATGGTGCAAGTGTGGCACTGTCTGAGTGTGGTTATGTCCGAGTGTGGCACGGTCTGAGTGTGGCACTGTCCGAGTGTGGCACGATCCAAGTGTGGCACTATCTGAGTGTGGTACTGTCCGAGTGTGGCACTGTCTGAGTGTGGCACGGTTTGTGTGTGGCACTGTCAGTGTCTGCCACTGTCTGAGTGTGGCACTATCTGGGTGTGGCACTGTCTGAGTGTGGCACGGTCGGAGTGTGGCCACTGTCTGTGTGTGGCACTGTCTGAGTGTGGCACTGTCCGAGTGTGGCTCTATCCGAGTGTGGCACTATCTGGGTGTGGCATGGTCTGTGTGTGGCACTCTCTGAGAGTGTCACGGCCCGAGTGTGGCACTGTCCGTGTGTGGCACTGTCTGGGTGTGGCACTGTCCGTGTGTGGCACTGTCTGGGTGTGGCACTGTCGGAGTGTGGCACGGTCTGAGTGTGGCACTGTCTGTGTGTGGCACTGTCCGAGTGTGGCTCTGTCCGAGTGTGGCACTGTCGGAGTGTGGCACTGTCTGGGTGTGGCTCTGTCCGAGTGTGGTACTGTCCAAGTGTGGCACTGTCTGGGTGTGGCACTGTCTGAGTGTGGTACTGTCCAAGTGTGGCACTGTCTGAGTGTGGCACGGTTTGTGTGTGGCACTGTCAGTGTGTGCCACTGTCTGAATGTGGCACTGTCTGTGGTGGCACTGTCCGAGTGTGGCACTGTCTGAGTGTGGCACTATCTGGGTGTGGCACCGTCTGAGTATGGCACTCTCTGAGTGTGGCAAGGTCCGACTGTGGCACTGTCTGAGTGTGTCAAGGTCCGACTGTGGCACTGTCTGAGTGTGGCACTGTCCGAGTGTGGCACGGTCCGAGTGTGGCACGGTCCGAGTGTGGCATCGTCTGAGTGTGGCACTCTCTGAGTGTGGCACTGTCTGTGTGTGGCACTGTCCGAGTGTGGCTCTATCCGAGTGTGGCATGGTCTGTGTGTGGCACGGTCCGAGTGTGGCACTCTCTGAGTGTGGCACGGTCCGAGTATGGCACCTTCTGAGTGTGGCACTGTCCGAGTGTGGCACTGTCTGGGTGTGGCACTGTCGGAGTGTGGCACGGTCCGAGTGTGGCACGGTCCGAGTGTGGCACTGTCCGAGTGTGGCTCTGTCCGAGTGTGGCACTGTCCGAGTGTGGCACTGTCCGAGTGTGGCACGGTCTGAGTGTGGCACGGTCTGAGTGTGGCACTATCTGAGTGTGGTACTGTCCAAGTGTGGCACTGTCTGAGCGTGGCACTGTCTGTGTGTGGCACTGTCTGAGTGTGGCATGGTTTGTAAGTGGCACTGTCAGTGTGTGCCACTGTCTGAATGTGGCACGGTCTGAGTGTGGCACTCTCTGAGTGTAGCAAAGTCCGACTGTGACACGGTCCAAGTGTGGCACTGTCCGAGTGTGGCACCGTCTGAGTGTGGCACTGTCCAAGTGTGGCACCGTCTGAGTGTGGCACTGTCTGTGTGTGGCACTGTCCGAGTGTGGCACTGTCGGAGTGTGGCATGGTCTGTGTGTGGCACTATCTGGGTGTGGCACACTCTGAGTGTGGCACGGTCCGAGCGTGGCACCATCTGAGTGTGGCACGGTCCGAGTGAGGCACTGTCCGTGTGTGGCACTGTCTGGGTGTGGCACTGTTGGAATGTGGCACGGTCCGAGTGTGGCACTGTCCGCGTGTGGCACTGTCGGAGTGTGGTACTGTCGGAGTGTGGCACTGTCTGTGTGTGGCACTGTCCGAGTGTGGCTCTGTCCGAGTGTGGCACTGTCCGAGTGTGGCACGGTCGGAGTGTGGCACTGTCGGAGTGTGGCACGGTCGGAGTGTGGCACTGTCCGAGTGTGGCACTGTCTGAGTGTGGCACTGTCTGAGTGTGGCACTGTCTGTGGTGGCACTGTCCGAGTGTGGCCACTGTCTGAGTGAGGCACTATCTGGGTGTGGCACTGTCTGAGTGTGGCACGGTCGTAGTGTGGCACTGTCTGAGTGTGGCACTGTCCGAGTATGGCACCGTTCGAGTATGGCACCATTTGAGTGTGGCACTGTCCAAGTGTGGCACTGTCCGAGTGTGGCACTGTCCGAATGTGGCACTCTCTGAGTGTGGCACGGTCTGAGTGTGGCACGGTCTGAGTGTGGTACTGTCCAAGTGTGGCACTGTCTGAGTGTGGTACTGTCCGAGTGTGGCACTGTCTGAGTGTGGCACTGTCAGTGTGTGCCACTGTCTGAATGTGGCACTGTCTGTGTGTGGCACTGTCTGTGGTGGCACTGTCTGAGTGTGGCACTGTCTGAGTGTGGCACTGTCTGAGTGTGGCACTATCTGGGTGTGGCACCGTCTGAGTATGGCACTCTCTGAGTGTGGCAAGTTCCGACTGTGGCACTGTCTGAGTGTGGCACGGTCCGAGTGTGGCATCGTCTGAGTGTGGCACTGTCCGAGTGTGGCTCTATCCGAGTGTGGCACTATCAGGGTGTGGCATGGTCTGTGTGGCACAGTCCGAGTGTGGCACTCTCTGAGTGTGGCATGGTCCGAGTGTGGCACCTTCTGAGTGTGGCACGATCCGTGTGTGGCACTGTCTGGGTGTGGCACTGTCGGAGTGTGGCACGGTCCGTGTGTGGCACTGTCTGTGTGTGGCACTGTCCGAGTGTGGCACGGTTTGTGTGTGGCACTGTCCGAGTGTGGCACGGTTTGTGTGTGGCACGGTCAGTGTGTGCCACTGTCTGAATGTGGCACTGTCGGAGTGTGGCACTGTCCGAGTGTGGCACGATCTGGGTGTGGCATGGTCTGTGTGTGGCACGGTCGGAGTGTGGCACTTTCTGAGTATGGCACTATCTGGGTGTGGCATGGTCTGTGTGTGGCACGGTCCAAGTATGGCACCTTCTGAGTGTGGCACGGTCCGAGTGTGGCACTGTCTGGGTGTGGCACTGTCCGTGTGTGGCACTGTCTGGGTGTGGCACTGTCGGATTGTGGCACTGTCTGAGTGTGGCACTGTCTGAGTGTGGCACTGTCGGAGTGTGGAACGGTCCGAGTGTGGCACTGTCGGAATGTGGTACTATCTGAGTGTGGCATGGTGCAAGTGTGGCACTGTCTGAGTGTGGTTATGTCCGAGTGTGGCACGGTCTGAGTGTGGCACTGTCCGAGTGTGGCACGATCCAAGTGTGGCACTATCTGAGTGTGGTACTGTCCGAGTGTGGCACTGTCTGAGTGTGGCACTGTCCGAGTGTGGCTCTATCCGAGTGTGGCACTATCTGGGTGTGGCATGGTCTGTGTGTGGCACTCTCTGAGAGTGTCACGGCCCGAGTGTGGCACTGTCCGTGTGTGGCACTGTCTGGGTGTGGCACTGTCTGGGTGTGGCACTGTCGGAGTGTGGCACGGTCTGAGTGTGGCACTGTCTGTGTGTGGCACTGTCCGAGTGTGGCTCTGTCCGAGTGTGGCACTGTCGGAGTGTGGCACTGTCTGGGTGTGGCTCTGTCCGAGTGTGGTACTGTCCAAGTGTGGCACTGTCTGGGTGTGGCACTGTCTGAGTGTGGTACTGTCCAAGTGTGGCACTGTCTGAGTGTGGCACGGTTTGTGTGTGGCACTGTCAGTGTGTGCCACTGTCTGAATGTGGCACTGTCTGTGGTGGCACTGTCCGAGTGTGGCACTGTCTGAGTGTGGCACTATCTGGGTGTGGCACCGTCTGAGTATGGCACTCTCTGAGTGTGGCAAGGTCCGACTGTGGCACTGTCTGAGTGTGTCAAGGTCCGACTGTGGCACTGTCTGAGTGTGGCACTGTCCGAGTGTGGCACGGTCCGAGTGTGGCACGGTCCGAGTGTGGCATCGTCTGAGTGTGGCACTCTCTGAGTGTGGCACTGTCTGTGTGTGGCACTGTCCGAGTGTGGCACTCTCTGAGTGTGGCACGGTCCGAGTATGGCACCTTCTGAGTGTGGCACTGTCCGAGTGTGGCACTGTCTGGGTGTGGCACTGTCGAAGTGTGGCACGGTCCGAGTGTGGCACGGTCCGAGTGTGGCACTGTCCGAGTGTGGCACAGTCTGAGTGTGGCACTGTCCGAGTGTGGCACTATCCAAGTGTGGCACTATCTGAGTGTGGTACTGTCCAAGTGTGGCACTGTCTGTGGTGGCACTGTCCGAGTGTGGCACGGTCTGAGTGTGGCACGGTCTGAGTGTGGCACTATCTGAGTGTGGTACTGTCCAAGTGTGGCACTGTCCGAGTGTGGCACTGTCTGAGTGTGGCACGGTCTGAGTGTGGCACTCTCTGAGTGTAGCAAAGTCCGACTGTGACACGGTCCGAGTGTGGCACTGTCCGAGTGTGGCACCGTCTGAGTGTGGCACTGTCCAAGTGTGGCACCGTCTGAGTGTGGCACTGTCTGTGTGTGGCACTGTCCGAGTGTGGCACTGTCGGAGTGTGGCATGGTCTGTGTGTGGCACTATCTGGGTGTGGCACACTCTGAGTGTGGCACGGTCCGAGCGTGGCACCATCTGAGTGTGGCACGGTCCGAGTGAGGCACTGTCCGTGTGTGGCACTGTCTGGGTGTGGCACTGTTGGAATGTGGCACGGTCCGAGTGTGGCACTCTCCGCGTGTGGCACTGTCTGTGTGTGGTACTGTCGGAGTGTGGCACTGTCTGTGTGTGGCACTGTCCGAGTGTGGCTCTGTCCGAGTGTGGCACTGTCCGAGTGTGGCACGGTCGGAGTGTGGCACTGTCGGAGTGTGGCACGGTCGGAGTGTGGCACTGTCCGAGTGTGGCCACTGTCTGAGTGTGGCACTGTCTGAGTGTGGCACTGTCTGTGGTGGCACTGTCCGAGTGTGGCCACTGTCTGAGTGAGGCACTATCTGGGTGTGGCACTGTCTGAGTGTGGCACGGTCGTAGTGTGGCACTGTCTGAGTGTGGCACTGTCCGAGTATGGCACCATTTGAGTGTGGCACTGTCCAAGTGTGGCACGGTCCGAGTGTGGCACTGTCCGAGTGTGGCACTGTCCGAGTATGGCACCGTTTGAGTGTGGCACTGTCCAAGTGTGGCACGGTCCGAGTGTGGCACTGTCCGAGTGTGGCACCGTCTGAGTGTGGCACTGTCCAAGTGTGGCACTGTCTGTGTGTGGGACTGTCCGAGTGTGGCACTGTCGGAGTGTGGCATGGTCTGTGTGTGGCACTATCTGGGTGTGGCACTCTCTGAGTGTGGCACGGTCCGAGTGTGGCACCATCTGAGTGTGGCACTGTCCGAGTGTGGCATTCTCTGAGTGTGGCACGGTCCGAGTGTGGCACTGTCTGTGTGTGACACTGTCTGGGTGTGGCACTGTCAGAGTGTGGCACTGTCTGTGTGTGGTACTGTCCAAGTGTGGTACTGTCGGAGTGTGGCACTGTCCGAATGTGGCATGGTCTGTGTGTGGCACTATCTGGGTGTGGCACTCTCTGAGTGTGGCACGGTCCGAGTTTGACACCATCCGAGTGTGGCACCATCTGAGTGTGGCACTGTCCGAGTGTGGCATTCTCTGAGTGTGGCACGGTCCGAGTGTGGCACTGTCTGTGTGTGACACTGTCAGAGTGTGGCACTGTCCAAGTGTGGTACTGTCGGAGTGTGGCACGGTCCGAGTGTGGCACGGTCCGAGTGTGGCACTGTCCGTGTGTGACACTGTCTGGGTGTGGCACTGTCCAAGTGTGGTACTGTCCAAGTGTGGTACTGTCGGAGTGTGGCACTGTCCGAATGTGGCACTGTCTGTGTGTGGTACTGTCGGAGTGTGGCTCTGTCCGAGTGTGGCACTGTCGGAGTGTGGCTCTGTCCGAATGTGGCACTGTCGGAGTGCAGCACGGTCGGAGTGTGGCACTGTCTGAGTGTGGCACTGTCTGTGTGTGGTACTGTCGGAGTGTGGCTCTGTCCGAGTGTGGCACTGTCGGAGTGTGGCACTGTCCGAGTGTGGCACTATCTGGGTGTGGCACTGTCCGAGTGTGGCACTATCCAAGTGTGGCACTATCTGAGTGTGGTACTGTCCAAGTGTGGCACTGTCTGTGGTGGCACTGTCCGAGTGTGGCACGGTCTGAGTGTGGCACGGTCTGAGTGTGGCACTATCTGAGTGTGGTACTGTCCAAGTGTGGCACTGTCTGAGCGTGGCACTGTCTGTGTGTGGCACTGTCTGAGTGTGGCACTGTCTGAGTGTGGCACTGTCTGAGTGTGGCATGGTTTGTAAGTGGCACTGTCAGTGTGTGCCACTGTCTGAATGTGGCACTGTCGGAGTGTGGCACGGTCTGAGTGTGGCACTCTCTGAGTGTAGCAAAGTCCGACTGTGACACGGTCCGAGTGTGGCACTGTCCGAGTGTGGCACCGTCTGAGTGTGGCACTGTCCAAGTGTGGCACCGTCTGAGTGTGGCACTGTCTGTGTGTGGCACTGTCCGAGTGTGGCACTGTCGGAGTGTGGCATGGTCTGTGTGTGGCACTATCTGGGTGTGGCACACTCTGAGTGTGGCACGGTCCGAGCGTGGCACCATCTGAGTGTGGCACGGTCCGAGTGAGGCACTGTCCGTGTGTGGCACTGTCTGGGTGTGGCACTGTTGGAATGTGGCACGGTCCGAGTGTGGCACTGTCCGCGTGTGGCACTGTCGGAGTGTGGTACTGTCGGAGTGTGGCACTGTCTGTGTGTGGCACTGTCCGAGTGTGGCTCTGTCCGAGTGTGGCACTGTCCGAGTTTGGCACGGTCGGAGTGTGGCACTGTCGGAGTGTGGCACGGTCGGAGTGTGGCACTGTCCGAGTGTGGCACTGTCTGAGTGTGGCACTGTCTGAGTGTGGCACTGTCTGTGGTGGCACTGTCCGAGTGTGGCCACTGTCTGAGTGAGGCACTATCTGGGTGTGGCACTGTCTGAGTGTGGCACGGTCGTAGTGTGGCACTGTCTGAGTGTGGCACTGTCCGAGTATGGCACCGTTCGAGTATGGCACCATTTGAGTGTGGCACTGTCTGAGTGTGGCACGGTCCGAGTGTGGCACCATCTGAGTGTGGCAATGTCCGAGTGTGGCATTCTCTGAGTGTGGCACGGTCCGAGTGTGGCACTGTCTGTGCGTGACACTGTCTGGGTGTGGCACTGTCAGAGTGTGGCACTGTCAGAGTGTGGCACCGTTCGAGTATGGCACCATTTGAGTGTGGCACTGTCCAAGTGTGGCACGGTCCGAGTGTGGCACTGTCCGAGTGTGGCACTGTCCGAGTATGGCACCGTTTGAGTGTGGCACTGTCCAAGTGTGGCACGGTCCAAGTGTGGCACTGTCCGAGTGTGGCACCGTCTGAGTGTGGCACTGTCCAAGTGTGGCACTGTCTGTGTGTGGGACTGTCCGAGTGTGGCACTGTCGGAGTGTGGCATGGTCTGCGTGTGGCACTATCTGGGTGTGGCACTCTCTGAGTGTGGCACGGTCCGAGTGTGGCACCATCTGAGTGTGGCACTGTCCGAGTGTGGCATTCTCTGAGTGTGGCACGGTCCGAGTGTGGCACTGTCTGTGTGTGACACTGTCTGGGTGTGGCACTGTCAGAGTGTGGCACTGTCTGAGTGTGGTACTGTCGGAGTGTGGCACTGTCTGAGTGTGACACTGTCTGTGTGTGGTACTGTCGGAGTGTGGCACTGTCCGAATGTGGCACTGTCGGAGTGTGGCATGGTCTGTGTGTGGCACTATCTGGGTGTGGCACTCTCTGAGTGTGGCACGGTCCGAGTTTGACACCATCCGAGTGTGGCACCATCTGAGTGTGGCACTGTCCGAGTGTGGCATTCTCTGAGTGTGGCACGGTCCGAGTGTGGCACTGTCTGTGTGTGACACTGTCAGAGTGTGGCACTGTCCAAGTGTGGTACTGTCGGAGTGTGGCACGGTCCGAGTGTGGCACGGTCCGAGTGTGGCACTGTCTGGGTGTGGCACTGTCCAAGTGTGGTACTGTCCAAGTGTGGTACTGTCGGAGTGCAGCACGGTCGGAGTGTGGCACTGTCTGAGTGTGACACTGTCTGTGTGTGGTACTGTCGGAGTGTGGCTCTGTCCGAGTGTGGCACTGTCGGAGTGTGGCATGGTCTGTGTGTGGCACTATCTGGGTGTGGCACTCTCTGAGTGTGGCACGGTCCGAGTGTGGCACCATCTGAGTGTGGCACTGTCCGAGTGTGGCATTCTCTGAGTGTGGCACGGTCCGAGTGTGGTACTGTCAGAGTGTGGCACTGTCCAAGTGTGGTACTGTCCAAGTGTGGTACTGTCGGAGTGTGGCACGGTCCGAGTGTGGCACGGTCCGAGTGTGGCACTGTCCGTGTGTGACACTGTCTGGGTGTGGCACTGTCAGAGTGTGGCACTGTTCAAGTGTGGTACTGTCCAAGTGTGGTACTGTCGGAGTGTGGCACTGTCCGAATGTGGCACTGTCGGAGTGCAGCACGGTCGGAGTGTGGCACTGTCTGAGTGTGGCACTCTCTGAGTGTGGCATTGTCTGAGTGTGGTACTGTCCAAGTGTGGCACTGTCGGAGTGTGGCACGGTCCGAGTGTGGCACCGTCTGTGTGTGGCACCGTCTGTGTGTGGCACTGTCGGTGTGTGGCCCTGTCTGAGTGTGGCACTGTCAGAGTGTGGCACGGTCCGAGTGTGGCACGGTCTGAGTGTGGTTCTGTCCAAGTGTGGCACTGTCTGAGTGTGGCACGTTCCAAGTGTGGCACAGTCTGAGTGTGGTTATGTAGGAGTCTGGCACTATCCGAGTGTGGTACTGTCGGATTGTGGTACTGTCGGAGTATGGCACCGTCTGAGTGTGGCCCGGTCCGAGTGTGGCACTGTCTGGGTGTGGTACTGTCCAAGTGTGGCACTATCCAAGTGTGGCACGGTCTGAGTGTGGCACAATCAGTGTGTGGTACTGTCCGAGTGTGGCACTGTCGAAGTGTGGATCGATCTGTGTGTAGCACTGTCGATGTGCATCACTGTCTGAATGTGGCACGGTCCGAGTGTGGCACTGTCTGGGTGTCGTACTGTCGGAGTGTGGCACGGTCCGAGTGTGGCACTGTCTGGGTGTCGTATTGTCGGAGTGTGGCACGGTCCGAGTGTGGCACTGTCCGAGTGTGGCACTGTCCGTGTGTGGCACTGTCTGGGTGTCGTACTGTCGGAGTGTGGCACGGTCCGAGTGTGGCACGGTCCGAGTGTGGTCCTGTCCGAGTGTGGCACTGTCTGAGTGTGGTCCTGTCCGAGTGTGGCACTGTCTGAGTGTGGTACTATCCGAGTGTGGCACTGTCCGAGTGTGGCACGGTCTGAGTGTGGTACTGTCCGAGTGTGGCACGGTCTGAGTGTGGCACTTTCCAAGTGTGGCACGGTCTGACTGTGGTACTGTCCGAGTGTGGCACTGTTCGAGTGTGGCACTGTCCGAGTGTGGCACTGTCTGAGTGTGGTACTGTCCAAGTGTGGCACTGTCGGAGTGTGGCACTGTCCGAGTGTGGCACTGTCTGAGTGTGGCACTGTCTGAGTGTGGTACTGTCGGAGTGTGGTCCTTTCTGAGTGTGGCCCTGTCTGAGTGTGGCACGGTCTGAGTGTGGTACTGTCCGAGTGTGGCACTGTCTGAGTGTGGCACTGTCCGTGTGTGGCACTGTCCGTGTGTGGCACTATCTGAGTGTGGCACGTTCCAAGTGTGGCACTGTCTGAGTGTGGATATGTCCGAGTGTGGCACTGTCCGAGTGTGGCACTGTCCGAGTGTGGCACTGTCTGAGTGTGGCACTGTCTGAGTGTGGCACGGTCTGTTTGTGGCACTATCTGGGTGTGGCACTGTCTGAGTGTGGCACGGTTGGAGTGTGGCACTATCTGGGTGTGGCACTGTCTTAGTGTGGCACGGTTGGAGTGTGGCACTGTACGGGTGTGGCACGGTCCGAGTGTGGCACAGTCCGAGTGTGGCACTGTCTGAGTGTCGCACGGTTTGAGTGTGGAATGGTCTGAGTGTGGCACTGTCAGTGTGTGGCACTCTCTGGGTGTGGCACTGTCGGAGTGTGGCACTGTCGGAGTGTGGCACTGTCCGAGTGTGGCACTGTCTGAGTGTGGTCCTGTCCAAGTGTGGCACTGTCGGATTGTGGCATGGTCCGAGTGTGGCACTGTCCGAGTGTGGTACTATCCAAATGTGGCACTGACTGTGCGTGGCACTGACTGTGCGTGGCACGGTCTGAGTGTGGCACGGTCTGTGTGTGGCCCTGTCGGGGTGTGGCCCTGTCTGAGAGTGGCACTGTCAGAGTGAGGTACTGTCGGAGTGTGGCACGGTCCAAGTGTGGCACCGTCTGAGTGTGCATGGTCCGAGTGTGGCACGGTCTGAGTGTGGTTCTGTCCAAGTGTGGCACTGTCTGAGTGTGCTACTGTCTAAGTGTGGTACTGTCTGAGTGTGGTACTGTCCGAGTGTGGTACTGTCTGAGTGTGGCACTGTCTGAGTGTGGTACTGTCCGAGTGTGGCACTGTCCGAGTGTGGCACGGTCTGAGTGTGGTCCTGTCCGAGTGTGGCACTGTCTGAGTGTGGTACTGTCCGAGTGTGGCACTGTCCGAGTGTGGCACGGTCTGAGTGTGGTACTGTCCAAGTGTGGCACGGTCTGACTGTGGTACTGTCCGAGTGTGGCACTGTCCGAGTGTGGCACGGTCTGAGTGTGGCACAATCAGTGTGTGGTACTGTCCGAGTGTGGCACTGTCGGAGTGTGGCACTGTCTGTGTGTGGCACTGTCTGTGTGTGGCACTGTCTAAGTGTGGCACGGTCTGAGTGTAGTACTGTTGGAGTGTGGCACGGTCTGTGTGTGGCACTGTCTGAGTGTGCTACTGTCGGAGTGTGGCACTGTCGGAGTGTGGTACTGTCCGAGCGTGGCACTGTCTGTGTGTGGCACTGTCTGAGTGTGCTACTGTCGGAGTGTGGCACTGTCGGAGTGTGGTACTGTCCGAGTGTGGCACTGTCTGCGTGAGGCACTGTCGGAGTGTGGCACTGTCTGGGTGTGGCACGATCTGTGTGTGGCACTGTCGGTGTGTGCCACTGTCTGAATGTGGCACTGTCGGAGTGTAGTACTGTTGGAGTGTGGCACGGTCTGTGTGTGGCACTGTCTGAGTGTGCTACTGTCGGAGTGTGGCACTGTCGGAGTGTGGTACTGTCCGAGCGTGGCACTGTCTGTGTGTGGCACTGTCTGAGTGTGCTACTGTCGGAGTGTGGCACTGTCGGAGTGTGGTACTGTCCGAGCGTGGCACTGTCTGTGTGTGGCACTGTCCGAGTGTGGCACTGTCCTTGTGTGGCACTATCTGAGTGTGGTACTGTCCGAGCGTGGCACTGTCTGAGTGTGGTACTGTCCGAGTGTGGCACTGTCTGAGTGTGGCACGGTCTGAGTGTGGTACTATCCGAGTGTGGCACTGTCGGAGTGTGGCACTGTTGGAGTGTGGCACTATCCGAGTGTGGCACGGTCAGAGTGTGGCACTGTCAGAGTGTGGCATGGTCCGAGTGTGGCACTGTCGGAGTGTGGTAATGTCTGAGCGTGGCACTGTCGAAGTGTGGCACGATCTGTGTGTGGCGCTGTCGGTGTGCAGCACTTTCTGAATGTGGCACTGTCTGAGGGTGGCACAGTCTGAGTGTGGCACTGTAGGAGTGTGGCACTGTCTGAGTGTGGTACTGTCTGTGTGTGGCACTGTCTGTGGGTGGCACAGTCTGAGTGTGGCACTGTCTGAGTGTGGCACTGTCCGAGTGTGGCACTGTCGAAGTGTCGCATGGTCTGTGTGTGGCACTGTCGGTGTGTGTCACTATCTGAGTGTGGCACAGTTGGAGTTTGGTACTGTCCGAGTGTGCCACTGTCGGAGTGTGGCACTGTCGGAGTGTGGCACGGTCTGAGTGTGGCACTGTCCGTGTGTGGCACGCTCTGAGTGTGGCACTGTCCGTGTGTGGTACTGCCTGGGTGTGACACTATCGGAGTGTGGCACGGTCCGAGTGTGGCACGGTCCGAGTGTGGCACTGTCTGAGTGTGGTACTGTCCAAGTGTGGCACTGTCGGAGTGTGGCACGGTCCGAGTGAGACACTGTCTGAGTGTGGTGCTGTCTGAGTGCGGCACTGTCGGTGTGTGGCCCTGTCTGAGTGTGGCACTGTCTGAGTGTGGCATTGTCCGAGTGTGACACTGTCGGAGTATGGCAGGGTCTGTGTGTGGCACTGTCGGTGTGCAGCACTGTCTGAATATGGCACTGTCTGAGTGTGGCACAGTCTGTGTGTGGCATTGTCTGAGTGTGGCACTGTCTGAGTGTGGCACTGTCTGTGTGTGGCACTG
This sequence comes from Chiloscyllium plagiosum, assembly GCF_037043375.1. NCBI lineage: Eukaryota > Metazoa > Chordata > Chondrichthyes > Orectolobiformes > Hemiscylliidae > Chiloscyllium > Chiloscyllium plagiosum. The sequence continues at coordinate 5,504,665 of NW_028270166.1, forward strand.
TCGGAGTGTGGCACTGTCTGAGTGTGGCACTGTCTGTGTGTGGCACTGTCGGAGTGTGGCACTGTCCGTGTGTGGCACGGTCTGAGTGTGGCACTGTCCGTGTGTGGTACTGACTGGGTGTGACACTGTCGGAGTGTGGCACGGTCCGAGTGTGGCACGGTCCGAGTGTGGCACTGTCTGAGTGTGGCACTGTCTGAGTGTGGTACTGTCCAAGTGTGGCACTGTCGGAGTGTGGCACGGTCCGAGTGAGACACTGTCTGAGTGTGGCACTGTCGGTGTGTGGCCCTGTCTGAGTGTGGCACTGTCTGAGTGTGGCATTGTCCGAGTGTGACACTGTCGGAGAATGGCAGGGTCTGTGTGTGGCACTGTCGGTGTGCAGCACTGTCTGAATATGGCACTGTCTGAGTGTGGCACAGTCTGTGTGTGGCATTGTCTGAGTGTGGCACTGTCTGAGTGTGGCACTGTGTGTGTGTGGCACTGTCGGAGTGTGGCACTGTCTGAGTGTGGCACTGTCTGTGTGTGGCACTGTCGGAGTGTGGCACTGTCTGAGTGTGGCACTGTCTGTGTGTGGCACTGTCGGAGTGTGGCACTGTCTGTGTGTGGCACTGTCGGAGTGTGGCACTGTCTGGGTGTGGCACGGTCTGAGTGTGGCACGGTCCGAGTGTGGCACCGTCCGAGTGTGGCACGGTCCGAGTGTGGCACGGTCTGAGTGTGGCACTGTCTGGGTGTGACACTGTCGGAGTGTGGCACGGTCCGAGTGTGGCACTGTCTGAGTGTGGTACTGTCCAAATGTGGCACTGTCCGAGTGTGGCACTGTCTGTGTGTGGCACTGTCGGTGTGCAGCCCTGTCTGAGTGTGGCACTGTCGGAGTGTGGCACGGTCGGAGTGTGGCACTGTCTGAGTGTGGCACTCTCTGAGTGTGGTACTGTTCAAGTGTGGCACTGTCGGAGTGTGGCACCGTCTGTGTGTGGCACTGTCCAAGTGTGGCACTGTTCGAGTGTGGCACTGTTCGAGTGTGGCACTGTCGGAGTGTGGCACTGTCTGTGTGTGGCACTGTCGGAGTGTGGCACTGTGTGTGGCACTGTCGGTGTGTGGCCCTGTCGGTGTGTGTGGCCCTGTCTGAGAGTGGCACTGTCTTTGTGTGGCATTGTCAGAGTGTGGCACTGTCTGTGTGTGATACTGTCCAAGTGTGGCACTGTTCGAGTGTGGCACTGTCGGAGTGTGGCACCGTCTGTGTGTGGCACTGTCGGTGTGTGTGGCCCTGTCTGTGTGTGGCACTGTCGTTGTGTGGCACTATCTGAGTGTGGCACTGTCGGTGTGCTGCACTGTCTGAGTGTGGCACCGTCGTAGTGTGGCACCGTCTGTGTGTGGCACTGTCGTTGTGTGGCACTATCTGAGTGTGGCACTGTCTGAGTGTGGCACGGTCTGAGTGTGGCACTGTCCGAGTGTGGCACCATCTGAGTGTGTCACGGTCCGAGTGTGGTTCTGTCCGAGTGTGGTACTGTCTGAGTGTGGCACTGTCGGAGTGTGGCATTGTCAGTGTGTGGCACAGTCCAAGTGTGGCATTGCCTGTGTGTGGCACTGTCCGAGTGTGGCACTATCCAAGTGTGGCACTGTCGGAGTGTGGCACTGTCTTTGTGTGGCATTGTCAGAGTGTGGCACTGTCCGAGTGTGGCACTGTCCGAGTGTGGCACCATCTGAGTGTGGCACTGTCCGAGTGTGGCACCATCTGAGTGTGGCACCGTCCGAGTGTGGCATTGTCCGTGTGTGGCACTGTCTGAGTTTGGCACTGTCTGTGTGTGGCACTGTCGGTGTGTGGCACTGTCTGAGTGTGGCACTGTCTGAGTGTGGTACTGTCCAAGTGGCACTATCAGAATGTGGCGCGGTCTGTGTGTGACACTGTCCGTGTGTGGCACTGTCTGTGTGTGGCACTGTCTGTGTGTGGCACTGTCGGAGTGTGGTACGGTCCGAGTGTGGCACTCTCTGTGTGTGGCACCGTCTGAGTGTGGCACGGTCCGAGTGTGGCACTGTCTGAGTGTGGCACTGTCAGAGTGTGGCATTGTCTGAGTGTCGCACTGTCTGAGTTTGGCACTGTCTGTGTGTGGCACTGTCGGTGTGTGGCACTGTCTGAGTGTGGCACTGTCAGTGTGTGGCACTGTCTGAGTGTGGTACTGTCCAAGTGGCACTATCAGAATGTGGCGCGGTCTGTGTGTGACACTGTCCGTGTGAGGCACTGTCTGTGTGTGGCAATGTCTGTGTGTGGCACTGTCAGAGTGTGGTACGGTCCGAGTGTGGCACTGTCTGTGTGTGGCACCGTCTGAGTGTGGCACGGTCCGAGTGTGGCACTGTCTGAGTGTGGCATTGTCTGAGTGTCGCACTGTCGGAGTGTGGCACTGTCGGAGTGTGGCACTGTCAGAGTGTGGCATTGTCTGAGTGTGGCACTGTCTGAGTGTGGCACTGTCTGTGTATGGCACTGTCGGAGTGTGGCATTGTCTGAGTGTCGCACTGTCGGAGTGTGGCACGGTCCACGTGTGACACTGTCAGAGTGTGGTACTGTCCGAGTGTGGCACTGTCTGTGTGTGGCACTGTCTGTGTGTGGCACTGTGCAAGTGTGGCACTGTCTGAGGGTGGTACTGTCCGGGTGTGGCACTGACTGAGTGTGGCACTGTCTGTGTGTGGCACTGTGCAAGTGTGGCACTGTCGGAGTGTGGCACTGTCTGAGTGTGGTACTGTCCAAGTGTGGCACAGTCTGAGTGTGGCACTGTCCGTGTGTGGCACGGTCCGAGTGTGGCACTGTCTGAGTGTGGCACTGTCGGAGTGTGGCACGGTCCGAGTGTGGCACGGTCTGTGTGTGGCACTGTCTGAGTGTGGCACCGTCGTAGTGTGGCACCGTCTGTGTGTGGCACTGTCGTTGTGTGGCACTATCTGAGTGTGGCACTGTCTGAGTGTGGCACGGTCTGAGTGTGGCACTGTCCGAGTGTGGCACCATCTGAGTGTGTCACGGTCCGAGTGTGGTTCTGTCCGAGTGTGGTACTGTCTGAGTGTGGCACTGTCGGAGTGTGGCATTGTCAGTGAGTGGCACAGTCCAAGTGTGGCATTGCCTGTGTGTGGCACTGTCCGAGTGTGGCACTATCCAAGTGTGGCACTGTCGGAGTGTGGCACTGTCTTTGTGTGGCATTGTCAGAGTGTGGCACTGTCCGAGTGTGGCACTGTCCGAGTGTGGCACTGTCCGAGTGTGGCACCATCTGAGTGTGGCACTGTCCGAGTGTGGCACCATCTGAGTGTGTCACGGTCCGAGTGTGGCATTGTCCGTGTGTGGCACTGTCTGAGTTTGGCACTGTCTGTGTGTGGCACTGTCGGTGTGTGGCACTGTCTGAGTGTGGCACTGTCGGTGTGTGGCACTGTCTGAGTGTGGTACTGTCCAAGTGGCACTATCAGAATGTGGCGCGGTCTGTGTGTGACACTGTCCGTGTGTGGCACTGTCTGTGTGTGGCACTGTCTGTGTGTGGCACTGTCGGAGTGTGGTACGGTCCGAGTGTGGCACTCTCTGTGTGTGGCACCGTCTGAGTGTGGCACGGTCCGAGTGTGGCACTGTCTGAGTGTGGCACTGTCAGAGTGTGGCATTGTCTGAGTGTCGCACTGTCTGAGTTTGGCACTGTCTGTGTGTGGCACTGTCGGTGTGTGGCACTGTCTGAGTGTGGCACTGTCAGTGTGTGGCACTGTCTGAGTGTGGTACTGTCCAAGTGGCACTATCAGAATGTGGCGCGGTCTGTGTGTGACACTGTCCGTGTGAGGCACTGTCTGTGTGTGGCACTGTCTGTGTGTGGCACTGTCAGAGTGTGGTACGGTCCGAGTGTGGCACTGTCTGTGTGTGGCACCGTCTGAGTGTGGCACGGTCCGAGTGTGGCACTGTCTGAGTGTGGCATTGTCTGAGTGTCGCACTGTCGGAGTGTGGCACTGTCGGAGTGTGGCACTGTCAGAGTGTGGCATTGTCTGAGTGTGGCACTGTCTGAGTGTGGCACTGTCTGTGTATGGCACTGTCGGAGTGTGGCATTGTCTGAGTGTCGCACTGTCGGAGTGTGGCACGGTCCACGTGTGACACTGTCTGAGTGTGGTACTGTCCGAGTGTGGCACTGTCTGTGTGTGGCACTGTCTGTGTGTGGCACTGTGCAAGTGTGGCACTGTCTGAGGGTGGTACTGTCCGGGTGTGGCACTGACTGAGTGTGGCACTGTCTGTGTGTGGCACTGTGCAAGTGTGGCACTGTCGGAGTGTGGCACTGTCTGAGTGTGGTACTGTCCAAGTGTGGCACAGTCTGAGTGTGGCACTGTCCGTGTGTGGCACGGTCCGAGTGTGGCACTGTCTGAGTGTGGCACTGTCGGAGTGTGGCACGGTCCGAGTGTGGCACGGTCTGTGTGTGGCACTGTCTGAGTGTGGCACGGTCTGAGTGTGGCACGGTCTGTGTGTGGCACTGTCGGAATGTGGAACTGTTGGAGTGTGGTACTGTTGGAGTGTGGCACTGTCGGAGTGCGGCACGATCTGTGTGTGGTACTGTCGGAGTGTGGCACGGTCTGTGTGTGGCACTGTCGGAATGTGGCACGGTCCGAGTGTGGCACTGTCTGAGTGTGGCACGGTCTGAGTGTGGCACGGTCTGTGTGTGGCACTGTTGGAATGTGGTACTGTTGGAGTGTGCCACTGTCGGAGTGCGGCACGATCTGTGTGTGGTACTGTCGGAGTGTGGCACTGTCCAAAAGTGGCACTGTCCGAGTGTGGCACTCTCTGAGTGTGGCACCGTCTGAGTGTGGCATGGTCGGAGTGTGGCACTGTCCGAGTGTGGCACTCTCTGAGTGTGGCACCGTCTGAGTGTGGCACGATCCGAGTGTGGCACTGTCCATGTTTGGCACTGTCTGAGAGTGGTACTGTCCAAGTGTGGCACTGTCGGAGTGTGGCACTGTTCGAGTGTGGCACTGTCGTAGTGTGGCACCGTCTGTGTGTGGCACCGTCTGGGTGTGGCACTGTCTGAGTATGGCATGGTCAGAGTGTGGCACTGTCCGAGTGTGGGACGATCCGAGTGAGGCATGGTCTGAATGTGGTTCTGTCCGAGAGTTGCACTGTCCGAGTGTGGCACTGTCTGTGTGTGACACTGTCAATGTGTGGTACTGTCGGAGTGTGGCACCGTCGGAGTGCGAAACGGTCGGTATGCGGCACTGTCTGAGTGTGGCACCGTCTGAGTGTGGCACGATCCGAGTGTGGCACGGTCTGAATGTGGTTCTGTCCGAGTGTGGCATTGTCTGAGTGTGGCACTGTCCGAGTGTGGCACTGTGGGAGTGTGGTACGGACTGTGTGTGGCACTGTCGGTGTGTGGCCCTGTCTGTGTATGGCACTGTCAGAGCGTGGTACTGTCGGAGTGTGGCACTGTCCGAGTATGGCACTGTCTGAGTGTGGTACTGTCCGAGTGTGGCACTTTCTGTGTGTGGTACTGTCGGAGTGTGGCACTGTCTTTGTGTGGCATTGTCTGAGTGTGGCACTGTCTGAGTGTGGCACTGTCGGAGTGTGGCACTGTCGGCGTGTTGCACAGTCCGAGTGTGGCACTGTCGGTGTGTGGCACAGTCCGAGTGTGGCACTGTCAGAGTATGGCATTGTCGGCGTGTGGCACAGTTCAAGTGCGGCACTGCCTGTGTGTGGCACTGTCAGAGTATGGCACTGTCTGAGTGTGGCATTGTCCGAGTGTGGTACTGTCCGAGTGTGGCACTGTCTGAGTGTGGCACTGTCTGAGTGTGTGGCACTGTCAGTGTGCGGCACGTCGGAGTGTGGCACTGTCTGAGTGTGGCACTGTCTGAGTGTGGCACTGTCTGGGTATAACACAGTCGGATGAGTGGATTTTCCGACAAGATGTTCAACAAGGCCACACCTCTCCCAGCTCATTTAACTCTTTGCAATTCTGAGCAACTGCTAGTAACACATTGGTGGCTAAAACTATATACATTATATACATTATGACAGTAACTGCAGTCGAAAATACCTTGGCTCCAAAAGCCTTACATATAATACAACTAACCAAATAAATACAGCAACCTTTACGGGAAAATTTTCAATAATTGTGCTGCTTCAGCTTTTAGCAATAGGAGGTTCCAGTACTGTACCCCAGTGTTATACAGTGACAGATCTGTCCCCACCAGTACTGTACCCCAGTGTTATACAGTGACAGACCTGTCCCCACCAGTACTGTACCTCAGTGTTAGACAGTGACAGACCTGTCCCCACCAGTACTGTACCCCAGTGTATTACAGCCACAGACCTGTCCCCACCGTACTGTACCCCAGTGTTATACAGTGACAGGCCTGTCCCCACCAGTACTGTACCCCAGTGTTACACAGTGTCAGACCTGTCTCCACCTGTACTGTACCCCAGTGTTACACAGTGTCAGACCTGTCCCCACCAGTACTGTACCCCAGTGTTATACAGTGACAGACCTGTCCCCACCAGTACTGTACCCCAGTGTTATACAGTGACAGACCTGTCCCCAGTAGTACTGTACCCCAGTGTTATACAGAGACAGACCTGTCCCCACCAGTACTGTATCCCAGTGTTATACAGGGACAGACCTGTCCCCACCAGTACTGTATCCCAGTGTTATACAGGGACAGACCTGTCCCCACCGGTACTGTACCCCAGTGTTATACAGTGACAGACCTGTCCCCAGTAGTACTGTACCCCAGTGTTATACAGAGACAGACCTGTCCCCACCAGTACTGTATCCCAGTGTTATACAGTGACAGACCTGTCCCCACCAGTACGTACCCCAGTGTTATACAGTGACAGACCTGTCCCCACCAGTACTGTATCCCAGTGTTATACAGGGACAGACCTATTGCTGATGTTTTTATCCATGAAAGTGTCCGAGAGAACACTATCAATGGAATGTGATCATTATCAAACCTCTAGCTCTCAGTTATATTACCACTGAGGGGCAGATTGCTCATAATCTATACTTTCAGATTGGGTGAGGAATTCTCTGGAAGCCTTCAATCCGAGATGCCGGAATGTTCTCACAGCCTGTGGACTCCCCTGCCACCTATTGACTCGATTCTGCATTATCTCCTGAGCTCCGTCTCCCAGTGCCATAGTTCCAACCATTCAAAACCAACACTGCCCGGCCAAACATCTGTCTCAGCTGCAACCAGAGACAGTGGGGAACACAGTGAGGACACTGTAGGGAAGACCTCAAAGACTCTGTGATCTTCAGACCTGCCTCACGTGTGACACTGAGTTGTGACTGAGCTCCTTCTGGGGAGACACAGGACAGATCGTGGGGTTCTGTGAGAAATACACAGGGACAAAGTTGCGATGTCAGAAAGAGGACAAACATCAAAGCAACCTGATACACAGCCGCACACAGTGCTCATTGCGTGCATTCGACTCATCAGCCAGTTTGGTGACAGATTTGTTTGAAATTAGTTGGATAATCATTACCTGTCCGATCTGTGTCAAATCAATTATTCCTCGCATTGGTGCATCAGAGATAGCACATCAGTTTATTCCAGTAAAGATACATCTTGATATTCTGGGTTTTCTGAAAGCTGTTTAAGAAAGTATTTTTTAATTTCGGTAGTTAATAGTTGTTTGACTTTTGCACATTCTCTGGAAAAGCCCCATATTTTCACAACATTACACTGGTGTGAATAAACCATCACTTTTGTTTGAGTGTTGTTTTTTATCTAACACCACATCTAGAACATTTGAAGATATTGGGTGTTGATCTGTTACATACTGTGTGTGGCTGTTCTGACCTGTCAGGAAGTTGATGGAATCTCTTGATTCCGTTGATCTCAGTTGCCTTTTTGGATTTCAGATTCCACCGCTATCTGGATAGCTCTTACCAATGTGCGATCCTCTTATCACTATAAAGTATCTGAAAAAAATGGATCAGAAATTCTGATCGCAATTCTATCCTGATTTAATTCTGCTTGTAAATCTCCATAATCATAAAATTCTGACAAAATGTCTGAAATAAAATTGTCAATGCTTTTCTTAGAAGTTCTATTCTCAGCTTAAATCTTTGCTGTTTCCCTAATTAGTGGTTATTGTGCCCTTCTTAACAAAGTGGATTATTTACATCTTTTTTGCTTCTCTGAGATGTTCAGTTTGTTTTAAATTGAAAACATAATGGTGTTGTGATTATCCTGTCTTTAAGAATAATGTTTTTTCCTCAAAACACTAACTTATAATAAACCTCCTCTGCCTTCAGTTTTTCAGTGGAGGAGAGTCCCAGAGCGGAAGTGAGTCCTGGAGTGGAGGAGAGTCCCAGAGCGGAGGTGAGTCCTGGAGTGGAGGAGAGTCCCAGAGCAGAGGAAAGTCCCAGGGCGGAGGTGAGTCCTGGAGCGGAGGAGAGTCCCGGAGCGGAGGAGAGTCCCAGAGCGGAGGTGAGTCCTGGAGTGGAGGAGAGTCCCAGAGCGGAGGTGAGTCCTGGAGTGGAGGAGAGTCCCAGAGCGGAGGAGAGTCCCAGAGTGGAGGAGAGTCCCACCGCGGAGGAGAGTCCCGGAGTGGAGGAGAGTCCCAGAGCGGAGGTGAGTCCTGGAGCGGAGGAGAGTCCCAGAGCGGAGGTGAGTCCTGGAGTGGAGGAGAGCCCCAGAGTGGAGGTGAGTCCCAGAGCAGAGGTGAGTCCTGAAGCGGAGGAGAGTCCCAGAGTAGAGGTAAGTCCCAGAGCGGAGGTGAGTCCTGGAGCGGAGGAGAGTCCCAGAGTGGAGGTGAGTCCCAGAGTTGAGGAGAGTCCCAGAGCGGAGGAGAGTCCCAGAGCGGAGGTGAGTCCTGGAGCGGAGGAGAGTCCCGGAGTGGAGGTGAGTCCTGGAGTGGAGGAGAGTCCCAGAGCGGAGGTGAGTCCTGGAGTGGTGGAGAGTCCCAGAGCGGGGGAGAGTCCCAGAGTGGAGGAGAGTCCCACCGCGGAGGAGAGTCCCAGAGCGGAGGTGAGTCCTGGAGCGGAGGAGAGTCCCAGAGTGGAGGTGAGTCCCAGAGTTGAGGAGAGTCCCAGAGCGGAGGAGAGTCCCAGAGCGGAGGAGAGTCCCAGAGCGGAGGTGAGTCCTGGAGCGGAGGAGAGTCCCAGAGTGGAGGAGAGTCCCAGAGCGGAGGTGAGTCCTGGAGCGGAGGAGAGTCCCAGAGCGGAGGAGAGTCCCAGAGTGGAGGTGAATCCTGGAGCGGAGGAGAGTCCCAGATCGGAGGAGAGTCCCAGAGTGGAGGAGAGTTCCAGAGCGGAGGTGACTCCTGGAGTGGAGGAGAGTCCCAGAGTGGAGGAGAGTCCCAGAGCAGAGGAGAGTCCCAGAGCGGAGGTGAGTCGTGGAGTAGAGGAAAGTCCCAGAGTGGAGGAGAGTCCCAGAGCAGAGATGAGTCTGGAGTGGAGATGAGACCCAGAGCGGAGGTGAGTCCTGGAGCGGAGAAGAGTCCCAGAGCGGAGAAGAGTCCCAGAGCGGAGAAGAGTCCCGGAGCGGAGGTGAGTCCTGGAGCGGAGGAGAGTCCCAGAGCGGAGGTGAGTCCCAGAGCGGAGAAGAGTCCCAAAGCGGAGGTGAGTCCTGGAGTGGAGGAAAGTCCCAGAGCGGAGGTCAGTCCTGGAGCGGAGGAAAGTCCCAGAGCGGAGGAGAGTCCCAGAGCGGAGGAGAGTTCCAGAGCAAAAGTGAGTCCTGGAGCGGAGGAGAGTCCCAGATCGGAGGAGAGTCCCAGAGCGGAGGACAGTCCCAGAGCGGAGGAGAGTCCCAGAGCGGAGATGAGTCCTGGAGTGGAGATGAGACCCAGAGCAGAGGTGAGTCCTGGAGCGGAGGTGAGTCCTGGATTGGAGGAGAATCCCAGAGCGGAGGTGAGTCCTGGAGCAGAGGAGAGTCCCAGAGCGGAGGAGAGTCCCGGAGTCCCCATGGGGTCTGGAAGCCAGGTCTCAAGGTTTGGAGCCTAGTGTGGTCGAGACACTGGGCCCAGGCAGTCTGAAGTCTTTGTGCTGGCACGGAGTTGGTGAAAAGATGAAAATTCAAGTGCTTTTTAAAAATAAAACATCTTTATTCTTATGCTGAACTTGTATTTATGATTCTCTCAAGTCTGTAACACATACTTGAGTATTCTGTACCTAGATACTCTATACCTGACGGCGCCAAAGTGGTGACATTACAGACTTGTCACTGTACACATTTGAGTGCACATGACAGCAAGGTGATGCTATTCCATACGAAAGTCCTTGGTAAGTCCTCGGGCTAAACTGAAGGGATAGTGAAATAATGCGACTGAAACATTGCAGGGTCACGACTTAGAGACATTGAAATCCTGATGGGTGGAGCTTATCACATGATATCAGTTAACCCTTTCAGGTACTCACTGCCTTATACATAACGACAAGTATTTAGGATTAGAATTAGGTTTTACTGTCGGGGACACAGGAGTACAGACAGTTCTTTTAAAACGTGATGTTGCGTTCTTGTTCAACCCCACCTTATAGAAAAACCACGCTTTAGAAACAGTGCTTGAGGTTTTGGTGATGTGATCACATTACAGCCAACACACGTTTTAAAAGTTGAACTGGAGAAACAGTATCCCCAATTCGTCAATTGTGTTCCAGTGAATCCATATTGAGGAAACGCACGTTTTAACAAAACAATCAGTCCAGTGGGAAGTGTAACAATGTCACTATTCCCGGTGCCATCATAGGTACAAGGTACAAACTCTGAGGTTGAAAAGTGGAACAATAAGTTAAACGTTCAACACGACAATTCTTGTCATTGCGTTTCTTGTCAGGGTAAAGTCGTCAGTAATATATTACACTCGATCAGAATAAAAGTATTCTGTGCATTTCACAAGGTTCTCATTGAACAAGTTTTAACCCTGAGCCACAAATGGAGACATTGGCCCAGGAACCTGGTCAAAGAGGTCAGTCTAAAGGTTGGAAGGACAAAAATGAGGTCAAGTGCCATTGGGGATGAGACAGGTCATTCCAGCTGAAGGCGGCTGAAGGTGTGGCTACCAAATGCCAAGTGATTAAAATTGGGGGATGCTGAAGAGGTCAGAGTTAGAGGAGCACAGGGAGTTAGGAATATAACAACAGGAGTGGCCATTCAGTCCATCAATCCTGCCCCACCATTCAATATGATCACAGCTGATCGAACACATCAATGCCATTTACCCACCCCATCCCCATGACCCAGCATTTCAATCGAATTGAATTTATTGTCACGTGTACCGAGGCACAGTGAAAAACTTTGTCTTGTGAGCAATACAGGCAGATCTCGGAGTTAAATAGCGTAGATAAGTAAATAAGAAGATAAACAGCTGCAAAACAAAAGCACAGGTACAGGAATACCATTCAGTATTCCAACAACTGTATGGTAGAAACTGTTCCAAAACCGGCTGGTGCATGTGTTCAGGCTTCTGTACCTTCTCCCCGATGGTAGAGGTTGTAGAAAAACATTGCCAGGGTGGGATGGATCTTTGAGAATGGTGGCGGCCTTCCCTTGACAGTGGGCCTGGTAGATGGATTCTATAGACGGGAGGTTGGCCTTTGTGATTGTCCAGGCTGAGTTCACCACTCTCTGTAACTGTCTCCGGGAATCAGAAATCTATCAATCTCTGCCTTAAACACACTCAGAGATTGAGCTCCCACAGCCCTCTGTGGTAGACGGTTCCAAAAGTTCACAACCATCTGAGTAAAAATAAATTCTCCTTCTTGGACCTGAGTAGTATCCCCTTTAATTTTAAATCACCCCCCAGTTCCCTGCATCTATCTGCATCTATCCTGTCTATCCCTTTCCATGTTCTGTACATTTCAACACCGTGACCTCTCACTCTTCAGAGCTCTACAGAATCCAGGCCCAGTTTGTCCACTCTCTCTTTATAGGACGGTCCCAGGAACAAATCAGAGAGACCTTCACTGTACTCTCTCGATAGTAATAGTGTCCTTCTTGAGGTAAGGAGGTCCAAGCTGCTCATGTGACTCCAGACGTGGTCTCCCTGAGTTCCCGCACAGTTCAAATAAGACTTCAGTCCTGCTGTATACAAATCTTCTTGCAATTAACCAGGTTGTGGGTCATAGAAAATTAGGAAGGGGTAGGGATTAGTCGCCAAGATTGATAATTTTAAAATTAAAGCATGTTTCATCTCAGACCAACGTAAATTAGGAGGCACAGTGATGATGGGTGAATGGGTTTCAATAAGAATTAAGAAAAGAACAGCAGATATGAAGCTATGAGGGGAGTCTGGCCAGGGGTGCACTGTGATAGGTGGGTCTGGAGGTCACAAAAGTGAGCAGTGAATGAGCCAAGGCAAAAGCAGACTCTCTGATAATCCCATTCTTCACACACAGAGCAGTGCCATTCCCCTGCATTCACTCCAGATAACCAGGAAACAGGAAGCTCACTGAAGGTAGGTCCTGGGTTAAATGTTTGTATCACAATGGCTACCAATCGTTTATCAGAACGATAACTAACCAGCTGCTCACACCCTGCCCAGTAGCATCTCTATTTTAAAAACCCACCCCTTCATTTCAAATCCCTTCATAACCTCAGCCCTCCCTATCTCTGGACTCCCACACAGCCCCCACCCCCCACACCCCGGCTAAAAAACCCTCCAAATCCTGTGCTTCCAGACTCTTCCACAGTCTCACCTTTCATCACCTCCACTCCAGGCACCGCTGCCTGGGCCCTAAACTCAGGCCTTACTGTGGATTACAAACTGTTGTATTGGGATCTTGCTCCTGGGCCTGGGTCTGGGCAAATTGGCCTTTCGCAGGTCCAGGCAGTGGACACTGGAGAGAATCAAAGCTGCTGACTGTCTGCCCCTTTTTCCTCGGTTAGGCTCATGCTTGGGTGTCCTAGGCGAAGAGAGCATGTGTCAGAGTTGCAAAACCTCATCTGGGTCATTAGTGTCCTTTAGGGAAGGAAATCTGCTATCCTCACCTGGCCTGGCCTACATATGGCCCTGGGCCACAGCAATGTGGATGACTCCTGACTGGTGTCTGAAATGACCCGAGTGAACCACTCAGTTCAGGGCAATTAGGGGAGAAAGTGAGGTCTGCAGATGCTGGAGATCAGAGCTGAAAATGTGTTGCTGGAAAAGCGCAGCAGGTCAGGCAGCATCCAGGGAACAGGAGAATCGACGTTTCGGGCATAATTCCTGAAGAAGGGCTCATGCCCGAAACGTCGATTCTCCTGTTCCCTGGATGCTGCCTGACCTGCTGCGCTTTTCCAGCAACACATTTTCAGCTCAGGGCAATTAGAGGCAGGCTTTCTCTGTGCCAACTACATCCTGTGTAATAACGAATTAGTATTTAGCCCAAGTGAAAAATGCAGTGAATTCTCAATCAGTTCAGTCAAATCTGTGGAGTGGGAGAATCATTCGGATCAGCGGTGAATGGGACCTCTGCTTTTCTCTGTCCACAGGTGTCATACCTGCCAAGGATTTACAGCACTTTCTGTTTTCATTTCAGATTCATAACAGGATTATCATTGAATCCCCACAGTGTGGAGGCAGGCCATTCAGTCCATCGAGTCTGCACCGACCCTCCGAAGAGCATCCCACCCAGAGCCACCCCATCCTTGTAATCCTGCATTTCCCATGGCCAACCCACTCTAACCTGGATTGTGAGAGGAAACCGGAGCACCCAGAGGAAACTCATGCAAGCACGAGGAGAATGTACAAACTCCTCACAGACAGTCGCCCGAGGCAGGAATCGAACCGGGGTCCATTGCGCTGTGATTTGCAATATTCTGTGTCAGTCTGGTGCCTCCATTGTAAACTAGTTTATCCCGACTGAAAATAGGAGGTTGCCCACTTTAGCAGGAAGATTAGAAAAATAGAATCTTCTTTTAATGGGGAGAGACTGCATAATGGTGCAGAGGGATCTGGGTGTTCTTGTACATGAATCACAAATTATTAAAATGTAGGTACAGCAAGTAATTAGGAAGGCAAATGGAACATTGGTCTTTATTTGCAAGGGGGTAGAGTATAAAATTTGGGATGGACTAGTTTTGCTTCAACTGTGCAGGAGATTGTGAGACTGTACTTAGAGTCTTGTGTCTAGTTCTGGTCTCCTTACTTATGGATTAGACATACTTGCATTGGATGCAATTCAGAGAAGATTCACTCAACTGATTCCTGTATACAGGGATTTTGTTATGCGGAGAGGGTGAGCAGGTTGGGCTTAAACTCATTGGAGTTTAGAAGACGGACAGGTATCTTACTGAAACATATAAAATTCTCAGGGGGCTTGATGGAATGGGAAGTAAGAGGATAGAGTCATAGAGATGTACAGCACGGAAACAGACACTTTGATCCAACTCATAAATTAATCTAGTCCCATTTGCCAGCATTTTGCCCCTATCCCCCTAAACCCTTCCTATTCATATACCCATCCAGATGCCTTTAAAATGCGGTAATTGTACCAGCCTCCACCACTTCCTCAGGCAGCTCATTCCATACACGCACCACCCTCTGTTTGAAAAAGTTTGCCCCTTAGGTTCCTTTTACAACTTTTCCCTTTCACCTCATGCCCTCTAATTTTGGATTCCACAACCTGGGGAAAAGCTGATCACTGACCCTCATGATTTTATAAACCTCTATAAGGTCACCCCTCAGCCTCTGACACTCCAGGAAAATAGTCCCTGCGTATTCAGCCTCTCCCTGTAGTTCAAATCCTCCAAGCCCAGCAACATCATTGTAAATCGTTTCTGAACCCTTTTGAGTTTCACAACTTCCTTCTGATAGCAGGGAGACCAGAATTGTGCGCAATATTCCAAAAGTGGCTCCCTTCCTGGTGGATTCTGGAATGAGGGTTGCACAGTTTCAAAGTAAGAACGTCCCCATACGGGGCATCAATGAGAAGGAATTTCTTTTTTAAGAGTTGTTGAACTTTGGAATTACTTTCCTGCTGCTGGGAGCAATAGAGGCTGGATCACTGGATATATTAAAGACTGAATTCGGTGCATTTGTGATCGATGAGGGATATCAAGAGTGATTGCGAACTGTCAGAAAGTGGAGTTAAGACGACAAACAGATCTTACTGAATGATGGAGGAGGTTCAATGACCTGATTGGCTTACATCTATTTTTTGAGTTTTTCCTGATCTCCTGAGGTACAGTGCAATACAGCAGATCCTGCCTGAAATAATTCACAGGTCAGCAATTATTATCTATCTCTGACTGCCCAGACAGGTATGGAGAGTCAACCTCATTGCTGTGGGCCTGGAGTCACACATAATGTGCCAGACCAGGTAAAGACAGCTGTTTCCCCAAGACAGGTACTATATAAATGCAAGTGGGAGAAAATGTTTGAGTTTAATTTATTAATTCCGGATTTTTATAGGATACAAATTCCGCCACCTACAATTGTGGAATTTAAATTAGATCTGTGTCTTTTTCTCTGGATGAATAGTGCAGAGACAATGCCACTAAGCATTGACCTTCTGTCTGACCAAGGCTCTGACTGCCATGTTGCATCCATGAGGCAGGCTGCTGCAGCTGTGTCCATGGACTGTGCTTGTCCCATAGACTCCAGCCTGAATGGTTGTCCCTTCCTCGATGCTCTTGATGCTAGCTTTCTGTACCTACACAGTCTGGCTAGAGCTAATGTGGGTCCACTGCATCGCCTGCGTGCTTTTACCTTAGAGTCTGTCTCTCTGGCTCCCAGTAAAACCTGTAAACTCTTTACTGACACAATGCTGTAACATTCTGCAGAGTACAGGCCATCAGCACGGCGCTCCTATCCTGCTCCTCTCCGAGCCTCATTCTTCTCTCTCTGCTGACGCCAGACTAGCACATCATCATCATCAACAAGTCCATTTCCCATTGGCCGACAGTGTCTGTGTGAGACACAGCTCCCTGTATTTTCTCCATAGGTCTGTCCAAGAGGAAGGTGGAGGCAGGGCTCTAGCTCCAAGTGTTGGTGCCCTAACCGACTTTCCCTGCAACACAACACTCGAACAGACAGAGGGCAGAATACGTACAAATATATCAGAAACAACAACACCCCTTTGAGAATGTGGAAACCTGGAAAAGGTCACAAGGCAGTTTACAGAAAGCAGTGACCCTCAGGAGGGAGAGGCCAGGCGCCGAAAACTAGAGGCAGAGGTTTGAGGTGTTTCACGCTGCTGCACTGAAATCCTTACACAGCACCTTCCAAACTCATCACCATCCAGAAGGACAAGGATAGCAGTTGCATGGGAATACTGTTATGGACTAGACCAGACCCCCTCAAAACATTTTAAGAAAGTAGCCAGGACCCTAACTTTCCCAGTTGTCTTACGCAGGTGTAGATATTCCAGGTGGGATGCAGCTGACCCAACCACTCAGTTTTAAACAGAACAGAATTTATTTGCAAGATTACTGAATGAAACACAAAAGACAACAGAATACAGAATAACTTAACCTACCTGAAAACCCAACAGATTATGCTGTTAATGATGCTGTCACCAATCCCCATAAACACCCCTTGGCTAAAAAAGGGAAAATGTAACCCAGGGTCTCACAGGACAGAGGCAGGATCAGCATGGACCTGCTTCTTTAGGACCAACAGCTTCACAACTGACTGCCTGCTAAAACCAAACCAAACCAAACCAGAGACAAGCTGAGCTGGGAGAGCTGGCCACTCCCCTTTCATGGTACAAGTTTTATTTTAACTTGAAATTCTTTTGTCTGAGGCAGTATCTGCTAGCTATCTTCAAGTTGGCCCTAAAACCCTTCAAGCGTAGACCTCCCAGAGTCTCTGTGATTACGACCCCTCTGAAAAAAAACCAATGACACCACATCCTTGTCCATGGAACAGCATCTTCACATGATGGGGTCAATTCACAAACTCATTGCTGCGTTGGTGATCGAGGTGTGTGTTTCCTAGCTAACCAGTGTGTCCCATTGATTGGGAACTTGATCAGTCATTCAAATGAAGCTCAAATTGTTTTCTCCCACTTGCATTTATATAGTACCCGCCATCTACAAGGAGAAAGTGAGGACCACAGATGCTGGAGATCAGAGCCGAGAGTGTGGTGCTGGAAAAGCACAGCAGGTCAGGCAGCAACCGAGGAGCAGGAGAATCAACATTTCGGGCATAAGCCCTTCATCAGGAATGAGGCTTGCGGGCTGGGAGGGGCTGAGAGATAAATGGGAGGGTTGTGTACTGGGGGGAAGGTAGTTGGGAATGCAATAGGTAGATGAAGGTGAGGGAGAAGGTGATAGGTCGGAGAGTAGGTGGAGCAGATAGATGGGAAAGACGATGGGCAGGTCATGAGGGTGGTGCCCAATTGGAGGCTTGGGTCTGGGATAAGGTGGGGGCAGGGGAAATGAGGAAACTGGTGAAATCCACGTTGATCCCGTGTGGTTGCAGGGTCCCGAGGCGTTCTTCCTCCAGGTGCCGGGTGGTGAGGGTTTGGCAGTGGAGGAGGCCCAGGACCTGCAAGTCCATGGTGGAGTGGGAGGGGGAGTTGAAGTGTTCAGCCACTGGGCGGTGGGGGTTGATGGGTGCGGGTGTCCCAGAGATGTTCCATCACTAAATCCAAACCACTGCCTAATCTTCTGCCCTGGGACCCTGGAACCAGGGATTGATGTGGATTTCACCAGTTTCCTCATTTCCCCTCCCCCACACATTATCCCAGTCCCAAGCCTCCAATTCAGCACCAACCACTTGACCTGTCCATCGTCTTTCCCATCTATCCGCTCCATCTTCCCCTCTGACCTATCACCATTACCCTCACCTCCATCTACCTAATGCATTCTCAACTACCTACCCTCCAGCCCCACCCCCTTCCATATATCTCTCAGCGCCCCCAGCCCACAAGCCTCATTCCTGATGAAAGGGTTATGTCCAAAATGTCGGTAGTCCTTACCCTCGGATGCTGCCTGACCTGCTGTGCTTTTCCGGCACCACACTCTCAATCCTGCCATGTACCACCAATGAAGCACTATCAGCACACAACTCTCCTAATCAAAGCTCCCTCCCCAAAAGCCTGTCCCATCTCCCTCTTTCCCTTTAAGTGTGGCTGATATCCAATACCACCTTGAGTGAGACTTTGCTCAGTTGTCCATGTTAATCTTTCTTTGATAATCACTGCCAGGAAGCAGGTGGGGTTAGCTGTTTACTTGTTCATCATTTTTTTTTGCCTTTCTGGTAACCTTTTGAAACAGACATCCCATTAAATACAGATCCCAATTCAAGAAGATACTTTCACAGCTGAGCAACAAAACGTTGCAGTGCAACAACATCTTTGGAATTGTATATCACCATCAACATCGCAAAATGTCACAGGATGTTAAGTCCTGGTACATAATTCTTTGAATTTGCTTCACATATAGACAGGGTGATTTCAAAAAGCATTTAGCGTGCTTGCCTTCATTGCTCGGTCCTTTGAGTATTGGAGTTGGGATGTCATGTTGAGGTAATACAGGACGTTAGTGAGGCCTCTTCTGGAATACTGTGTCCAGTTCTGGTCACCCTGTTATAGGAAGGGTATTATTAAACTTAAAGAGGGTTCAGAAGAGAAATACCAGGATGTTGTTGAGTATGGAAGTTTTGAGTTATAAAGAAAGGCTGGATAGGCTGGGACCTCTTTCACTGGAGAGTCGGAGTTTAAGAGAAGTTAATGGAGCAGCATCATCACACTGTAGAGTCAATCTCCAGACTGCGTTGGTGATTGAGTGTGTGTTTTCTAACTAACCTGTGTGTCTCATTGATTGGGACCCTCTAGAAATTTGTAAAATAATGTGAGGTATCGATAGAATTAATGTTTAATGTCTTTTCCCCGGGATGGGGAATTTCAAGACAAGGCGGCACAATTTTAAGACGACAGGAGAGGGGTTTAAAAAAGACACGAGGGGCAAATATTTTACACAGGAGGTGGTTCGTGTGTGGAATGAACTTCCTGAGGAAGTGGTGGATGTGGGGACAGTTCCATCATTTAAAAGACATTTAAATAAGGACATGAATGGGAAATATGTGGAGGGGTATGGGACAAGTGCAGGCAATGGGACTGGTTTAGTTTGGGATTGTGTTCAACATGGACAGGTTGGACTGAAGGGTCTGTTTCCGGTCTGTATGATTCTATGACTAAGATTTCCCACTAACTTGTGGAGGGAGGGGACTCCAACATGTAAGACAGCAGGAGGCATGGTCACCAATGGTGGAGTCACTAAAATTGGGAGTGATCAGGAGGTCAGAATGAGAGGAAGTGCAGAGATCCCAGAGGATCACAGAGGTGCAGAAGGATCCAGTGACCAGGAGAGGTGAGACAAGGGGTGCATTTGGAAACAAAGATAGAATTTTAGGATCAAAGCATTTGTCCAAGAACAACTGCAGCTCAGTGATACCAGGAGTGACAGAGGAGTTGGTGGGAGTTACAGTACGTACATCTTACATGCTGAAAGATTCAGGAACTGAAAAGGGAGTTATTGGAAAAATAGTTACTGCTGAGCACCAGATTAGATTAGATTAGATTAGAGTACTTTACAGTGTGGAAACAGGCCCTTCGGCCCAACTAGTCCACACCGACCCGCCGAAGCGCAACCCACCCATAACCCTACATTTACCCCTTACCTAACACTACGGACAAGATGCCTCTGGGAGGTTGATGTGGAGGTGCTGGGGTTGGACTGAGAGGGAACAAAAGTCAGAAATCACATGACAGCATGGGATAGGATGAACTGCTGATCCACCAATTACAGCTGGGTCCTCTCTCCTGCTAGCTGTTGATAGATTCACCATGACAGAGGAGGAGACAATGGGGGGAAACGGGGTAACGAGGGGTGAGGGAGGAGGGATTTGTCAGGCTCTCTGTCTGCCATGATGAAGGAAATCAAACAGGAGGGTGGAAGAACACAACAAGCCAGGCAACGACAGGAGGTGGAGACATCAATGTTTCAGGTATAACCCTGAAGGAGGTGAAAGGAAGAGACTGCAAGTGAGAAGGAAACTTTTTTAACCTCGACAACAAAGGAATACTCAGCTAATTAAGGAAAGTTGAAATCACTGAGTTAACAATCTCCTTGTAAGTGGATGTGAGATCACTAACTCTTTGCGGTAAATGTTCAGGAGCTCAAAGTTTGTGCGAAGATTTGTAGCTCGGGTGCTCGTTGTTGTGGTTCTGTTCGCCGAGCTGGAAGTTTTTGTTGCAAACGTTTCATCCCCTGGCTAGGCGACATCATCAGTGCTTGGGAGCCTCCTGCGAAGCGCTTCTTTGATGTTTCCTCCGGTGTTTATAGTGGTCTGTCCCTGCCGCTTCCGGTTGTCAGTTTCAGCTGTCCGCTGTAGTGTTCAGGAGCTGCTGTATGGGGAAATACTCCAGTGCTTGAGAAGGAGCTTCATAAATGGAAATCTTTCTTTAAAAACATCACTAGTCAGCTCTAGATTTTCAAAATTGTTTAATAGTTTTTAAACAAGATTTCCTTATGTCCTCAGCTTGACCTAGATCCTGCATACCCTGTCCTCCAGGTCCCGGAACGTCACCTGATGAAGGGGCAGTGCTCTGAAAGCTTGTGATTTCAAATAAACCTGTTGGACTATAACCTGGTGTTGTGTGACTTCTGACTTTTGTCCCCCTCAGTCCAACCCCAGCACCTCCACATCCACGTCCCAGAGCCATCTGGTGCTCAGCATTATCTATTTTTCCAATAACTCCCTTTTCAGTTCCTGATGAAATTTAATCTCTGCCTCTCTCCCTTCACAGAAGCTGTCTGACCCACTGATTTGTTCCCTCAGCTTTTTCTTAACATTCCCTTGAAATGACTGTGCTTGAACTAGTGGTTGCAAACCTGAGCAGCACGTGATTTCCAGAAAGTGCCTGTTGATATTGAGTGTTTCACTGATGATGCTGAGAAACAGAAACTGGACTCCAGTTTCTGGAGTAAAACCAAAACAGTTTGGCTTCATACTTTGTTGTTTGAAGATGTTTGATGATCGTCTCATGGTCCCCATTACAGACACAGGCTTTCAAATCCAAATCAATTAAATGAATTTCAACTCCACTTGTTGCTATGACAGGATTTGAACTCATGACCCTGGTGCATTAGCATGGCCTCTGGATTACTAATCCAGTGAAATTATCAAGGTGGTAAAAACAATGACTGCAGATGCTGGAAACCAGATTCTGGATCAGTGGTGCTGGAAGAGCACAGCAATTCAGGCAGCATCCGAGGACAGGCAAAATCGACGTTTCGGGCAAAAGCCCTTCATCAGGAATAAAGGCAGAGAGCCTGAAGCGTGGAGAGATAAGCTAGAGGAGGGTGGGGGTGGGAGAGAGTGGCATAGAGTACAATAGGTCAGTGGGGAAGGAGATGAAGGTGATAGGTCAGGGAGGAGAGGGTGGAGTGGATAGGTGGAAAAGGAGCTGGGCAGGTCGGACAAGTCCGGACAGGTCAGGGGATCGAGTTTCTGGAGGTTAGAAGCTAGGATGAGGTGGGGGAAGGGGAAATGAGGAAACTGTTAAAATCCACATTGATGCCCTGGGGTTGAAGTGTTCCGAGGCGGAAGATGAGGCGTTCTTCCTCCAGGCGTCTGGTGGTGAGGGAGTGGCGGTGGAGGAGGCCCAGCACCTCCATATCCTCGGCAGAGTGGGAGGGGGAGTTGAAATGTTGAGCCACTGGGCGATGTGGTTGATTGGTGCGGGTGTCTCGGAGATGTTCCCTAAAGCGCTCTGCTAGGAGGCGTCCAGTCTCCCCAATGTAGAGGAGACCGCATCGGGAGCAACGGATACAATAGATGATATTAGTGGATGTGCAGGTAAAACTTTGATGGATGTGGAAAGCTCCTTTGGGGCCTTGGATGGAGGTGAGGGAGGAGGTGTGGGCGCAGGTTTTACAGTTCCTGCGGTGGCAGGGGAAAGTGCCAGGATGGGAGGGTGGGTCGTAGGGGGGCGTGGACCTGACCAGGTAGTCACGGAGGGAACGGTCTTTGCGGAAGGCGGAGAGGGTTGGGGAGGGAAATATATCACTGGTGGTGGGGTCTGTTTGGAGGTGGCGGAAATGTCGGCGGATGATTTGGTTTATGCGGAGGTTGGTAGGGTGGAAGGTGAGCACCAGGGGCGTTCTGTCCTTGTTGCGGTTGGAGGGGTTGGGTCTGAGGGCGGAGGTGCGGGATGTGGATGAGATGCGTTGGAGGGCATCTTTAACCACGTGGGAAGGGAAATTGCGGTCTCTAAAGAAGGAGGCCATCTGGTGTGTTCTATGGTGGAACCGCTCCTCCTGGGAGCAGATACGGCGGATTCGGAGGAATTGGGAATACGGGATGGCATTTTTGCAAGAGGTAGGGTGGGAAGAGGTGTAATCCAGGTAGCTGTGGGAGTCGGTGGGTTTGTAGAAGATGTCAGTGTCAAGTCGGTCGTCACTGATGGAGATGGAGAGGTCCAGGAAGGGGAGGGAGGTGTCAGAGATGGTCCAGGTAAATTTAAGGTCAGGGTGGAATGTGTTGGTGAAGTTGATGAATTGCTCAACCTCCTCGCGGGAGCACGAGGTGGCGCCAATGCAGTCATCAATGTAGCGGAGGAAGAGGTGGGGAGTGGTGCCGGGGTAATTACGGAAGATCAACTGCTCTACGTAGCCAACAAAGAGACAGGCATAGCTAGGGCCCATACGTGTGCCCATGGCTACCCCTTTGGTCTGGAGGAAGTGGGAGGATTCAAAGGAGAAATTGTTAAGGGTGAGGACTAGTTCGGCCAAACAAATGAGAGTGTCGGTGGAAGGGTACTGTTGGGGACGTCGGGAGAGGAAAAAACGGAGGGCTTGGAGGCCCTGGTCATGGCGGATGGAGGTGTAGAGGGATTGGATATCCATGGTGAAGATGAGGTGTTGGGGGCCGGGGAAACGGAAGTCTTGGAGGAGGTGGAGGGTGTGGGTGGTGTCTCGAACGTATGTGGGGAGTTCCTGGACTAGGGGGGATAGCTCGAACGTATGTGGGGAGTTCCTGGACTAGGGGGGATAGCTCGAACGTTCACCATCCCCCCAGACCTCCCCCTCACTGAGGACGAACGATCAGTCCTCAGCAAAGGACTCACCTTCGTCCCCGTCCGTCCACGCATCAATGAATTTAATACACGTCGTGACATCGAACAATTCTTCCGTCGCCTCCGCCTCCGAGCTTACTTTTACAATCAGGACTCCCGCCCACCTTCCGAGGACCCCTTCGCCCACCTCCAACACACTGCATCCACCTGGACACCCCGCGCTGGCCTATTACCTGCCCTCGACCTCTTCATTTCCAACTGCCGCCGGGACATTAACCGCCTCAACCTGTCGACCCCCCTCCCCCACTCCAACCTCTCACCCTCACAACGCGCAGCCCTCCAATCCCTCTGCTCCAATCCTGACCTCACCATCAAGCCAGCGGACAAAGGGGGCGCAGTGGTAGTCTGGCGCACTGACCTCTACATCGCTGAAGCCAAACGCCAACTCGAGGACACCTCTTCCTACCGCCCCCTTGACCATGACCCCACCCCCCATCACCAAACCATCATCTCCCAGACCATACAGAACCTCATCACCTCAGGAGATCTCCCACCCACAGCTTCCAACCTCATAGTCCGGGAACCCCGCACTGCCCGGTTCTACCTCCTTCCCAAGATCCACAAGCCTGACCACCCTGGCCGACCCATTGTCTCAGCATGCTCCTGCCCCACTGAACTCATCTCTACCTACCTCGACACTGTCCTATCCCCCCTAGTCCAGGAACTCCCCACATACGTTCGAGACACCACCCACGCCCTCCACCTCCTCCAAGACTTCCGTTTCCCCGGCCCCCAACACCTCATCTTCACCATGGATATCCAATCCCTCTACACCTCCATCCGCCATGACCAGGGCCTCCAAGCCCTCCGTTTTTTCCTCTCCAGACGTTCCCAACAGTACCCCTCCACCGACACTCTCATTCGTTTGGCCGAACTGGTCCTCACCCTTAACAATTTCTCCTTTGAATCCTCCCACTTCCTCCAGACCAAAGGGGTAGCCATGGGCACACGTATGGGCCCTAGCTATGCCTGTCTCTTTGTTGGCTACGTAGAGCAGTTGATCTTCCGTAATTACACCGGCACCACTCCCCACCTCTTCCTCCGCTACATTGATCACTGCATTGGCGCCACCTCGTGCTCCCGCGAGGAGGTTGAGCAATTCATCAACTTCACCAACACATTCCACCCTGACCTTAAATTTACCTGGACCATCTCTGACACCTCCCTCCCCTTCCTGGACCTCTCCATCTCCATCAGTGACGACCGACTTGACACTGACATCTTCTACAAACCCACCGACTCCCACAGCTACCTGGATTACACCTCTTCCCACCCTACCTCTTGCAAAAATGCCATCCCGTATTCCCAATTCCTCCGCCTCCGCCGTATCTGCTCCCAGGAGGAGCGGTTCCACCATAGAACACACCAGATGGCCTCCTTCTTTAGAGACCGCAATTTCCCTTCCCACGTGGTTAAAGATGCCCTCCAACGCATCTCATCCACATCCCGCACCTCCGCCCTCAGACCCAACCCCTCCAACCGCACCAAGGACAGAACGCCCCTGGTGCTCACCTTCCACCCTACCAACCTTCGCATAAACCAAATCATCCGCCGACATTTCCGCCATCTCCAAACAGACCCCACCACCAGGGATATATTTCCCTCCCCACCCCTCTCCGCCTTCCGCAAAGACCGTTCCCTCCGTGACTACCTGGTCAGGTCCACGCCCCCCTACGACCCACCCTCCCATCCTGGCACTTTCCCCTGCCACCGCAGGAACTGTAAAACCTGCGCCCACACCTCCTCCCTCACCTCCATCCAAGGCCCCAAAGGAGCTTTCCACATCCATCAAAGTTTTACCTGCACATCCACTAATATCATCTATTGTATCCGTTGCTCCCGATGCGGTCTCCTCTACATTGGGGAGACTGGACGCCTCCTAGCAGAGCGCTTTAGGGAACATCTCCGAGACACCCGCACCAATCAACCACATCGCCCAGTGGCTCAACATTTCAACTCCCCCTCCCACTCTGCCGAGGATATGGAGGTGCTGGGCCTCCTCCACCGCCGCTCCCTCACCACCAGACGCCTGGAGGAAGAACGCCTCATCTTCCGCCTCGGAACACTTCAACCCCAGGGCATCAATGTGGATTTTAACAGTTTCCTCATTTCCCCTTCCCCCACCTCATCCTAGCTTCTAACCTCCAGAAACTCGATCCCCTGACCTGTCCGGACTTGTCCGACCTGCCCAGCTCCTTTTCCACCTATCCACTCCACCCTCTCCTCCCTGACCTATCACCTTCATCTCCTTCCCCACTGACCTATTGTACTCTATGCCACTCTCTCCCACCCCCACCCTCCTCTAGCTTATCTCTCCACGCTTCAGGCTCTCTGCCTTTATTCCTGATGAAGGGCTTTTGCCCGAAACGTCGATTTTGCCTGTCCTCGGATGCTGCCTGAATTGCTGTGCTCTTCCAGCACCACTGATCCAGTGAAATTATCACCCTCCTCCTTTAGGGTCCTCAACAGCATTGAACTATCATCAGTTCCCTATCCGGCACCCCACCTAAAAAAAGCAATACCAGTGACCAGTGAATGTATATTCGGGCAGCAACAGGGAACTGACATCAGGTCATGAGGGTGATAATTTCACTGGATTAGTAATCCAGAGGCCATGCTAATGCACCAGGGTCATGAGTTCAAATCCTGTCATAGCAACTAGTGGAGTTGAAATTCATTTAATTGATTTGGATTTGAAAGCCTGTGTCTGTAATGGGGACCATGAGACGATCATCAAACATCTTCAAACAAGAAAGTATGCAGCCAAACTGTTTTGGTTTTACTCCAGAAACTGGAGTCCAGTTTCTGTTTCTCAGCATCATCAGTGAATCACTCAATATCAACAGGCACTTTCTGGAAATCACGTGCTGCTCAGGTTTGCAACCACTAGTTCAAGCACAGTCATTTCAAGGGAATGTTAAGAAAAAGCTGAGGGAACAAATCAGTGGGTCAGACAGCTTCTGTGAAGGGAGAGAGGCAGAGATTAAATTTCATCAGGAACTGAAAAGGGAGTTATTGGAAAAATAGATAATGCTGAGCACCAGATGGCTCTGGGACGTGGATGTGGAGGTGCTGGGGTTGGACTGAGGGGGACAAAAGTCAGAAGTCACACAACACCAGGTTATAGTCCAACAGGTTTATTTGAAATCACAAGCTTTCAGAGCACTGCCCCTTCATCAGGTGACGTTCCGGGACCTGGAGGACAGGGTATGCAGGATCTAGGTCAAGCTGAGGACATAAGGAAATCTTGTTTAAAAACTATTAAACAATTTTGAAAATCTAGAGCTGACTAGTGATGTTTTTAAAGAAAGATTTCCATTTATGAAGCTCCTTCTCAAGCACTGGAGTATTTCCCCATACAGCAGCTCCTGAACACTACAGCGGACAGCTGAAACTGACAACCGGAAGCGGCAGGGACAGACCACTATAAACACCGGAGGAAACATCAAAGAAGCGCTTCGCAGGAGGCTCCCAAGCACTGATGATGTCGCCTAGCCAGGGGACGAAACGTTTGCAACAAAAACTTCCAGCTCGGCGAACAGAACCACAACAACGAGCACCCGAGCTACGAATCTTCGCACAAACTTTGAGCTCCTGAACATTTACCGCAAAGAGTTAGTGATCTCACATCCACTTACAAGGAGATTGTTAACTCAGTGATTTCAACTTTCCTTAATTAGCTGAGTATTCCTTTGTTGTCGAGGTTAAAAAAGTTTCCTTCTCACTTGCAGTCTCTTCCTTTCTCCTCCTTCAGGGTTATACCTGAAACATTGATGTCTCCACCTCCTGTCGTTGCCTGGCTTGTTGTGTTCTTCCACCCTCCTGTTTGATTTCCTTCATCATGGCAGACAGAGAGCCTGACAAATCCCTCCTCCCTCACCCCTCGTTACCCCGTTTCCCCCCATTGTCTCCTCCTCTGTCATGGTGAATCTATCAACAGCTAGCAGGAGAGAGGACCCAGCTGTAATTGGTGGATCAGCAGTTCATCCTATCCCATGCTGCCATGTGATTTCTGACTTTTGTTCCCCCTCCGTCCAACCCCAGCACCTCCACATCAACCTCCCAGAGGCATCTTGTCCGTAGTGTTAGGTAAGGGGTAAATGTAGGGTTATGGGTGGGTTGCGCTTCGGCGGGTCGGTGTGGACTAGTTGGGCCGAAGGGCCTGTTTCCACACTGTAAAGTACTCTAATCTAATCTAATCTAATCTGGTGCTCAGCAGTAACTATTTTTCCAATAACTCCCTTTTCAGTTCCTGAATCTTTCAGCATGTAAGATGTACGTACTGTAACTCCCACCAACTCCTCTGTCACTCCTGGTATCACTGAGCTGCAGTTGTTCTTGGACAAATGCTTTGATCCTAAAACTTTTATCTTTGTTTCCAAATGCACCCCTTGTCTCACCTCTCCTGGTCACTGGATCCTTCTGCACCTCTGTGATCCTCTGGGATCTCTGCACTTCCTCTCATTCTGACCTCCTGATCACTCCCAATTTTAGTGACTCCACCATTGGTGACCATGCCTCCTGCTGTCTTACATGTTGGAGTCCCCTCCCTCCACAAGTTAGTGGGAAATCTTAGTCATAGAATCATACAGACCGGAAACAGACCCTTCAGTCCAACCTGTCCATGTTGAACACAATCCCAAACTAAACCAGTCCCATTGCCTGCACTTGTCCCATACCCCTCCACATATTTCCCATTCATGTCCTTATTTAAATGTCTTTTAAATGATGGAACTGTCCCCACATCCACCACTTCCTCAGGAAGTTCATTCCACACACGAACCACCTCCTGTGTAAAATATTTGCCCCTCGTGTCTTTTTTAAACCCCTCTCCTGTGCCTTAAAATTGTGCCGCCTTGTCTTGAAATTCCCCATCCCGGGGAAAAGACATTAAACATTAATTCTATCGATACCTCACATTATTTTACAAACTTCTAGAGGGTCCCAATCAATGAGACACACAGGTTAGTTAGAAAACACACACTCAATCACCAACGCAGTCTGGAGATTGACTCTACAGTGTGATGATGCTGCTCCATTAACTTCTCTTAAACTCCGACTCTCCAATGAAAGAGGTCCCAGCCTATCCAGCCTTTCTTTATAACTCAAAACTTCCATACTCAACAACATCCTGGTATTTCTCTTCTGAACCCTCTTTAAGTTTAATAATACCCTTCCTATAACAGGGTGACCAGAACTGGACACAGTATTCCAGAAGAGGCCTCACTAACGTCCTGTATAACCTCAACATGACATCCCAACTCCAATACTCAAAGGACCGAGCAATGAAGGCAAGCACGCTAAATGCTTTTTGAAATCACCCTGTCTATATGTGAAGCAAATTCAAAGAATTATGTACCGGGACTTAACATCCTGTGACATTTTGCGATGTTGATGGTGATATACAATTCCAAAGATGTTGTTGCACTGCAACGTTTTGTTGCTCAGCTGTGAAAGTATCTTCTTGAATTGGGATCTGTATTTAATGGGATGCCTGTTTCAAAAGGTTACCAGAAAGGCAAAAAAAAAAATGATGAACAAGTAAGCAGCTAACCCCACCTGCTTCCTGGCAGTGATTATCAAAGAAAGATTAACATGGACAACTGAGCAAAGTCTCACTCAAGGTGGTATCGGATATCAGCCGCACTTAAAGGGAAAGAGGGAGATGGGACAGGCTTTTGGGGAGGGAGCTTTGATTAGGAGAGTTGTGTGCTGATAGTGCTTCATTGGTGGTACATGGCAGGATTGAGAGTGTGGTGCCGGAAAAGTACAGCAGGTCAGGCAGCATCCGAGGAGCAGGACTACCGACATTTTGGACATAAGCCCTTCATTAGGAATGAGGCTTGTGGGCTGGGGGCGCTAAGAGATATATGGAAGGGGGTGGGGCTGGAGGGAAGGTAGTTGAGAATGCATTAGGTAGATGGAGGTGAGGGTAATGGTGATAGGTCAGAGGGGAAGATGGAGCGGATAGATGGGAAAGACGATGGACAGGTCAAGTGGTTGGTGCTGAATTGGAGGCTTGGGACTGGGATAATGTGTGGGGGAGGGGAAATGAGGAAACTGATGAAATCCACATCAATCCCTGGTTCCAGGGTCCCAAGGCGGAAGATGAGGCAGTGGTTTGGATTTAGTGATGGAACATCTCTGGGACACCCGCACCCATCAACCCCCACCGCCCCGTGGC
The DNA here is from genome assembly GCF_037043375.1 of Chiloscyllium plagiosum. NCBI lineage: Eukaryota > Metazoa > Chordata > Chondrichthyes > Orectolobiformes > Hemiscylliidae > Chiloscyllium > Chiloscyllium plagiosum. Next base: position 5,533,846 of record NW_028270166.1, read on the forward strand.
TGAACACTTCATCTCCCCCTCTCACTCCACCATGGACTTGCAGGTCCTGGGCCTCCTCCACCGCCAAACCCTCACCACCCGGCACCTGGAGGAAGAACGCCTCGGGACCCTGCAACCACACGGGATCAACGTGGATTTCACCAGTTTCCTCATTTCCCCTGCCCCCACCTTTTTCCTGTTTTTGCAAAGGGGTGTTTATGGGAATTGGTGACAGCATCATTAACAGCATAATCTGTTGGGCTTTCAGGGAGGTTAATTATTCTGTATTCTGTTGTCTTTTGTGTTTCATTCAGTAATCTTGCAAATAAATTCTGTTTTGTTTAAAACTGAGTGGTTGGGTCAGCTGCATCCCACCTGGAATATCTACACCTGCTTAAGACAACTGGGAAAGTTAGGGTCCAGGCTACTTTCTTAAAATGTTTTGAGGGGGTCTGGCCTAGTCCATAACAGTGTTCCCATGCATCTGCTATCCTTGTCCTTCTAGATGGCCATGAGTTTGGAAGGTGCTGTGTAAGGATTTCAGTGCAGCAGCGTGAAACACCTCAAACCTCTGCCTCTAGTTTTCGGCGCCTGTCCTCTCCCTCCTGAGGGTCACTGCTTTCTGTAAACTGCCTTGTGACCTTTTCCAGGTTTCCACATTCTCAAAGGGGTGTTGTTGTTTCTGATATATTTGTACGTATTCTGCCCTCTGTCTGTTCGAGTGTTGTGTTGCAGGGAAAGTAGGTTAGGGGACCAACACTTGGAGCTAGAGCTCTGCCTCCACCTTCCTCTTGGACAGACCTATGGAGAAAATACAGAGAGCTGTGTCTCACACAGACACTGTCGGCCAATGGGAAATGGACTTGTTGATGATGATGATGTGCTAGTCTGGCGTCAGCAGAGAGAGAAGAATGAGGCTCGGAGAGGAGCAGGATAGGAGCACCGTGCTGATGGCCTGTACTCTGCAGAATGTTATAGCATTGTGTCAGTAAAGAGTTTACAGGTTTTACTGAGAGCCAGAGATACAGACTCTAAGGTAAAAGCACGCAGGCGATGCAGCGGACCCACATTAGCTCTAGCCAGACTGTGTAGGTACAGACAGCTAGCATCAAGAGCATCGAGGAAGGGACAACCATTCAGGCTGGAGTCTATGGGACAAGCCCAGTCCATGGACACAGCTGCAGCAGCCTGCCTCATGGATGCAACATGGCAGTCAGAGCCTTGGTCAGACAGAAGGTCAATGCTTAGTGGCATTGTCTCTGCACTATTCATCCAGAGAAAAAGACACAGATCTAATTTAAATCCCACAATTGTAGGTGGCAGAATTTGTATCCTATAAAAATCCGGAATTAATAAATTAAACTCAAACATTTTCTCCCACTTGCATTTATATAGTACCTGTCTTGGGGAAACAGCTGTCTTTACCTGGTCTGGCACATTATGTGTGACTCCAGGCCCACAGCAATGAGGTTGACACTCCATACCTGTCTGGGCAGTCAGAGATAGATAATAATTGCTGACCTGTGAATTATTTCAGGCAGGAGCTGCTGTATTGCACTGTACCTCAGGAGGTCAGGAAAAACTGAAAAAATAGATGTAAGCCAATCAGGTCATTGAACCTCCTCCATCATTCAGTAAGATCTGTTGTCGTCTTAACTCCACTTTCTGACAGTTCGCAATCACTCTTGATATCCCTCATCGATCACAAATGCACCAAATTCAGTCTTTAATATATCCAGTGATCCAGCCTCTATTGCTCCCAGCAGCAGGAAAGTAATTCCAAAGTTCAACAACTCTTAAAAAAGAAATTCCTTCTCATTGATGCCCCGTATGGGGACGTTCTTACTTTGAAACTGTGCACACCCTCATTCCAGAATCCACCAGGAAGGGAGCCACTTTTGGAATATTGCGCACAATTCTGGTCTCCCTGCTATCAGAAGGAAGTTGTGAAACTCAAAAGGGTTCAGAAATGATTTACAACGATGTTGCTGGGCTTGGAGGATTTGAACTACAGGGAGAGGCTGAATACGCAGGGACTATTTTCCTGGAGTGTCAGAGGCTGAGGGGTGACCTTATAGAGGTTTATAAAATCATGAGGGTCAGTGATCAGCTTTTCCCCAGGTTGTGGAATCCAAAACTAGTGGGCATGAGGTGAAAGGGAAAAGTTGTAAAAGGAACCTAAGGGGCAAACGTTTTCAAACAGAGGGTGGTGCGTGTATAGAACGATCCGCCAGAGGAAGTGGTGGAGGCTGGTACAATTACCGCATTTTAAAGGCATCTGGATGGGTATATGAATAGGAAGGGTTTAGGGGGATAGGGGCAAAATGCTGGCAAATGGGACTAGATTAATTTATGAGTTGGATCAAAGTGTCTGTTTCCGTGCTGTACATCTCTATGACTCTATCCTCTTACTTCCCATTCCACCAAGCCCCCTGAGAATTTTATATGTTTCAGTAAGATACCTGTCCGTCTTCTAAACTCCAATGAGTTTAAGCCCAACCTGCTCACCCTCTCCGCATAACAAAATCCCTGTATACAGGAATCAGTTGAGTGAATCTTCTCTGAATTGCATCCAATGCAAGTATGTCTAATCCATAAGTAAGGAGACCAGAACTAGACACAAGACTCTAAGTACAGTCTCACAATCTCCTGCACAGTTGAAGCAAAACTAGTCCATCCCAAATTTTATACTCTACCCCCTTGCAAATAAAGACCAATGTTCCATTTGCCTTCCTAATTACTTGCTGTACCTACATTTTAATAATTTGTGATTCATGTACAAGAACACCCAGATCCCTCTGCACCATTATGCAGTCTCTCCCCATTAAAAGAAGATTCTATTTTTCTAATCTTCCTGCTAAAGTGGGCAACCTCCTATTTTCAGTCGGGATAAACTAGTTTACAATGGAGGCACCAGACTGACACAGAATATTGCAAATCACAGTGCAATGGACCCCGGTTCGATTCCTGCCTCGGGCGACTGTCTGTGAGGAGTTTGTACATTCTCCCCGTGCTTGCATGAGTTTCCTCTGGGTACTCCGGTTTCCTCTCACAATCCAGGTTAGAGTGGGTTGGCCATGGGAAATGCAGGATTACAAGGATGGGGTGGCTCTGGGTGGGATGCTCTTCGGAGGGTCGGTGCAGACTCGATGGACTGAATGGCCTGCCTCCACACTGTGGGGATTCAATGATAATCCTGTTATGAATCTGAAATGAAAACAGAAAGTGCTGTAAATCCTTGGCAGGTATGACACCTGTGGACAGAGAAAAGCAGAGGTCCCATTCACCGCTGATCCGAATGATTCTCCCACTCCACAGATTTGACTGAACTGATTGAGAATTCACTGCATTTTTCACTTGGGCTAAATACTAATTCGTTATTACACAGGATGTAGTTGGCACAGAGAAAGCCTGCCCCTAATTGCCCTGAGCTGAAAATGTGTTGCTGGAAAAGCGCAGCAGGTCAGGCAGCATCCAGGGAACAGGAGAATCGACGTTTCGGGCATGAGCCCTTCTTCAGGAATTATGCCCGAAACGTCGATTCTCCTGTTCCCTGGATGCTGCCTGACCTGCTGCGCTTTTCCAGCAACACATTTTCAGCTCTGATCTCCAGCATCTGCAGACCTCACTTTCTCCCCTAATTGCTCTGAACTGAGTGGTTCACTTGGGTCATTTCAGACACTAGTCAGGAGTCATCCACATTGCTGTGGCCCAGGGCTATATGTAGGCCAGGCCAGGTGAGGATAGCAGATTTCCTTCCCTAAAGGACACTAATGACCCAGATGAGGTTTTGCAACTCTGACACATGCTCTCTTCGCCTAGGACACCCAAGCATGAACATAACCGAGGAAAAGGGGCAGACAGTCAGCAGCTTTGATTCTCTCCAGTGTCCACTGCCTGGACCTGCGAAAGGCCAATTTGCCCAGACCCAGGCCCAGGAGCAGATCCAATACAACAGTTTGTATTCCACAGTGAGGCCTGAGTCTATGACTAAATTGGTTGCACCAAAACATAACCACTAGATGGCGGTCATGTGGCAGAAATAGGTTCTGTCTTTATCTGACCATTGAACAGCAACAACATATTGTATTTAGATAGCACCTTTAGTGTAGTAGACCATCTCAAGACATTTTTCAGGGGTGTTAGCAAACTGAATCTGACACAGAGCCACTGAAGCAGACATTAGGACAGACTGAAGGGGTAGTATCACCAATAAGGAAAGAGGTACAGAGAGAGTTGGAGAGGTTTAGGGACAGCATTCTGAGTTTAGGGCCCAGGCAGCGGTGCCTGGAGTGGAGGTGATGAATGGTGAGACTGTGGAAGAGTCTGGAAGCATAGGCTTTGGAGGGTTTTTCAGCTGGGGGGGGTGGGGGGGAGTCCAGAGATAGGGAGGGCTGAGGTTATGAAGGGATTTGAAATGAAAGGGAGGGTTTTTAAAATAGAGATGCTACTGGGCAGGGTGTGAGCAGCTGGTTAGTTATCGTTCTGATAAAAGATTGGTAGCCATTGTAATACAAACATTTAACCCAGGACCTACCTTCAGTGAGCTTCCTGTTTCCTGGTTATCTGGAGTGAATGCAGGGGAATGGCACTGCTCTGTGTGTGAAGAATGGGATTATCAGAGAGTCTGCTTTTGCCTTGGCTCATTCACTGCTCACTTTTGTGACCTCCAGACCCACCTATCACAGTGCACCCCTGGCCAGACTCCCCTCATAGCTTCATATCTGCTGTTCTTTTCTTAATTCTCATTGAAACCCATTCACCCATCATCACTGTGCCTCCTAATTTACGTTGGTCTGAGATGAAACATGCTTTAATTTTAAAATTATCAATCTTGGCGACTAATCCCTACCCCTTCCTAATTTTCTATGACCCACAACCTGGTTAATTGCAAGAAGATTTGTATACAGCAGGACTGAAGTCTTATTTGAACTGTGCGGGAACTTAGGGAAACCACGTCTGGAGTCAAATGCGCAGCTTGGACCTTCTTACCTCAAGAAGGACACTATTACTATCAAGAGAGTACAGTGAAGGTCTCTCTGATTTGTTCCTGGGACCGTCCTATAAAGAGAGAGTGGACAAACTGGGCCTGGATTCTGTAGAGCTCTGAAGAGTGAGAGGTCATGGTGTTGAAATGTACAGAACATGGAAAGGGATAGACAGGATAGATGCAGAAAAGGTGTTGCCCTGGGTCAGGGAACTGGGGGGTGATTTAAAATTAAAGGGGATACTACTCAGGTCCAAGAAGCAGAATTTATTTTTACTCAGAGGGTTGTGAACTTTTGGAACCGTCTACCACAGAGGGCTGTGGGAGCTCAATCTCTGAGTGTGTTTAAGGCAGAGATTGATAGATTTCTGATTCCCGGAGACAGTTACAGAGAGTGGTGAACTCAGCCTGGACAATCACAAAGGCCAACCTCCCATCTATAGAATCCATCTACCAGGCCCACTGTCAAGTAAAGGCCGCCAGCATTCTCAAAGATCCATCCCACCCTGGCAATGTTTTTCTACAACCTCTACCACCGGGGAGAAGGTACAGAAGCCTGAACACACACACCAGCCGGTTTTGTAACAGTTTCTACCATACAGTTGTTAGAATACTGAATGGACTCACAAACTCTTAACATTTTCCTGTACGTGTGCTTTTGTTTTGCAGCTGTTTATCTTCTTATTTACTTATCTACGCTATTTAACTCCGAGATCTGCCTGTATTGCTCACAAGACAAAGTTTTTCACTGTGCCTCGGTACACGTGACAATAAATTCAATTCGATTCAAATGCTGGGTCATGGGGATGGGGTGGGTAAATGGCATTGATGTGTTCGATCAGCTGTGATCATATTGAATGGTGGGGCAGGATTGATGGACTGAATGGCCACTCGTGTTGTTATATTCCTAACTCCCTGTGCTCCTCTAACTCTGACCTTTTCAGCATCCCCCAATTTTAATCACTTGGCATTTGGTAGCCACGCCTTCAGCTGGAATGACCTGTCTCATCCCCATTGGCACTTGACCTCATTTTTGTCCTTCCAACCTTTAGACTGACCTCTTTGACCAGGTTCCTGGGCCAATGTCTCCATTTGTGGCTCAGGGTTAAAACTTGTTCAATGAGAACCTTGTGAAATGCACAGAATACTTTTATTCTGATCGAGTGTAATATATTACTGATGACTTTACCCTGACAAGAAACGCAATGACAAGAATTGTCGTGTTGAACGTTTAACTTATTGTTCCACTTTTCAACCTCAGAGTTTGTACCTTGTACCTATGATGGCACCGGGAATAGTGACATTGTTACACTTCCCACTGGACAGATTGTTTTGTTAAAACGTGCGTTTCCTCAATATGGATTCACTGGAACACAATTGACGAATTGGGGATACTGTTTCTCCAGTTCAACTTTTAAAACGTGTGTTGGCTGTAATGTGATCACATCACCAAAACCTCAAGCACTGTTTCTAAAGCGTGGTTTTTCTATAAGGTGGGGTTGAACAAGAACGCAACATCACGTTTTAAAAGAACTGTCTGTACTCCTGTGTCCCCGACAGTAAAACCTAATTCTAATCCTAAATACTTGTCGTTATGTATAAGGCAGTGAGTACCTGAAAGGGTTAACTGATATCATGTGATAAGCTCCACCCATCAGGATTTCAATGTCCCTAAGTCGTGACCCTGCAATGTTTCAGTCGCATTATTTCACTATCCCTTCAGTTTAGCCCGAGGACTTACCAAGGACTTTCGTATGGAATAGCATCACCTTGCTGTCATGTGCACTCAAATGTGTACAGTGACAAGTCTGTAATGTCACCACTTTGGCGCCGTCAGGTATAGAGTATCTAGGTACAGAATACTCAAGTATGTGTTACAGACTTGAGAGAATCATAAATACAAGTTCAGCATAAGAATAAAGATGTTTTATTTTTAAAAAGCACTTGAATTTTCATCTTTTCACCAACTCCGTGCCAGCACAAAGACTTCAGACTGCCTGGGCCCAGTGTCTCGACCACACTAGGCTCCAAACCTTGAGACCTGGCTTCCAGACCCCATGGGGACTCCGGGACTCTCCTCCGCTCCAGGACACACCTCCGCTCTGGGACTCTCCTCCGCTCTGGGTCTCTCCTCCGCTCCGGGACTCTCCTCCGCTCCAGGACTCACCTCCGCTCTGGGACTCTCCTCCGCTCTGGGTCTCTCCTTCGCTCCGGGACTCTCCTCCGCTCCAGGACTCACCTCCGCTCTGGGACTCTCCTCCGCTCTGGGTCTCTCCTCCGCTCCGGGACTCTCCTCCGCTCCAGGACTCACCTCCGCTCTGGGACTCTCCTCCGCTCTGGGTCTCTCCTTCGCTCCGGGACTCTCCTCCGCTCCAGGACTCACCTCCGCTCTGGGACTCTCCTCCGCTCCGGGACTCTCCTCCACTCCAGGACTCACCTCCACCCTGGGACTCTCCTCCACTCCAGGACTCACCTCCGCTCTGGGACTCTCCTCCGCTCCGGGACTCTCCTCCACTCCAGGACTCACCTCCGCTCTGGGACTCTCCTCCGCTCTGGGACTCTCCTCCGCTCCGGGACTCTCCTCCACTCCAGGACTCACCTCCGCTCTGGGACTCTCCTCCGCTCTGGGACTCTCCTCCGCTCCAGGACTCACCTCCGCTCTGGGACTCTCCTCCGCTCCAGGACTCACCTCAGCTCTGGGACTCTTCTCCGCTCTGGGACTCTCCTCCGCTCTGAGACTCTCCTCCATTCCAGGACTCTCCTCCGCTCCAGGACTCTCCTCCACTCTGGGACTCTCCTCCACTCTGGGACTCTCCTCACTCCAGGACTCACCTCCGCTCTGGGACTCTCCTCCGCTCCAGGACTCACCTCCGCTCTGGGTCTCATCTCCACTCCAGGACTCATCTCTGCTCTGGGACTCTCCTCCGCTCTGGGACTCTCCTCTGCTCTGGGACTCTCCTCACTCCAGGACTCACCTCCGCTCTGGGACTCTCCTCCGCTCCAGGACTCTCCACTGCTCTGGGACTCTCCTCCACTCTGGGACTCATCTCCAGGACTTTGTAACACTATCTAGTAAGTGGTAGTGTTACAAAGGTCCATTTAACTGGGACAGCACTTCTTTTAATGTACTCGTGGGATGTGTTGTCGCTGGCTGGGCCAGCATTTAATTACCCATCCCTAATTACCCCTTGAGAAGGTGGGGATGAGCTGCTTGCCTGAACCGCTGCAGTCCACATGCTGTGGATAGACCCACAATGCCCTTAGGGAGGGAATTCCAGGATTCTGACCCAGCGACACTGAATGATCGGCGATATATTTCCAAGTGAGGATGGTGAGTGGCTTGGAGGGGAACCTGCTGAGGGTGGTGTTCCATGTATTTGCTGTCCTTGTCCTTCGAGACGGAAGTGGTCATGGGTTTTGAAGGTGTTGCCTGAGGATTTTTGGTGAATTTATGCAGTAGATAGTACACACTGCTGCTACTGAGCGTCAATGGTGGAGATGTTTGTGGATCATGACCTGACGAAGGGGCAGAGCTCTGAAAGCTTGTGATTTGAAATAAACTTGTTGTGTTTTCAGCACAAATAGGAGGATAATTCTGAAATGCATAGAAGTTTTCAATTTAAATGAAGAGACATTGAAGAAAAATTCTGAAAAAGTAAAAAAGATTTCATTAAAAAAACTAAACTTCATTTGCAAATCATTCTCACTAGCTAGTAATTAAAAATATTACAATCTTTAAAATCTTACTTGAGAAGACTCAACATTTAATACAATGATGTGATTGTAAAAATTAATACAGTACCAAACAGCAAAACCAGTTCAACTACAAACAATTCTCAAAGTTCTGCAGCAGCTTTGAAGTAAATTATTTAAATAAGTGAAACAACAACAGTTCAACACAATGTTGATGAAGAAAGACATTACAGATCTGAGCAGATTTAACATCACAAATACTCCAGGTTGGATATTAATCATCAGTATATTGAAGATACAATTCACGAAAACAGTCTTGCTGCAAGATTTAGAAGTATCTCAAAGAAAAATTAATCAACACATTATTTTGTAGGATCAGAGACAGATCTTGTCTAAAATGACAGGTTGTAAGAGACAGATACATTAGACAATAATGTTGCCATCGTCCTTTTCTCTCGTTAGGGTGAGATGGCTGGTGCAAGGTTTCTCCTGAGGGTCACCATGCCCCAGGTGAGGGGTGAGACTGAGATAGTGGGAACCACATGGTAACCTCAGGCTGGTGCGAGAATCGGAGCTATGCTGTTTAAAGCTAATCTGCATTGCAAATCACCCCGACCAGCTAACTGAGCTAGACGACACCCCATCCCTCCCCCATCCTTTTGGCAATACTGTAAGAGCATTTGACAATTACTAAAACATTATGTTCCACACCTGTAAGAGACAAAGATTTAAGCTGAGAATAGAACTTCTAAGAAAAGCATTGACAATTTTATTCCAGACATTTTGTCAGAATTTTATGATTATGGAGATTTACAAGCAGAATTAAATCAGGATAGAATTGCGATCAGAATTTCTGATCCATTTTTTTCAGATACTTTATAGTGATAAGAGGATCTCACATTGGTAAGAGCTATCCAGATAGCGGTGGAATCTGAAATCCAAAAAGGCAACTGAGATCAACGGAATCAAGAGATTCCATCAACGTCCTGACAGGTCAGAACAGCCACACAGTATGTAACAGACCAACACCCAATATCTTCAAATGTTCCAGATGTGGTGTTAGATAAAAAACAACACTCAAACAAAAGTGATGGTTTATTCACACCAGTGTAATGTTGTGAAAATATGGGGCTTTTCCAGAGAATGTGCAAAAGTCAAACAACTATTAACTATCAAAATTAAAAAATACTTTCTTAAACAGCTTTCAGAAAACCCAGAATATCAAGATGTATCTTTACTGGAATAAACTGATGTGCTATCTCTGTATGCACCAATGCTAGGAATAATTGATTTGACACAGATCGGACAGGTAATGATTATCCAACTAATTTCAAACAAATCTGTCACCAAACTGGCTGATGAGTCGAATGCACGCAATGAGCACTGTGTGCGGCTGTGTATCAGGTTGCTTTGATGTTTGTCCTCTTTCTGACATCGCAACTTTGTCCCTGTGTATTTCTCACAGAACCCCACGATCTGTCCTGTGTCTCCCCAGAAGGAGCTCAGTCACAACTCAGTGTCACACGTGAGGCAGGTCTGAAGATCACAGAGTCGTTGAGGTCTTCCCTACAGTGTCCTCACTGTGTTCCCCACTGTCTCTGGTTGCAGCTGAGACAGATGTTTGGCCGAGCAGTGTTGGTTTTGAATGGGTGGAACTGTGGCACTGGAAGACGGAGCTCAGGAGATAATGCAGAATCGGGTCAATAGGTGGCAGGGGAGTCCACAGGCTGTGAGAACATTCCGGCATCTCGGATTGAAGGCTTCCAGAGAAATCCTCACCCAATCTGAAAGTATAGATTATGAGCAATCTGCCCCTCAGTGGTAATATAACTGAGAGCTAGAGGTTTGATAATGATCACATTCCATTGATAGTATTCTCTCGGACACTTTCATGGATAAAAACATCAGCAATAGGTCTGTCCCTGTATAACACTGGGATACAGTACTGGTGGGGACAGGTCTGTCCGTGTATAACACTGGGATACAGTACTGGTGGGGACAGGTCTGTTACTGTATAACACTGGGATACAGTACTGGTGGGGACAGGTCTGTCCCTGTATAACACTGGGGTACAGTACTGGTGGGGACAGGTCTGTCACTGTATAACACTGGAGTACAGTACTGGTGGGGACAGGTCTGTCACTGTATAACACTGGGATACAGTACTGGTGGGGACAGGTCTGTCACTGTATAACACTGGGATACAGTACTGGTGGGGACAGGTCTGTCACTGTATAACACAGGGATACAGTACTGGTGGGGACAGGTCTGTCACTGTATAACACTGGGATACAGTACTGACGGGGACAGGTCTGTCACTGTATAACACTGGGATACAGTACTGGTGGGGACAGGTCTGTCACTGTATAACACTGGGATATAGTACTGGTGGGGACAGGTCTGTCACTGTATAACACTGGGATACAGTACTGGTGGGGACAGGTCTGTCACTGTATAACACTGGGATACAGTACTGGTGGGGACAGGTCTGTCACTGTATAACACTGGGATACAGTACTGGTGGGGACAGGTCTGTCCCTGTATAACACTGGGATACAGTACTGGTGGGGACAGGTCTGTCACTGTATAACACTGGGATATCGTACTGGTGGGGACAGGACTGTCACTGTATAACACTGGGATACAGTCCTGGTGGGGACAAGTCTGTCACTGTATAACACTGGGATACAGTACTGGTGGGGACAGGTCTGTCACTGTGTAACACTAGGGTACAGTACTGGTGGGGACAGGTCTGTCACTGGAGAACACAGGGATACAATACTGGTGGGGACAGTTCTGTCACTGTATAACACTGGGGTACAGTACTGGTGGGGACAGGTCTGTCACTGTATAACACAGGGATACAATACTGGTGGGGACAGTTCTGTCACTGTATAACACTGGGATACAGTCCTGGTGGGGTCAAGTCTGTCACTGTATAACACTGGGTTACAGTACTGGTGGGGACAGGTCTGTCACTGTGTAACACTGGGGTACAGTACTGGTGGGGACAGATCTGACCTTGTATAACACTGGGATACAGTACTGGTGGGGACAGGTCTGTCACTGTATAACACTGGGGTACAGTACTGGTAGGGAAAGGTCTGTCACTGTATAACGCAGGGATACAGTACTGACGGGGACAGGTCTGGCTCTGTATAACACTGGGGTACAGTACTGGTGGGGACAGTTCTGTCACTGTATAACACTGGGATACAGTACTGGTGGGGACAGGTCTGTCTCTGTATAACACAGGGATACAATACTGGTGGGGACAGTTCTGTTACTGTATAACACTGGAGTACAGTACTGGGAGGGACAGTTCTGTCACTGCATAACGCAGGGAAACCGTACTGACGGGGACAGGTCTGTCCCTGTATAACACTGGGATGCAGTACTGGCGGGGACAGGTCTGTCCCTGTATTACACTGGGGTACAGTACTGGTGGGGACAGGTCTGTCACTGTATAACACTGGGGTACAGTACTATTGGGGACAGGTCTGTCTCTATATAACACTGGGATACAGTACTGGTGGGGTCAGGTCTGTCCCTGTATAACACTGGGGTACTGTACTGGTGGGGACAGGTCTGTCACTGTATAACACTGGGATACAGTACAGGTGGGGACAGGTCTGTCACTGTATAACACTGGGATACAGTACTGGTGGGGACAGGTCTGTCACAGTGTAACACTAGGGTACAGTACTGGTGGGGACAGGTCTGTCCCTGTATAACACTAGGATACAGTACTGGTAGGGACAGGTCTGTCCCTGTATAACACTAGGATACAGTACTAGTGGGGACAGGTCTGTCACTGTATAACACTGGGGTACAGGAATGGTAGGGAAAGGTCTGTCAATGTATAACGCAGGGATACAGTACTGACGGGGACAGGTCTGGCTCTGTAAAACACATGGATACAATACTGGTGGGGACAGGTCTGTCACTGTATAACACTGGGGTACAGTACTGGTGGGGACAGGTCTGTCCCTGTATAACACTGGGATACAGTACTGGTGGGGACAGGTCTGTCACTGTATAACACTGGGATACAGTACTGGTGGGGACAGGTCTGTCACTGTATAACGCAGGGATACAATACTGGTGGGGACAGGTCTGTCACTGTATAACACTGGGGTACAGTACTGGTGGGGACAGGTCTGTCTCTGTGTAACACTGGGGTACAGTACTGTTGGGGACAGGTCTGTCCCTGTATAACACTGGGATACAGTACTGGTGGGGACAGGTCTGTCTCTGTATAACACTGTGGTACAGTACTGGTAGGGACAGGTCTGTCACTGTATAACGCAGGGATACAGTACTGACGGGGACAGGTCTGTCACTGTATAACACAGGGATACAGTACTGACGGGGACAGGTCTGTCACTGTATAACACAGGGATACAGTACTGGTGGGGACAGGTCTGTCACTGTATAACACTGGGGTACAGTACTGGTGGGACAGGTTTGTCTCTATATAACACTGGGATACAGTACTGGTGGGGACAGGTCTGTCACTGTATAACACTGGGATACAGTACTGGTGGGGACAGGTCTGTCACTGTATAACACTGGGATACAGTACTGGTGGGGACAGGTCTGTCACTGTATAACACTGGGATACAGTACTGACGGGGACAGGTCTGTCACTGTATAACACTGGGATACAGTACTGGTGGGGACAGGTCTGTCCCTGTATAACACTGGGATATAGTACAGGTGGGGACAGGTCTGTCACTGTATAACACTGGGATACAGTACTGGTGGGGACAGGTCTGTCACTGTATAACACTGGGATACAGTACTGGTGGGGACAGGTCTGTCACTGTATAACACTGGGATACAGTACTGGTGGGGACAGGTCTGTCCCTGTATAACACTGGGATACAGTACTGGTGGGGACAGGTCTGTCACTGTATAACACTGGGATACCGTACTGGTGGGGACAGGACTGTCACTGTATAACACTGGGATACAGTCCTGGTGGGGACAAGTCTGTCACTGTATAACACTGGGATACAGTACTGGTGGGGACAGGTCTGTCACTGTGTAACACTAGGGTACAGTACTGGTGGGGACAGGTTTGTCACTGGAGAACACAGGGATACAATACTGGTGGGGACAGTTCTGTCACTGTATAACACTGGGGTACAGTACTGGTGGGGACAGGTCTGTCACTGTATAATACAGGGATACAATACTGGTGGGGACAGTTCTGTCACTGTATAACACTGGGATACAGTCCTGGTGGGGTCAAGTCTGTCACTGTATAACACTGGGTTACAGTACTGGTGGGGACAGGTCTGTCACTGTGTAACACTGGGGTACAGTACTGGTGGGGACAGGTCTGACCTTGTATAACACTGGGATACAGTACTGGTGGGGACAGGTCTGTCACTGTATAACACTGGGGTACAGTACTGGTAGGGAAAGGTCTGTCACTGTATAACGCAGGGATACAGTACTGTTGGGGACAGGTCTGTCTCTATATAACACTGGGATACAGTACTGTGGGGTCAGGTCTGTCTCTGTATAACACTGGAGTACAGTACTGGTGGGGACAGGTCTGTCTCTGTATAACACTGGGGTACAGTACTGGTGGGGACAGTTCTGTCACTGTATAACACTGGGATACAGTACTGGTGGGGACAGGTCTGTCTCTGTATAACACAGGGATACAATACTGGTGGGGACAGTTCTGTTACTGTATAACACTGGAGTACAGTACTGGGAGGGACAGTTCTGTCACTGCATAACGCAGGGAAACCGTACTGACGGGGACAGGTCTGTCCCTGTATAACACTGGGATGCAGTACTGGCGGGGACAGGTCTGTCCCTGTATTACACTGGGGTACAGTACTGGTGGGGACAGGTCTGTCACTGTATAACACTGGGGTACAGTACTGTTGGGGACAGGTCTGTCCCTATATAACACTGGAATACAGTACTGGTGGGGTCAGGTCTGTCCCTGTATAACACTGGGGTACTGTACTGGTGGGGACAGGTTTGTCACTGTATAACACTGGGGTACTGTACTGGTGGGGACAGGTCTGTACCCGTATAACACTGGGATACAGTACAGGTGGGGACAGGTCTGTCACTGTATAACACTGGGATACAGTACTGGTGGGGACAGGTCTGTCACAGTGTAACACTAGGGTACAGTACTGGTGGGGACAGGTCTGTCCCTGTATAACACTAGGATACAGTACTGGTAGGGACAGGTCTGTCCCTGTATAACACTAGGATACAGTACTAGTGGGGACAGGTCTGTCACTGTATAACACTGGGGTACAGGAATGGTAGGGAAAGGTCTGTCAATGTATAACGCAGGGATACAGTACTGACGGGGACAGGTCTGGCTCTGTAAAACACATGGATACAATACTGGTGGGGACAGGTCTGTCACTGTATAACGCAGGGATACAGTACTGGTGGGGACAGGTCTGTCCCTGTATAACACTGGGATACAGTACTGACGGGGACAGGTCTGTCACTGTGTAACACTGGGGTACAGTACTGTTGGGGACAGGTCTGTCCCTGTATAACACTGGGATACAGTACTGGTGGGGACAGGTCTGTCTCTGTATAACACTGTGGTACAGTACTGGTAGGGACAGGTCTGTCACTGTATAACGCAGGGATACAGTACTGACGGGGACAGGTCTGTCACTGTATAACACAGGGATACAGTACTGACGGGGACAGATCTGTCACTGTATAACACAGGGATACAGTACAGGCGGGGACAGGTCTGTCACTGTATAACACAGGGATACAGAACTGGTGGGGACAGGTCTGTCACTGTATAACACTGGGGTACAGTACTGGTGGGACAGGTTTGTCTCTATATAACACTGGGGTAGAGTACTGGGGTGGGGACAGGTCTGTCACTGTATGACACTGGGATGCAGTACTGGTGGGGACAGGTCTGTCCCTGTATTACACTGGGGTACAGTACTGGTGGGGACAGGTCTGTCCCTGTATAACACTGGGATACAGTACTGGTGGGGACAGGTCTGTCACTGTATAACACTGGGGTACAGTACTGGTGGGGACAGGTCTGTCACTGTATTACGCGGGGATACAGTACTGACGGGGACAGGTCTGGCTCTGTATAACACAGGGATACAATATTGGTGGGGACAGGTCTGTCACTGTATAACACTGGGGTACAGTACTGGTGGGGACAGGTCTATCCCTGTATAACACTGGGGTACAGTATTGGTGGGGACAGGTCTGTCCCTGTATAACACTGGGATACAGTACTGGTGGGGACAGGTCTGTCTCTGTATAACACAGGGATACAATACTGGTGGGGACAGTTCTGTCACTGTATAACACTGGGGTACCGTACTGGTAGGGACAGGTCTGTCACTGTATAACGCAGGGATACAGTACTGACGGGGACAGGTCTGTCACTGTATAACACAGGGATACAGTACTGACGGGGACAGATCTGTCACTGTATAACACAGGGATACAGTACTGACGGGGACAGGTCTGTCACTGTATAA
Source organism: Chiloscyllium plagiosum (assembly GCF_037043375.1). Lineage (NCBI taxonomy): Eukaryota > Metazoa > Chordata > Chondrichthyes > Orectolobiformes > Hemiscylliidae > Chiloscyllium > Chiloscyllium plagiosum. The sequence continues at coordinate 5,550,022 of NW_028270166.1, forward strand.
CACTGGGGTACAGTACTGGTGGGGACAGGTCTGTCACTGTATAACACTGGGGTACAGTACTGGTGGGACAGGTTTGTTTCTGGATAACACTGGGGTAGAGTACTGGGGTGGGGACAGATCTGTCCCTGTATAACACTGGGATGCAGTACTGGTGGGGACAGGTCTGTCCCTGTATTACACTGGGGTACAGTACTGGTGGGGAAAGGTCTGTCACTTTATAACACTGGGGTACAGTACTGTGGGGTCAGGTCTGTCACTGTATAACACTGGGATACAGTACTGGTGGGGACAGGTCTGTCACTGTATAACACTGGGGTACAGTACTGGTGGGGACAGGTCTGTCTCTGTATAACACTGGGGTACAGTACTGTGGGGTCAGGTCTGTCACTGTATAACACTGGGATACAGTACTGGTGGGGACAGGTCTGTCACTGTGTAAAACTAGGGTACAGTACTGGTGGGGACAGGTCTGTCCCTGTATAACACTGGGATACAGTACTGGTAGGGACAGGTCTGTCTCTGTATAACACAGGGATACAGTGCTAGTGGGGACAGGTCTGTCACTGTACAACACTGGGGTACAGAACTGGTAGGAAAAGGTCTGTCACTGTATAACGCAGGGATACAGTACTGACGGGGACAGGTCTGGCTCTGTATAACACAGGGATACAATACTGGTGGGGACAGGTCTGTCACTGTATAACACTGGGGTACAGTACTGGTGGGGACAGGTCTGTCACAGTGTAACACTGGGGTACAGTACAGTTGGGGACAGGTCTGTCCCTGTATAACACTGGGGTACAGTACTGGTAGGGACAGCTCTGTCACTGTATAACGCAGGGATACAGTACTGACGGGGACAGGTCTGTCACTGTATAACACTGGGATACAGTACTGACGGGGACAGGTGTGTCACTGTATAACACAGGGATACAGTACAGACGGGGACAGGTCTGTCACTGTATAACACTGGGATACAGTACTGACGGGGACAGGTCTGTCACTGTATAACACTGGGGTACATACTGGTGGGGACAGGTCTGTCACTGTATAACACTGGGGTCCAGTACTGGTGGGACAGGTTTGTCTCTGTATAACACTGGGGTAGAGTACTGGGGTGAGGACACGTCTGTCCCTGTATAACACTGGGATGCAGTACTGGTGGGGACAGGTCTGTCCCTGTATAACACTGGGGTACAGTACTGTTGGGGACAGGTCTGTCTCTATATAACACTGGGATACAGTACTGTGGGGTCAGGTCTGTCTCTGTATAACACTGGAGTACAGTACTGGTGGGGACAGGTCTGTCTCTGTATAACACTGGGGTACAGTACTGGTGGGGACAGGTCTGTCACTGTATAACACTGGGGTACTGTACTGGTGGGGACAGGTCTGTCACTGCATAACACTGGGATACAGTACTGGTGGGGACAGGTCTGTCACTGTGTAACACTAGGGTACAGTACTGGTGGGGATAGGTCTGTCCCTGTATAACACTGGGATACAGTACTGACGGGGACAGGTCTGTCACTGTATAACACTGGAGTACAGTACTGGTGGGGACAGGTCTGTCACTGTATAACACTGGGGTACATACTGGTGGGGACAGGTCTGTCACTGTATAACACTGGGGTCCAGTACTGGTGGGACAGGTTTGTCTCTGTATAACACTGGGGTAGAGTACTGGGGTGGGGACACGTCTGTCCCTGTATAACACTGGGGTACAGTACTGGTGGGGACAGGTCTGTCACTGTCTAACACTGGGGTACAGTACTAGCGGGGACAGGTCTGTCTCTGTATAACACAGGGATACAGTACTGGTGGGGACAGGTCTGTCACTGTATAACTCTGGGGTACAGTACTGGTAGGGAAAGGTCTGTCACTGTATAACGCAGGGATACAGTACTGACGGGGACAGGTCTGGCTCTGTATAACACAGGGATACAATACTGGTGGGGACAGGTCTGTCACTGTGTCACACTGGGGTACAGTACTGGTGGGGACAGGTCTGTCCCTGTATAACACTGGGATACAGTACTGGTGGGGACAGGTCTGTCTCTGTATAACACAGGGATACAATACTGGTGGGGACAGTTCTGTCACTATATAACACTGGGGTACAGTACTGGTAGGGACAAGTCTGTCACTGTATAACACTGGGGTACAGTACTGGTGGGGACAGGTCTGTCACTGTATAACACAGGGATACAGTACTGACGGGGACAGGTCTGTCACTGTATAACACAGGGATACAGTACTGACGGGGACAGATCTGTCACTGTATAACACAGGGATACAGTACTGACGGGGACAGGTCTGTCACTGTATAACACTGGGGTACTGTACTGGTGGGGACAGGTCTGTCACTGTATAACACTGGGATACAGTACTGACGGGGACAGGTCTGTCACTGTATAACACTGGAGTACAGTACTGGTGGGGACAGGTCTGTCACTGTATAACACTGGGGTACAGTACTGGTGGGGACAGGTCTGTCACTGTATAACACTTGGTTACAGTACAGATGGGGACAGGTCTGTCACTGTATAACACTGGGATACAGTACTGGTGGGGACAGGTCTGTCACTGTATAACACTTGGTTACAGTACAGATGGGGACAGGTCTGTCACTGTATAACACCGGGGTACAGTACTGGTGGAGACAGGTCTGTCACTGTATAACACTGGGATACAGTACTGACGGGGACAGGTCTGTCACTGTATAACACTGGAGTACAGTACTGGTGGGGACAGGTCTGTCACTGTATAACACTGGGGTACAGTACTGGTGGGACAGGTTTGTCTCTGTATAACACTGGGGTAGAGTACTGGGGTGGGGGCAGGTCTGTCCCTGTATAACACTGGGATGCAGTACTGGTGGGGACAGGTTTGTCCCTGTATTACACTGGGGTACAGTACTGGTGGGGACAGGTCTGTCTCTGTATAACACTGGGGTAGAGTACTGGGGTGGGGACAGGTCTGCCCCTGTATAACACTGGGATACAGTACTGTGGGGTCAGGTCTGTCTCTGTATAACACTGGAGTACAGTACTGGAGGGGACAGGTCTGTCTCTGTATAACACTGGAGTACAGTACTGGTGGGGACAGGTCTGTCACTGTATAACACTGGGGTACATTACTGGTGGGGACTGGTCTGTCACTGTATAACACTGGGATACAGTACTGTGGGGGACAGGTCTATTACTGTATAACACTGGGGACAGTACTGGTGGGGACAGGTCTGTCACTATAACACTGGTGTACAGTACTGGTGGGGACAGGTCGGTCCCTGTATATCACTGGGGTACAGTATTGGTGGGGACAGGTCTGTCCCTGTATAACACTGGGGTACAGTACTGGTGGGGACAGGTCTGTCTCTGTATAACACTGGGGTACAGTAATGGTGGGGACAGGTCTGTCTCTGTATAACACTGGGAAACAGTACTCGTGGGGACAGGTCTGTCCCTGTATAACACTGGGGTACAGTACTGGTGTGGACAGATCTGTCACTGTATAACACTGGGGAACAGTACTCGTGGGGACAGGTCTGTCTCTGTATAACACTGGGGTACAGTATTGCTGGGAACAGGTCTGTCACTGTATAACACCGGGGTACAGTACTGGTGGGGACAGGTCTGTCACTGTATAACACTGTGATACAGTACTGGTGGGGACAGGTCTGTCACTGTATAACACTGGGGTACAGTACTGGTAGGGACAAGTCTGTCACTGTATAACACTGGGGTACAGTACTGGTGGGGACAGGTCTGTCACTGTATAACACAGGGATACAGTACTGACGGGGACAGGTCTGTCACTGTATAACACAGGGATACAGTACTGACGGGGACAGATCTGTCACTGTATAACACAGGGATACAGTACTGACGGGGACAGGTCTGTCACTGTATAACACTGGGGTACTGTACTGGTGGGGACAGGTCTGTCACTGTATAACACTGGGATACAGTACTGACGGGGACAGGTCTGTCACTGTATAACACTGGAGTACAGTACTGGTGGGGACAGGTCTGTCACTGTATAACACTGGGGTACAGTACTGGTGGGACAGGTTTGTCTCTGTATAACACTGGGGTAGAGTACTGGGGTGGGGACAGGTCTGTCCCTGTATAACACTGGGATGCAGTACTGGTGGGGACAGGTCTGTCCCTTTATTACACTGGGGTACAGTACTGGTGGGGACAGGTCTGTCTCTGTATAGCCCTGGGGTAGAGTACTGGGGTGGGGACAGGTCTGCCCCTGTATAACACTGGGATACAGTACTGTGGGGTCAGGTCTGTCTCTGTATAACACTGGAGTACAGTACTGGTGGGGACAGGTCTGTCTCTGTATAACACTGGGGTACAGTACTGGTGGGGACAGGTCTGTCACTGTATAACACTGGGGTACAGTACTGGTGGGGACAGGTCTGTCACTGTATAACACAGGGATACAGTACTGACGGGGACAGGTCTTTCACTGTATAACACAGGGATACAGTACTGTGGGGGACAGGTCTATTACTGTATAACACTGGGATACAGTACTGTGGGGGACAGGTCTGTCACTGTATAACACTGGGGCACAGTACTGGTGGCGACAGGTCTGTCCCTGTATAACACTGGGGAACAGTACTGATAGGGACAGGTCTGTCACTGTATAACACTGGGATACAGTACTGGTGGGGACAGGTCTGTCACTGTATAACACTTGGTTACAGTACAGATGGGGACAGGTCTGTCACTGTATAACACCGGGGTACAGTACTGGTGGAGACAGGTCTGTCACTGTATAACACTGGGATACAGTACTGACGGGGACAGGTCTGTCACTGTATAACACTGGAGTACAGTACTGGTGGGGACAGGTCTGTCACTGTATAACACTGGGGTACAGTACTGGTGGGACAGGTTTGTCTCTGTATAACACTGGGGTAGAGTACTGGGGTGGGGGCAGGTCTGTCCCTGTATAACACTGGGATGCAGTACTGGTGGGGACAGGTTTGTCCCTGTATTACACTGGGGTACAGTACTGGTGGGGACAGGTCTGTCTCTGTATAACACTGGGGTAGAGTACTGGGGTGGGGACAGGTCTGCCCCTGTATAACACTGGGATACAGTACTGTGGGGTCAGGTCTGTCTCTGTATAACACTGGAGTACAGTACTGGAGGGGACAGGTCTGTCTCTGTATAACACTGGAATACAGTACTGGTGGGGACAGGTCTGTCACTGTATAACACTGGGGTACAGTACTGGTGGGGACTGGTCTGTCACTGTATAACACTGGGATACAGTACTGTGGGGGACAGGTCTATTACTGTATAACACTGGGATACAGTACTGTGGGGGACAGGTCTATCACTGTATAACACTGGGGACAGTACTGGTGGGGACAGGTCTGTCACTATAACACTGGTGTACAGTACTGGTGGGGACAGGTCTGTCTCTTTATAACACTGGGGAACAGCACTGGTGGGGACAGGTCGGTCCCTGTATATCACTGGGGTACAGTATTGGTGGGGACAGGTCTGTCCCTGTATAACACTGGGGTACAGTACTGGTGGGGACAGGTCTGTCTCTGTATAACACTGGGGTACAGTAATGGTGGGGACAGGTCTGTCTCTGTATAACACTGGGAAACAGTACTCGTGGGGACAGGTCTGTCCCTGTATAACACTGGGGTACAGTACTGGTGTGGACAGATCTGTCACTGTATAACACTGGGGAACAGTACTCGTGGGGACAGGTCTGTCTCTGTATAACACTGGGGTACAGTATTGCTGGGAACAGGTCTGTCACTGTATAACACCGGGGTACAGTACTGGTGGGGACAGGTCTGTCACTGTATAACACTGGGGTACAGTATTGCTGGGAACAGGTCGGTCACTGTATAACACCGGGGTACAGTACTGGTGGGGACAGGTCTGTCACTGTATAACACTGTGATACAGTACTGGTGGGGACAGGTCTGTCACTGTATAACACTGGGGTACAGTACTGACGGGGACAGGTCTGTCACTGTATAACACTGGTGTACAGTACTGGTGGGGACAGGTCTGTCTCTGTATAACACTGGGATACAGTATTGCTGGGAACAGGTCGGTCACTGTATAACACCGGGGTACAGTACTGGTGGGGACAGGTCTGTCACTGTATAACACTGTGAAACAGTACTGGTGGGGACAGGTCTGTCACTGTATAACACTGGGGTACAGTACTGGTGGGGACAGATCTGTCACTGTATAACACTGGTGTACAGTACTGGTGGGGACAGGTCTGTCCCTGTATAACACTGGGGTACAGTACTGGTGGGGACAGGTCTGTCCCAGTATAACACTGGGGTACTGTACTGGTGGGGACCGGTCTGTCTCTTTATAACACTGGGGTACAGTACTGGTGGGGACAGGCCTGTCCCTGTATAACACTGGGGTACTGTAATGGTGGGGACAGGTCTGTCTCTGTATAACACTGGGGTACAGTACTGGTGGGGACAGGTCTGTCACTGTATAACACTGGGATACAGTACTGACGGGGACAGGTCTGTCACTGTATAACACTGGGGTACATACTGGTGGGGACAGGTCTGTCACTGTATAACACTGGGGTACAGTACTGGTGGGACAGGTTTGTCTCTGTATAACACTGGGGTAGAGTACTGGGGTGGGGACACGTCTGTCCCTGTATAACACTGGGATGCAGTACTGGTGGGGACAGGTCTGTCCCTGTATAACACTGGGGTACAGTACTGTTGGGGACAGGTCTGTCTCTATATAACACTGGGATACAGTACTGTGGGGTCAGGTCTGTCTCTGTATAACACTGGAGTACAATACTAGTGGGGACAGGTCTGTCTCTGTATAACACTGGGGTACAGTACTGGTGGGGACAGGTCTGTCACTGTATAACACTGGGGTACTGTACTGGTGGGGACAGGTCTGTCACTGCATAACACTGGGATACAGTACTGGTGGGGACAGGTCTGTCACTGTGTAACACTAGGGTACAGTACTGGTGGGGATAGGTCTGTCCCTGTATAACACTGGGATACAGTACTGGTGGGGACAGGTCTGTCTCTGTATAACACAGGGATACAGTACTGGTGGGGACAGGTCTGTCACTGTATAACACTGGGATACAGTACTGGTAGGGAAAGGTCTGTCACTGTATAACGCAGGGATACAGTACTGACGGGGACAGGTCTGGCTCTGTATAACACAGTGATACAATACTGGTGGGGACAGGTCTGTCACTGTGTCTCATGGGGTACAGTACTGGTGGGGACAGGTCTGTCCCTGTATAACACTGGGATACAGTACTGGTGGGGACAGGTCTGTCTCTGTATAACACAGGGATAGAATACTGGTGGGGACAGTTCTGTCACTATATAACACTGGGGTACAGTACTGGTGGGGACAGGTCTGTCACTGTATAACACAGGGATACAGTACTGACGGGGACAGATCTGTCACTGTATAACACAGGGATACAGTACTGACGGGGACAGGTCTGTCATTGTATAACACAGGGATACAGTACTGGTGGGGACAGGTCTGTCACTGTATAACACTGGGGTACTGTACTGGTGGGGACAGGTCTGTCACTGTATAACACTGGGATACAGTACTGACGGGGACAGGTCTGTCACTGTATAACACTGGAGTACAGTACTGGTGGGGACAGGTCTGTCACTGTATAACACTGGGGTACAGTACTGGTGGGACAGGTTTGTCTCTGTATAACACTGGGGTAGAGTACTGGGGTGGGGACAGGTCTGTCCCTGTATAACACTGGGATGCAGTACTGGTGGGGACAGGTCTGTCCCTTTATTACACTGGGGTACAGTACTGGTGGGGACAGGTCTGTCTCTGTATAACCCTGGGGTAGAGTACTGGGGTGGGGACAGGTCTGCCCCTGTATAACACTGGGATACAGTACTGTGGGGTCAGGTCTGTCTCTGTATAACACTGGAGTACAGTACTGGTGGGGACAGGTCTGTCTCTGTATAACACTGGGGTACAGTACTGGTGGGGACAGGTCTGTCACTGTATAACACTGGGGTACAGTACTGGTGGGGACAGGTCTGTCACTGTATAACACTGGGATACAGTACTGTGGGGGACAGGTCTATTACTGTATAACACTGGGATACAGTACTGTGGGGGACAGGTCTATCACTGTATAACACTGGGGACAGTACTGGTGGGGACAGGTCTGTCACTATAACACTGGTGTACAGTACTGGTGGGGACAGGTCTGTCTCTTTATAACACTGGGGAACAGCACTGGTGGGGACAGGTCGGTCCCTGTATAACACTGGGGTACAGTACTGGTGTGGACAGATCTGTCACTGTATAACACTGGGGTACAGTACTGGTGGGGACTGGTCTGTCTCTGTATAACACTGGGGTACAGTATTGCTGGGGACAGGTCGGTCCCTGTATAACACTGGGGTACAGTACTGGTGGGGACAGGTCTGTCCCAGTATAACACTGGGGTACTGTAATGGTGGGGACCGGTCTGTCTTTTTATAACACTGGGGTACAGTACTGGTGGGGACAGGTCTGTCCCTGTATAACACTGGGGTACTGTACTGGTGGGGGCAGGTCTGTCACTGTATAACACTGGGGTACAGTACTGGTGGGGACAGGTCTGTCCCTCTATAACACTGGGGTACTGTACTGGTGGGGACCGGTCTGTCTCTGTATAACACTGGGGCACAGTACTGGTGTGGACAGATCTGTCACTGTATAACACTGGGGTACAGTACTGACGGGGACATGTCTGTCTCTGTATAACACTGGGGTACAGTATTGCTGGGGCCAGGTCGGTCACTGTATAACACCGGGATACAGTACTGACGGGGACAGGTCTGTCACTGTATAACACTGGGGTACAGTACTGATGGGGGCAGCTCCGTCACTGCATAACACTGGGGTACAATACTGTTGGAGACAGGTCTGTCCCAGTATAACACTGGGGTACTGTACTGGTGGGGACCGGTCTGTCTTTTTATAACACTGGGGTACAGTACTGGTGGGGACAGGTCTGTCCCTGTATAACACTGGGGTACTGTACTGGTGGGGGCAGGTCTGTCACTGTATAACACTGGGGCACAGTACTGGTGGGGACAGGTCTGTCCCTGTATAACACTGGGGAACAGTACTGATAGGGACAGGTCTGTCACTGTATAACACTGGGATACAGTACTGGTGGGGACAGGTCTGTCACTGTATAACACTTGGTTACAGTACAGATGGGGACAGGTCTGTCACTGTATAACACCGGGGTACAGTACTGGTGGAGACAGGTCTGTCACTGTATAACACTGGGATACAGTACTGACGGGGACAGGTCTGTCACTGTATAACACTGGAGTACAGTACTGGTGGGGACAGGTCTGTCACTGTATAACACTGGGGTACAGTACTGGTGGGACAGGTTTGTCTCTGTATAACACTGGGGTAGAGTACTGGGGTGGGGGCAGGTCTGTCCCTGTATAACACTGGGATGCAGTACTGGTGGGGACAGGTTTGTCCCTGTATTACACTGGGGTACAGTACTGGTGGGGACAGGTCTGTGTCTGTATAACACTGGGGTAGAGTACTGGGGTGGGGACAGGTCTGCCCCTGTATAACACTGGGATACAGTACTGTGGGGTCAGGTCTGTCTCTGTATAACACTGGAGTACAGTACTGGAGGGGACAGGTCTGCCTCTGTATAACACTGGAGTACAGTACTGGTGGGGACAGGTCTGTCACTGTATAACACTGGGGTACAGTACTGGTGGGGACTGGTCTGTCACTGTATAACACTGGGATACAGTACTGTGGGGGACAGGTCTATTACTGTATAACACTGGGATACAGTACTGTGGGGGACAGGTCTATCACTGTATAACACTGGGGACAGTACTGGTGGGGACAGGTCTGTCACTATAACACTGGTGTACAGTACTGGTGGGGACAGGTCTGTCTCTTTATAACACTGGGGAACAGCACTGGTGGGGACAGGTCGGTCCCTGTATATCATTGGGGTACAGTATTGGTGGGGACAGGTCTGTCCCTGTATAACACTGGGGTACAGTACTGGTTGGGACAGGTCTGTCTCTGTATAACACTGGGGTACAGTAATGGTGGGGACAGGTCTGTCTCTGTATAACACTGGGAAACAGTACTCGTGGGGACAGGTCTGTCCCTGTATAACACTGGGGTACAGTACTGGTGTGGACAGATCTGTCACTGTATAACACTGGGGTACAGTACTCGTGGGGACAGGTCTGTCTCTGTATATCACTGGGGTACAGTATTGGTGGGGACAGGTCTGTCACTGTATAACACTGGAGTACAGTACTGGTGGGGACAGTTCTGTCACTATATAACACTGGGGTACAGTACTGGTGGGGACAGGTCTGTCACTGTATAACACAGGGATACAGTACTGACGGGGACAGATCTGTCACTGTATAACACAGGGATACAGTACTGACGGGGACAGGTCTGTCATTGTATAACACAGGGATACAGTACTGGTGGGGACAGGTCTGTCACTGTATAACACTGGGGTACTGTACTGGTGGGGACAGGTCTGTCACTGTATAACACTGGGATACAGTACTGACGGGGACAGGTCTGTCACTGTATAACACTGGAGTACAGTACTGGTGGGGACAGGTCTGTCACTGTATAACACTGGGGTACAGTACTGGTGGGACAGTTTTGTCTCTGTATAACACTGGGGGAGAGTACTGGGGTGGGGACAGGTCTGTCCCTGTATAACACTGGGATGCAGTACTGGTGGGGACAGGTCTGTCCCTTTATTACACTGGGGTACAGTACTGGTGGGGACAGGTCTGTCTCTGTATAACCCTGGGGTAGAGTACTGGGGTGGGGACAGGTCTGCCCCTGTATAACACTGGGATACAGTACTGTGGGGTCAGGTCTGTCTCTGTATAACACTGGAGTACAGTACTGGTGGGGACAGGTCTGTCTCTGTATAACACTGGGGTACAGTACTGGTGGGGACAGGTCTGTCACTGTATAACACTGGGGTACAGTACTGGTGGGGACAGGTCTGTCACTGTATAACACTGGGATACAGTACTGTGGGGGACAGGTCTATTACTGTATAACACTGGGATACAGTACTGGTGGGGACAGGTCTGTCACTATAACACTGGTGTACAGTACTGGTGGGGACAGGTCTGTCTCTTTATAACTCTGGGGAACAGCACTGGTGGGGACAGGTCGGTCCCTGTATAACACTGGGGTACAGTACTGGTGTGGACAGATCTGTCACTGTATAACACTGGGGTACAGTACTGGTGGGGACTGGTCTGTCTCTGTATAACACTAGGGTACAGTATTGCTGGGGACAGGTCGGTCACTGTATAACACTGGTGTACTGTACTGGTGGGGACAGGTCTGTCACTGTATAACACTGGGGTATAGTACTGATGGGGGCAGCTCCGTCACTGCATAACACTGGGGTACAATACTGTTGGAGACAGGTCTGTCCCAGTATAACACTGGGGTACTGTAATGGTGGGGACCGGTCTGTCTCTGTATAACACTGGGGTACAGTACTGGTGTGGACAGATCTGTCCCTCTATAACACTGGGGTACTGTAATGGTGGGGACCGGTCTGTCTCTGTATAACACTGGGGTACAGTACTGGTGTGGACAGATCTGTCACTGTATAACACTGGGGTACAGTACTGACGGGGACAGGTCTGTCTCTGTATAACACTGGGGTACAGTATTGCTGGGGACAGGTCGGTCACTGTATAACACCGGGATACAGTACTGACGGGGACAGGTCTGTCACTGTATAACACTGGGGTACAGTACTGGTGGGGACAGGTCTGTCACTGTATAACACTGGGGTACAGTACTGACGGGGACAGGTCTGTCTCTGTATAACACTGGGGTACAGTATTGCTGGGGACAGGTCGGTCACTGTATAACACCGGGATACAGTACTGACGGGGACAGGTCTGTCACTGTATAACACTGGGGTACAGTACTGGTGGGGACAGGTCTGTCACTGCATAACACTGGGGTACAATACTGTTGGAGACAGGTCTGTCCCAGTATAACACTGGGGTACTGTAATGGTGGGGACCGGTCTGTCTTTTTATAACACTGGGGTACAGTACTGGTGGGGACAGGTCTGTCCCTGTATAACACTGGGGTACTGTACTGGTGGGGGCAGGTCTGTCACTGTATAACACTGGGGTACAGTACTGGTGGGGACAGGTCTGTCCCTCTATAACACTGGGGTACTGTACTGGTGGGGACCGGTCTGTCTCTGTATAACACTGGGGCACAGTACTGGTGTGGACAGATCTGTCACTGTATAACACTGGGGTACAGTACTGACGGGGACATGTCTGTCTCTGTATAACACTGGGGTACAGTATTGCTGGGGACAGGTCGGTCACTGTATAACACCGGGATACAGTACTGACGGGGACAGGTCTGTCACTGTATAACACTGGGGTACAGTACTGATGGGGGCAGCTCCGTCACTGCATAACACTGGGGTACAATACTGTTGGAGACAGGTCTGTCCCAGTATAACACTGGGGTACTGTACTGGTGGGGACCGGTCTGTCTTTTTATAACACTGGGGTACAGTACTGGTGGGGACAGGTCTGTCCCTGTATAACACTGGGGTACTGTACTGGTGGGGGCAGGTCTGTCACTGTATAACACTGGGGCACAGTACTGGTGGGGACAGGTCTGTCCCTGTATAACACTGGGGAACAGTACTGATAGGGACAGGTCTGTCACTGTATAACACTGGGATACAGTACTGGTGGGGACAGGTCTGTCACTGTATAACACTTGGTTACAGTACAGATGGGGACAGGTCTGTCACTGTATAACACCGGGGTACAGTACTGGTGGAGACAGGTCTGTCACTGTATAACACTGGGATACAGTACTGACGGGGACAGGTCTGTCACTGTATAACACTGGAGTACAGTACTGGTGGGGACAGGTCTGTCACTGTATAACACTGGGGTACAGTACTGGTGGGACAGGTTTGTCTCTGTATAACACTGGGGTAGAGTACTGGGGTGGGGGCAGGTCTGTCCCTGTATAACACTGGGATGCAGTACTGGTGGGGACAGGTTTGTCCCTGTATTACACTGGGGTACAGTACTGGTGGGGACAGGTCTGTGTCTGTATAACACTGGGGTAGAGTACTGGGGTGGGGACAGGTCTGCCCCTGTATAACACTGGGATACAGTACTGTGGGGTCAGGTCTGTCTCTGTATAACACTGGAGTACAGTACTGGAGGGGACAGGTCTGCCTCTGTATAACACTGGAGTACAGTACTGGTGGGGACAGGTCTGTCACTGTATAACACTGGGGTACAGTACTGGTGGGGACTGGTCTGTCACTGTATAACACTGGGATACAGTACTGTGGGGGACAGGTCTATTACTGTATAACACTGGGATACAGTACTGTGGGGGACAGGTCTATCACTGTATAACACTGGGGACAGTACTGGTGGGGACAGGTCTGTCACTATAACACTGGTGTACAGTACTGGTGGGGACAGGTCTGTCTCTTTATAACACTGGGGAACAGCACTGGTGGGGACAGGTCGGTCCCTGTATATCATTGGGGTACAGTATTGGTGGGGACAGGTCTGTCCCTGTATAACACTGGGGTACAGTACTGGTTGGGACAGGTCTGTCTCTGTATAACACTGGGGTACAGTAATGGTGGGGACAGGTCTGTCTCTGTATAACACTGGGAAACAGTACTCGTGGGGACAGGTCTGTCCCTGTATAACACTGGGGTACAGTACTGGTGTGGACAGATCTGTCACTGTATAACACTGGGGTACAGTACTCGTGGGGACAGGTCTGTCTCTGTATATCACTGGGGTACAGTATTGGTGGGGACAGGTCTGTCACTGTATAACACTGGAGTACAGTACTGGTGGGGACAGTTCTGTCACTATATAACACTGGGGTACAGTACTGGTGGGGACAGGTCTGTCACTGTATAACACAGGGATACAGTACTGACGGGGACAGATCTGTCACTGTATAACACAGGGATACAGTACTGACGGGGACAGGTCTGTCATTGTATAACACAGGGATACAGTACTGGTGGGGACAGGTCTGTCACTGTATAACACTGGGGTACTGTACTGGTGGGGACAGGTCTGTCACTGTATAACACTGGGATACAGTACTGACGGGGACAGGTCTGTCACTGTATAACACTGGAGTACAGTACTGGTGGGGACAGGTCTGTCACTGTATAACACTGGGGTACAGTACTGGTGGGACAGTTTTGTCTCTGTATAACACTGGGGGAGAGTACTGGGGTGGGGACAGGTCTGTCCCTGTATAACACTGGGATGCAGTACTGGTGGGGACAGGTCTGTCCCTTTATTACACTGGGGTACAGTACTGGTGGGGACAGGTCTGTCTCTGTATAACCCTGGGGTAGAGTACTGGGGTGGGGACAGGTCTGCCCCTGTATAACACTGGGATACAGTACTGTGGGGTCAGGTCTGTCTCTGTATAACACTGGAGTACAGTACTGGTGGGGACAGGTCTGTCTCTGTATAACACTGGGGTACAGTACTGGTGGGGACAGGTCTGTCACTGTATAACACTGGGGTACAGTACTGGTGGGGACAGGTCTGTCACTGTATAACACTGGGATACAGTACTGTGGGGGACAGGTCTATTACTGTATAACACTGGGATACAGTACTGGTGGGGACAGGTCTGTCACTATAACACTGGTGTACAGTACTGGTGGGGACAGGTCTGTCTCTTTATAACTCTGGGGAACAGCACTGGTGGGGACAGGTCGGTCCCTGTATAACACTGGGGTACAGTACTGGTGTGGACAGATCTGTCACTGTATAACACTGGGGTACAGTACTGGTGGGGACTGGTCTGTCTCTGTATAACACTAGGGTACAGTATTGCTGGGGACAGGTCGGTCACTGTATAACACTGGTGTACTGTACTGGTGGGGACAGGTCTGTCACTGTATAACACTGGGGTATAGTACTGATGGGGGCAGCTCCGTCACTGCATAACACTGGGGTACAATACTGTTGGAGACAGGTCTGTCCCAGTATAACACTGGGGTACTGTAATGGTGGGGACCGGTCTGTCTCTGTATAACACTGGGGTACAGTACTGGTGTGGACAGATCTGTCCCTCTATAACACTGGGGTACTGTAATGGTGGGGACCGGTCTGTCTCTGTATAACACTGGGGTACAGTACTGGTGTGGACAGATCTGTCACTGTATAACACTGGGGTACAGTACTGACGGGGACAGGTCTGTCTCTGTATAACACTGGGGTACAGTATTGCTGGGGACAGGTCGGTCACTGTATAACACCGGGATACAGTACTGACGGGGACAGGTCTGTCACTGTATAACACTGGGGTACAGTACTGGTGGGGACAGGTCTGTCACTGTATAACACTGGGGTACAGTACTGACGGGGACAGGTCTGTCTCTGTATAACACTGGGGTACAGTATTGCTGGGGACAGGTCGGTCACTGTATAACACCGGGATACAGTACTGACGGGGACAGGTCTGTCACTGTATAACACTGGGGTACAGTACTGGTGGGGACAGGTCTGTCACTGCATAACACTGGGGTACAATACTGTTGGAGACAGGTCTGTCCCAGTATAACACTGGGGTACTGTACTGGTGGGGACCGGTCTGTCTTTTTATAACACTGGGGTACAGTACTGGTGGGGACAGGTCTGTCCCTGTATAACACTGGGGTACTGTACTGGTGGGGGCAGGTCTGTCACTGTATAACACTGGGGCACAGTACTGGTGGGGACAGGTCTGTCCCTGTATAACACTGGGGAACAGTACTGATAGGGACAGGTCTGTCACTGTATAACACTGGGGTACAGTACTGGTGGGGACAGGTCTGTCACTGTATAACACTTGGTTACAGTACAAATGGGGACAGGTCTGTCACTGTATAACACCGGGGTACAGTACTGGTGGGGACAGGTCTGTCCCTGTATAACACTGGGATACAGTACTGGTGGGGACAGGTCTGTCACTGTATAACACTGGGGTACAGTACTGGTGGGGACTGGTCTGTCACTGTATAACACTGGGATACAGTACTGTGGGGGACAGGTCTATTACTGTATAACACTGGGATACAGTACTGTGGGGGACAGGTCTATCACTGTATAACACTGGGGACAGTACTGGTGGGGACAGGTCTGTCACTATAACACTGGTGTACAGTACTGGTGGGGACAGGTCTGTCTCTTTATAACACTGGGGAACAGCACTGGTGGGGACAGGTCGGTCCCTGTATATCACTGGGGTGCAGTATTGGTGGGGACAGGTCTGTCCCTGTATAACACTGGGGTACAGTACTGGTGGGGACAGGTCTGTCTCTGTATAACACTGGGGTACAGTAATGGTGGGGACAGGTCTGTCTCTGTATAACACTGGGAAACAGTACTCGTGGGGACAGGTCTGTCCCTGTATAACACTGGGGTACAGTACTGGTGTGGACAGATCTGTCACTGTATAACACTGGGGTACAGTGCTCGTGGGGACAGGTCTGTCTCTGTATAACACTGGGGTACAGTATTGCTGGGAACAGGTCTGTCACTGTATAACACCGGGGTACAGTACTCGTGGGGACAGGTCTGTCTCTGTATAACACTGGGGTACAGTATTGCTGGGAACAGGTCTGTCACTGTATAACACTGGGGTACAGTACTGGTGGGGACAGGTCTGTCACTGTATAACACTGTGATACAGTACTGGTGGGGACAGGTCTGTCACTGTATAACACTGGGGTACAGTACTGATGGGGGCAGCTCCGTCACTGCATAACACTGGGGTACAGTACTGGTGGGGACAGGTCTGTCTCTGTATAACACTGGGGTACAGTATTGCTGGGAACAGGTCGGTCACTGTATAACACCGGGGTACAGTACTGGTGGGGACAGGTCTGTCACTGTATAACACTGTGATACAGTACTGGTGGGGACAGGTCTGTCACTGTATAACACTGGGGTACAGTACTGGTGGGGACAGATCTGTCACTGTATAACACTGGTGTACAGTACTGGTGGGGACAGGTCTGTCCCTGTATAACACTGGGGTACAGTACTGGTGGGGACAGGTCTGTCCCAGTATAACACTGGGGTACTGTACTGGTGGGGACCGGTCTGTCTCTTTATAACACTGGGGTACAGTACTGGTGGGGACAGGCCTGTCCCTGTATAACACTGGGGTACTGTAATTGTGGGGACAGGTCTGTCTCTGTATAACACTGGGGTACTGTAATGGTGGGGACAGGTCTGTCACTGTATAACACTGGGATACAGTACTGACGGGGACAGGTCTGTCACTGTATAACACTGGGGTACATACTGGTTGGGACAGGTCTGTCACTGTATAACACTGGGGTACAGTACTGGTGGGACAGGTTTGTCTCTGTATAACACTGGGGTAGAGTACTGGGGTGGGGACACGTCTGTCCTTGTATAACACTGGGATGCAGTACTGGTGGGGACAGGTCTGTCCCTGTATAACACTGGGGTACAGTACTGTTGGGGACAGGTCTGTCTCTATATAACACTGGGATACAGTACTGTGGGGTCAGGTCTGTCTCTGTATAACACTGGAGTACAGTACTGGTGGGGACAGGTCTGTCTCTGTATAACACTGGGGTACAGTACTGGTGGGGACAGGTCTGTCACTGTATAACACTGGGGTACTGTACTGGTGGGGACAGGTCTGTCACTGCATAACACTGGGATACAGTACTGGTGGGGACAGGTCTGTCACTGTGTAACACTAGGGTACAGTACTGGTCGGGATAGGTCTGTCCCTGTATAACACTGGGATACAGTACTGGTGGGGACAGGTCTGTCTCTGTATAACACAGGGATACAGTACTGGTGGGGACAGGTCTGTCACTGTATAACACTGGGGTACAGTACTGGTAGGGAAAGGTCTGTCACTGTATAACGCAGGGATACAGTACTGACGGGGACAGGTCTGGCTCTGTATAACACAGTGATACAATACTGGTGGGGACAGGTCTGTCACTGTGTCACACTGGGGTACAGTACTGGTGGGGACAGGTCTGTCCCTGTATAACACTGGGATACAGTACTGGTGGGGACAGGTCTGTCTCTGTATAACACAGGGATAGAATACTGGTGGGGACAGTTCTGTCACTATATAACACTGGGGTACAGTACTGGTGGGGACAGGTCTGTCACTGTATAACACAGGGATACAGTACTGACGGGGACAGATCTGTCACTGTATAACACAGGGATACAGTACTGACGGGGACAGGTCTGTCATTGTATAACACAGGGATACAGTACTGGTGGGGACAGGTCTGTCACTGTATAACACTGGGGTACTGTACTGGTGGGGACAGGTCTGTCACTGTATAACACTGGGATACAGTACTGACGGGGACAGGTCTGTCACTGTATAACACTGGAGTACAGTACTGGTGGGGACAGGTCTGTCACTGTATAACACTGGGGTACAGTACTGGTGGGACAGGTTTGTCTCTGTATAACACTGGGGTAGAGTACTGGGGTGGGGACAGGTCTGTCCCTGTATAACACTGGGATGCAGTACTGGTGGGGACAGGTCTGTCCCTTTATTACACTGGGGTACAGTACTGGTGGGGACAGGTCTGTCTCTGTATAACCCTGGGGTAGAGTACTGGGGTGGGGACAGGTCTGCCCCTGTATAACACTGGGATACAGTACTGTGGGGTCAGGTCTGTCTCTGTATAACACTGGAGTACAGTACTGGTGGGGACAGGTCTGTCTCTGTATAACACTGGGGTACAGTACTGGTGGGGACAGGTCTGTCACTGTATAACACTGGGGTACAGTACTGGTGGGGACAGGTCTGTCACTGTATAACACTGGGATACAGTACTGTGGGGGACAGGTCTATTACTGTATAACACTGGGATACAGTACTGTGGGGGACAGGTCTATCACTGTATAACACTGGGGACAGTACTGGTGGGGACAGGTCTGTCACTATAACACTGGTGTACAGTACTGGTGGGGACAGGTCTGTCTCTTTATAACACTGGGGAACAGCACTGGTGGGGACAGGTCGGTCCCTGTATAACACTGGGGTACAGTACTGGTGTGGACAGATCTGTCACTGTATAACACTGGGGTACAGTATTGGTGGGGACTGGTCTGTCTCTGTATAACACTGGGGTACAGTATTGCTGGGGACAGGTCGGTCACTGTATAACACTGGTGTACTGTACTGGTGGGGACAGGTCTGTCACTGCATAACACTGGGGTACAATACTGTTGGAGACAGGTCTGTCCCAGTATAACACTGGGGTACAGTACTGGTGGGGACAGGTCTGTCCCAGTATAACACTGGGGTACTGTAATGGTGGGGACCGGTCTGTCTCTGTATAACACTGGGGTACAGTACTGGTGGGGACCGGTCTGTCCCTGTATAACACTGGGGAACAGTACTGATAGGGACAGGTCTGTCACTGTATAACACTGGGATAAAGTACTGGTGGGGACAGGTCTGTCACTGTATAACACTGGAGTACAGTACTGGTGGGGACAGGTCTGTCACTGTATAACACTGGGGTACAGTACTGGTGGGACAGGTTTGTCTCTGTATAACACTGGGGTAGAGTACTGGGGTGGGGACAGGTCTGTCCCTGTATAACACTGGGATGCAGTACTGGTGGGGACAGGTCTGTCCCTGTATAACACTGGGGAACAGTACTGATAGGGACAGGTCTGTCACTGTATAACACTGGGATACAGTACTGGTGGGGACAGGTCTGTCACTATAACACTGGTGTACAGTACTGGTGGGGACAGGTCTGTCTCTTTATAACACTGGGGAACAGCACTGGTGGGGACAGGTCGGTCCCTGTATATCACTGGGGTACAGTATTGGTGGGGACAGGTCTGTCCCTGTATAACACTGGGGAACAGTCCTGGTGGGGACAGGTGTGTCACTATAACACTGGGGTACAGTAATGGTGGGGACAGGTCTGTCTCTGTATAACACTGGTGTACAGTACTGGTGGGGACAGGTCTGTCCCTGTATAACACTGGGGTACAGTACTGGTGTGGACAGATCTGTCACTGTATAACACTGGGGTACAGTACTGGTGGGGACAGGTCTGTCTCTGTATAACACTGGGGTACAGTATTGCTGGGGACAGGTCGGTCACTGTATAACACCGGGGTACAGTACTGGTGGGGACAGGTCTGTCACTGTATAACACTGGGGTACAGTACTGTGGGGACAGATCTGTCACTGTAAACACTGGGGTACAGTACTGATGGGGGCAGCTCCGTCACTGCATAACACTGGGGTACAGTACTGGTGGGGACAGGTCTGTCCCTCTATAACACTGGGGTACTGTACTGGTGGGGACCGGTCTGTCTCTTTATAACACTGGGGTACAGTACTGGTGGGGACAGGTCTGTCACTATAACACTGGTGTACAGTACTGGTGGGGACCGGTCTGTCTCTTTAAAACACTGGGGTACAGTACTGGTGGGGACAGGTCTGTCCCTGTATAACACTGGGGTACTGTAATGGTGGGGACAGGTCTGTCTCTGTATAACACTGGGGTACAGTACTGGTGGGGACAGGTCTGTCACTGTATAACACTGGGGTACTGTACTGGTGGTGGCAGGTCTGTCACTGTATAACACTGGGGCACAGTACTGGTGGGGACAGGTCTGTCCCTGTATAACACTGGAGAACAGTACTGATAGGGACAGGTCTGTCACTGTATAACACTGGGATACAGTACTGGTGGGGACAGGTCTGTCACTGTATAACACTTGGTTACAGTACAAATGGGGACAGGTCTGTCACTGTATAACACCGGGGTACAGTACTGGTGGAGACAGGTCTGTCACTGTATAACACTGGGATACAGTACTGGTGGGAACAGGTCTGTCACTGTATAACACTGCGGTACTGTACTGGTTGGGAGAGGTCTGTCACTGTATAACACTGTGTTACAGTACTGGTGGGGACAGGTCTGTCACTGTATAACACTTGGTTACAGTACAAATGGGGACAGGTCTGTCACTGTATAACACCGGGGTACAGTACTGGTGGAGACAGGTCTGTCACTGTATAATACTGGGGTACAGTACTGGTGGGGACCGGTCTGTCTCTGTATAACACTGGGGTACAGTACTGATGGGGACTGGTCTGTCACTGTGTAACACTGGGATACAGTACTGGTGGGGACAGGTCTGTCACTGTCTAACACTGGGGTACAGTACTGGTGGGGACAGGTCTGTCACTGTATAATACTGGGGTACAGTACTGGTGGGGACAGGTCTGTCACTGTCTAACACTGGGGTACAGTTCTGGTGGGGACAGGTCTGTGTCTGTATAACACTGGGATACAGTACTGGTGGGGACAGGTCTGTCACTGTATAACACTGGGGTACTGTACTGGTGGGGACAGGTCTGTCACTGTATAACACTGGGGTACAGTACTGGTGGGGACAGGTCTGTCACTGTGTAACACTGGGGTACAGTACTGGTGGGGACAGGTCTGTCACTGTCTAACACTGGGGTACAGTACTGGTGGGGACAGGTCTGTGTCTGTATAACACTGGGATACAGTACTGGTGGGGACAGGTCTGTCACTGTATAACACTGGGATACAGTACTGGTGGGGACAGGTCTGTGTCTGTATAATACTGGGGTACAGTACTGGTGGGGATAGGTCTGTCACTGTATAACACTGGGGTACAGTACTGGTGGGGACAGGTCTGTGTCTGTATAACACTGGGATACAGTACTGGTGGGGACAGGTCTGTCACTGTATAACACTGGGGTACAGTACTGGTGGGGACAGGTCTGTCACTGTATAACACTGGGGTACAGTACTGGTGGGGACAGGTCTGTCACTGTATAACACTCGGGTACAGTACTGGTGGGGACAGGTCTGTGTCTGTATAACACTGGGATACAGTACTGGTGGGGACAGGTCTGTCACTGTGTAACACTGGGGTACAGTACTGGTGGGGACAGGTCTGTCACTGTATAACACTGGGGTACAGTACTGGTGGGGACAGGTCTGTCACTGTCTAACACTGGGGTACAGTACTGGTGGGGACAGGTCTGTCACTGTCTAACACTGGGGTACAGTACTGGTGGGGACAGATCTGTCACTGTATAACACTGGGGTACAGTACTGGAACCTCCTATTGCTAAAAGCTGTTGAAGCAGCACAATTATTGAAAATTTTCCCGTAAAGGTTGCTGTATTTATTTGGTAAGTTGTATTATATGTAAGGCTTTTGGAGCCAAGGTTTTTTCAACTGCAGTTACTGTCATAATGTATATAACGTATATAGTGTTAGCCACCAATGTGTTACTAGCAGTTGCTCAGAATTGCAAAGAGTTAAATGAGCTGGGAGAGGTGAGGCCTTGTTGAACATCTTGCCGGAAAATCCACTCATCCGACTGTGTTATACCCAGACAGTGCCACACTCCGACATGCCGCACACCAACAGTGCCACACTCAGACAGTGCCACACTCCGACAGTGCCACACTCAGACAGTGCCACACTCGGACAGTGCCACACTCAGACAGTGCCACACTCAGACAGTGCCACACTCTGACAGTACCACACTCGGACAGTACCACACTCGGACTGTGCAACACGCCGACAGTGCCACACTCCGACAGTACCACACTCCGACATGCCGCACACCGACAGTGCCACACTCAGACAGTGCCACACTCAGACAGTGCCACACTCCGACATGCCGCACACCGACAGTGCCACACTCAGACAGTGCCACACTCAGACAGTGCCACACTCAGACAGTGCCACACTCCGACATGCCGCACACCGACAGTGCCACACTCAGACAGTGCCACACTCCGACATGCCGCACACCGACAGTGCCACACACAGACAGTGCCACACTCGGACAGTGCCACACTCAGACAGTGCCACACGCCAACAATGCCACACACTCAGACAGTACTACACTCAGACAGTGCTACACCTGGACCGTGCCACACTCAGACATTGCCACAGTCGGACTGTGCCACACGCCAACAGTGCCACACTCTGACAATGCCACACACAGACCGTGCCACACTCCGACAGTGCCGCATTCAGACAGTGCCACATTCAGACAGTGCCACACTCAGACATTACCACACTCAGACAGTGCCACACTCAGACCGTGCCACACTCAGATAGTGCCACACACGGACAGTGCCACACTCGGACCGTAACACACTCAGACAGTGCCACACTCAGACAGTGCCACACTCCGACAGTACCACACTCAGACAGTGCCACACTCAGATTGTGCCACACTCGGACAGTACCACACACAGACCGTGTCACACTCCAACAGTGCCACACTCAGACAGTACCACACTCCGACAGTACCACTCTCTGACAGTGCCACACTCGGACAGTGCCACACTCCGACAGCGCCAGACTCAGACAGTGCCACACTCAGACAGTGCCACACACAGACCATGCCACACTCCGACAGTGGCACACTCCGACAGTATCACACTCCGACA
This sequence comes from Chiloscyllium plagiosum, assembly GCF_037043375.1. Lineage (NCBI taxonomy): Eukaryota > Metazoa > Chordata > Chondrichthyes > Orectolobiformes > Hemiscylliidae > Chiloscyllium > Chiloscyllium plagiosum. The sequence goes on from NW_028270166.1 coordinate 5,573,640, forward strand.
GTGCCACACACAGACCATGCCACACTCCGACAGTGCCACACACAGACCATGCCACACTCTGACAGTGGCACACTCCGACAATATCACAGTCCGACAGTGCCACACTCAGATAGTGCCAAACACCAACACTGCCACACACAGACTGTGCCACATTCCGACAGTGCCACACTCGGACCGTGCCAAACTCCGACAGTGCCACACTTGGACAGTAAAACACTCAGACAGTGCCACATTCGGACCGTGCCACACTCCGACAGTGCCACACACGGACAGTGCCACACTCGGACCGTGTCACACTCGGACAGTGCCACACTCAGACAGTGCCACACTCAGACAGTGCCACACTCGGACAGTGTCACACTTGGACAGTACCACACTCAGACAGTGCCACACACGGACAGTGCCAAACTCGAACAGTACCACACTCGGACAATGCCATACACCGACAGTGCCACACCCAGACCGTGCCACACCTGGACCGTGCCACACTCCGACAGTGCCAAACTCGGACAGTACCACACTCGGACAGTGCCACACTCCGATAGTGCCACACTCAGACAGTGCAACATTCGGACAGTGCCACACTCTGACAGTACCACACTCAGACAGTGCCACACTCGGACAGTGCCACACACAGACAATGCCACACTCAGACAGTACCACACTCAGACAGTGCCACACTCAGACAGTACCACACTCAGACAGTGCCACACTTCGACAGTGCCACACTCAGACAGTGCCATACACAGATCAGGCCACACACTGACAGTACCACACTCAGACAGTGCCACACTCGGACCGTGCCACATTCAGAGTGCCCACACAGACCATGCCACACTATGACAGTGCCACACTCGGACCATGCCACACTCAGACAGTACCACACTCAGACAGTACCACACTCAGACAGTACCACACTCAGACAGTGCCACACTTCGACAGTGCCACACTCAGACAGTGCCATACACAGATCAGGCCACACACTGACAGTACCACACTCAGACAGTGCCACACTTGGACCGTGCCACATTCAGAGTGCCCACACAGACCATGCCACACTATGACAGTGCCACACTCGGACCATGCCACACTCAGACAGGGCCACATTCAGACAGTGCCACACTCCAACAGTACCGCACACCGACAGTGCCACACACAGCCCGTGCCACACTCCGACAGTGCCACACTCAGACAGTGCCACACTTGGACCGTGCCAAACTCAGACAGTGCCACAATTGGACAGTAAAACACTCGGACAGTGCCACACCCGGACCGTGACACACTCAGACAGGGTCACATTCAGACAGTGCCACATTCCGACAGTACCGCACACCGACAGTGCCACACACAGACCATGCCACACTCCGACAGTGCCACACACAGATCATGCCACACTCCGACAGTGGCACACTCCGACAGCATCACAGTCCGGGAGTGCCACACTCAGATAGTGCCAAACACCGACAGTGCCACACACAGACCGTGCCACACTCTGACAGTGCCACACTCTGACCATGCCACACTCAAATAGTGCCACACTCAGACAGTGTCACACTCGGACAATGCCACACTCGGACCGTGCCACACTCCGACAGTACCACACTCAGACAGTGCCACACTTGGACAGTGCCACACTTGGACAGTGCCACACACAGAGAGTGCTACATTTGGACAGTACCACACTCGAACAGTGCCACATACAGACTGTGCCACATACAGACTGTGCCACATTTGGACAGTGCCACACACAGACCATGCCACACTCCGACAGTGCCACACACAGACCATGCCACACTCTGACAGTGGCACACTCCGACAGTATCACACTCCGACAGTGCCACACACAGACCATGCCACACTCCGACAGTGCCACACACAGACCATGCCACACTCTGACAGTGGCACACTCCGACAATATCACAGTCCGACAGTGCCACACTCAGATAGTGCCAAACACCAACAGTGCCACACACAGACTGTGCCACATTCCGACAGTGCCATACTCAGACAGTGTCACACTCGGACCGTGCCAAACTCCGACAGTGCCACACTTGGACAGTGCCACACTCAGACAGTGCCACACTCCGACAGTGCCACACTCAGACAGTGCCACACACGGACAGTGCCACACTCGGACCGTGTCACACTCGGACAGTGCCACACTCAGATAGCGCCACACTCAGACAGTGCCACACACGGACAGTGCCAAACTCGAACAGTACCACACTCGGACAATGCCATACACCGACAGTGCCACACCCAGACCGTGCCACACCCGGACCGTGCCACACTCCAACAGTGCCAAACTCGGACAGTGCCACACACGGACAGTGCCACACTCGGACCGTGTCACACTCGGACAGTGCCACACTCAGATAGCGCCACACTCAGACAGTGCCACACACGGACAGTGCCAAACCCGAACAGTACCACACTCGGACAATGCCATACACCGACAGTGCCACACCCAGACCGTGCCACACCCGGACCGTGCCACACTCCAACAGTGCCAAACTCGGACAGTACCACACTCGGACAGTGCCACACTCCGATAGTGCCACACTCAGACAGTGCCACACTCAGACAGTGCAACATTCAGACAGTGCCACACTCCAACAGTGCCGCACACCAACAGTGCCACACTCAGACAGTGCCATCCCCGGACCGTGCCACACTCCGACAGTGCCAAACCCGGACAGTACCACACTCGGACAATGCCACACTCCGATGGTGCCACACTCAGGCAGTGCCACACTCAGACAGCACCACACTCAGACAGTGCCACACACAGACAGTGCCACACTCCGACAGTGTCACATTTGGACAGTACCACACTCAGACAGTGCCACACTCGGACTGTGCCACACTCAGACTGTGCCACATTCAGGCAGTGCCACATTCCGACGGTGCCACACTCCGACAGTACCACACTCTGACTGTGCCACATTCGAACAGAACCACATTCGGACAGAACCACACTCCGACAGTGCCACACTCAGACAGTGCCACACTTGGACCGTGCGCACTCAGACAGTGCCACACTCTGACAGTGCCACACTCCGACAGTGCCACACTCAGACAGTGCCACACTCGGACCGTGCGCACTCAGACAGTGCCACACTCAGGCAGTGCCACACTCAGGCAGTGCCACACTCTGACAGTGCCACACACAGACCATGCCACACTCCGACAGTGCCACACACAGACCATGCCACACTCTGACAGTGGCACACTCCGACAGTATCACACTCCGACAGTGCCACACACAGACCATGCCACATTCCGACAGTGCCACACACAGACCATGCCACACTCTGACAGTGGCACACTCCGACAATATCACAGTCCGACAGTGCCACACTCAGATAGTGCCAAACACCAACAGTGCCACACAGACTGTGCCACATTCCGACAGTGCCACACTCGGACCGTGCCAAACTCCGACAGTGCCACACTTGGACAGTGCCACACTCAGACAGTGCCACACTCAGACAGTGTCACACTCGGACCGTGCCAAACTCCGACAGTGCCACACTTGGACAGTGCCACACTCAGACAGTGCCACACTCCGACAGTGCCACACTCAGACAGTGCCACACACGGACAGTGCCACACTCGGACCGTGTCACACTCGGACAGTGCCACACTCAGATAGCGCCACACTCAGACAGTGCCACACACGGACAGTGCCAAACTCGAACAGTACCACACTCGGACAATGCCATACACCGACAGTGCCACACCCAGACCGTGCCACACCCGGACCGTGCCACACTCCAACAGTGCCAAACTCGGACAGTACCACACTCGGACAGTGCCACACTCCGATAGTGCCACACTCAGACAGTGCCACACTCAGACAGTGCAACATTCAGACAGTGCCACACTCCAACAGTGCCGCACACCAACAGTGCCACACTCAGACAGTGCCATCCCCGGACCGTGCCACACTCCGACAGTGCCAAACCCGGACAGTACCACACTCGGACAATGCCACACTCCGATGGTGCCACACTCAGGCAGTGCCACACTCAGACAGTGCCACACTCAGACAGCACCACACTCAGACAGTGCCACACACAGACAGTGCCACACTCCGACAGTGTCACATTTGGACAGTACCACACTCAGACAGTGCCACACTCGGACTGTGCCACACTCAGACTGTGCCACATTCAGGCAGTGCCACATTCCGACGGTGCCACACTCCGACAGTACCACACTCTGACTGTGCCACATTCGAACAGAACCACATTCGGACAGAACCACACTCCGACAGTGCCACACTCAGACAGTGCCACACTTGGACCGTGCGCACTCAGACAGTGCCACACTCTGACAGTGCCACACTCCGACAGTGCCACACTCAGACAGTGCCACACTCGGACCGTGCGCACTCAGACAGTGCCACACTCTGACAGTGCCACACTCCGACAGTGCCACACTCAGGCAGTGCCACACTCAGACCGTGCGCACTCAGACAGTACCACGCTCAGGCAGTGCCACACTCGGACAGTGTCACACTTGGACCGTGCCACACACCGACAGTGCCACACTTGGACCATGCCACACGCAGACAGGGCCACACTCTGACAGTGCCTCACTGAGACAGTGCCACACTCAGACAGTGCCACACACAGAGAGTGCCGCACACAGACAGTGCCGCACACAGACAGGGTCACACTCCGACAGTGCCAGACACAGACAGTGCCACACACAGACAGTGCTGCACACAGACAGTGCCACACTCAGACAGTGTCACACTCCGACAGTGCCACATTCAGACAGTGCCACACTCAGACAGTACCACACTCAAACAGTGCCACACTCGGACAGTGCCACACTCGGACTGTGCTGCATGGAGAGGCTCAGCTGCGGTTAAGACCTGAAGCCCACAGCGGTAGAAGAATGGTCCACAATAATTCACTCTAGTGGTCTTGGTTTCATATTACCTTGCAATATTTAGGAGAATGTCCTTGGGGCGATAAAGTGGTTGGCTTTTCGATGACCATCCTAAGGTGAGTATTTGTTGTACAGAACAGGACCAATCAGTAAATAGGGCAGCACCTGCTAAATCTCCAACACCAGGAGCTCCTGGGCAGGAAAACCAGATTTCCACCTTTTTCACAGCAGAGTGTCTATTGACCAGTTTGGTTTCTGTTCTGAAATGAGGTATGAGGGTTAGGGTCACACCATTGGTGCTGTTCACTGGAACAAAGCAGGGTTCCAGTTAGTAGATTACAATAACCAGTCACTTGCTCACTGTAACCAAAAACAGAAATTGCTGGAAAAGCTCAGCAGGTCTGGCAGCATCTGTGGAGAGAAATCAGAGTTAATGTTTCAGGTCCGAAGTAGACTCAAAACGTTAACACTGATTTCTCTCCAAAGATGCTGCCAGACCTGCTGAGCTTTTCCAGCAATTTCTGTTTTTGTTTCTGATTTACAGCATCTGCAATTCTTTCAGATTTTACTCCCTGTAACCAATCAGGCTTTCACACTCACCAATAATCTTTCACATTAAACAGTCAGTGACTCCCAGTAACCAGTCTGTCTCATTAACCAGTCAGTCATTAATCAATCATTCTCACTAACCAGTCAGTTACTTAACTTGACATTTGCTTTCGAGAGACACATTTAGACAGTCTGATGTCAAAATTTGGCATTTTGCTCTAGTCATTACTCACTCTCTCAATCATTTGAAAATTCTTTACAACCAGCACTGACTCCCACGCCTGAAAGTGACTGTTGCTTTTCTCCCTGCCAAAGAGGAACAGGCCAGGCAGCCGGGCACTGAGCAGGATGGTCCAGCTCATTCTTCACATTTTTAAGTCACGCTCTGCATCTGTCCGTGAAATGTGGCTGATTGTTTGATCTGCAGCTGCTTTTTACATTCGCTCAGTGTATCGGCTGTCTGCTGAGCTTGCCAAGTCTTCCCGTCATCTTTCAAATTCACACCACCAAAGGTTAAAAGAACTTGCATTCACATAGCACCCTTAAAGAGCCTGACAGCACAGAGGGAGGCCATTTGACCTATCCTGCTGGTGTTGGCTGTTTGAGAGAGCAGTTATACAGTCATAGAGTCATACAGTATGGAAACAGACCCTTCAGTTCAACCAGTCCATGCCAAACATACTACCAAACTAAACTTAATCCCACCTGCCTGCTCCTAGCCCATATCCCTCCAAACCTTCCCTAATCATGTACCCATCCAATTGTCTTTTAAATGTTGTTAAAAGTCACATGACACCAGTCTGGACAATTCATTGAGGGGAAAAGATGCTTCTGATGAAGAGTCAACAGACTCCCGACATTGACCCTGCTTCCTTCCCACATGTGCCTGCTGAGTCTCTCCAGATTTTGTATAAAAATAGGGAGGTTTTCCTAAAACTACATGAGGCACGAGGCAGATCACAGCTGGAATATTGTGAACAGGCTCGGTCTCCTTATCTCCCAGCAATCCAATAAAGTTCTCTTGACTGATACAGGGAAACTGAAAAGACTGGGCTGTACAGATTGGAATGTAGAAGAATGAGAGGGGACCTGATCGAAACATACCAGTTTCATAAGAGGCTTGACAGGGTTTGTTTCCCCTTGTGGGAGAGTCCACAGGGTGTAATCTCAGTGTAAGGGGTCACACACTTAAGAAAGAGATGAGGAGGAATTTCTTCTCTCAGACGGGAATGAATCTGTGGAATTCTTTCTCACAGAAGACTGTTGAAGCTGGGGCATTGAGTGTATTCAAGGCTAAGGTAGAGTTTTAATCAGTAAGGGGGGAAATCAAGGGTTGTGGGATAAGTGGAGCATTACCTAATCAACTTCAATCTCATTGAATGGTAGAATGTACTCAATGGGCTGAATGGCCTACTCCTGCACTTATGTTTTACTGTCTTATGGATTTTAAATCGATGGCCCCTGGTTATTGACCCACTCCCTGGAAGGGCTGGTTCCTCTCTCTCTCTCTCTCTCTCTCTCTGCTTCATCAAATCTTCTCATCAGTTTGAAAACCTCTAGTTAGTCACCTATGATTGGGCTTCACTGGAAGATCAATCTGAACCTATCTAGACTCAGACCACTTGGAGATCAGTCTGAATCTATCTAGCCTCACAGACCACTTGGAGATCATTCAGAGATCGGTCTGAATCTATCTGGCCTTACAGACCACCCAGAGATCACTTGGCGATCAGTCTGAATCTATCTACCCTCAGAGAGCACTCCAATGGAATATCTTTCGTGAATTGCAGTTGGAATTGTAAATGCTCCCCATTGTGGGCAGAATACTCCATTAGGAAATTATGATCAAATAGCCTGGTTTAGGGGATGTTGGGTGAGGGATAAATACTAGAGTCATCGAGTCATACAGCAGAGAAACAGTCCCACGGGCCCAACATGTCCATGCTGACCAGATTTCCAAAACTAATCTAATCCCACTTGCCTCTCTAAACCTTTCCTATCCATGTCCATGTACATGCATTACAAAATGTACAAACAGTGCTGAGGAAAGCCAATGGAGTGTTGCTGCTTGTTGCAAAGTAAGGGTTTATAAAAGTAGGGCTGAAGAAGGGCTTATGCCCGAAACGTCGAATCTCCTGTTCCCTGGATGCTGCCTGACCTGCTGCGCTTTTCCAGCAACACATTTTCAGCTCTGATCTCCAGCATCTGCAGTCCTCACTTTCTCCTCCTTTATAAAAGTAACGTTTAGCACAGCCACAGGAGGGGCTGAAAGAGCTTCTTCCTTCTGCGATGTGAGCTCCAGTGACTCTATGACGTCAGTATTGCCCAGACAAGCGAGAGGGAAAAAGAGAGAGAGAGCGAGAGAAGGGAAGGTGAAATTTGTCTTCCATCTGTTCTTCATTAATATTTTACACATTGAGAATCGAGGGAAATGTGATCACAAGGTGTCCATGAGAAGTGTGTATGTGAATAGCTAGGTTTATTTGAACTCCACTTAAAATGATGTTTAAATTCCATCACCCAAAACAACAACAACTTACATTTAGATACCATCTGTAACATGAGAAAACCAGCCTGAGCACTCCCCAGAGCCAGTGTATAAGGTACATTTTTAAGGAGCAGGGCGGTGGTGGTGTTGGGGAAGGGGTATATTTTTAGGAGGGGAATTTCAGAGCAATTGAGGGAATGGCCACTCTAGCAAGTGCAGCACGGTGGCTCAGTGGTTAGCCCTGCTGCCTCTCAGTGCCAGGGACCCGGGTTCGATTCCAGCCTCAGGCGACTGTGTGGAGTGGACTGTGTGGCGCCTGCGTTTCCTCCCACAGTCCAAAGATGTGCAGGCTGGGTGGGTCAGCCATGGGAAATGCTGGGTCACAGAGATAGAGTGGGATGCGAGGTCAGTTTGGGCTGAATGGCCTGCTTCCACATTGTAGGGATTCTATGATTCTCTGAAATGAGAGGTGCACAGATATCCCCAAGATTATACAGATAGGGGAAGGGTTTCAATGCAACAATAAGAGTTTTAAAATATTGACCTTGCTTGATCAGGAGACAACATAGGTCAGTGAGCACAAAGCAGGATAGGGGACTGGGTCTTGGTGTGGGTTAATTAGGAGCCAGTGCAAGTTTAGGTGACCTGAAGTTTACAAAGAGAATGTTGGAGCCTAACAGTAATGGGTGAGGGTTCTCACAGTGAATGAGCTGAGAGAGGCTCGATGTCAGAGGTGAAAATAGACAGAGTCACCAAGGCAACGTTGTCTCTTTAACTCATCAATATGTGTGACATACATCTGCACGAGTGAATGGGATTAGTCACCGGGGTGAGTACAGACAGTATGGGCTGAGAATTACCCACATTCTGGATCAGTAGTGCTGGAAGAGCACAGCAATTATTCTTTATTCCTGATGAAGGGCTTTTGCCCGAAACGTCGATTTTGCCTGTCCTCGGATGCTGCCTGAATTGCTGTGCTCTTCCAGCACTACTGATCCAGAATCTGGTTTCCAGCATCTGCAGTCATTGTTTTTACCTCTGAGAATTACCCACAGACAACCCAGCTGATCAGACTGGCCTCAGGATCACCTGCCATTCATATTGTTTACATGGGAATTATACATTGTCAACGGACACACAGAGTAAAGTCATAGAGATGTACAGCATGGAAACAGACCCTTCGGTCCAACCTGTCCATGCCGACCAGATATCCCAACCCAATCTAGTCCCACCTGCCAGCACCCGGCCCATATCCCTCCAAACCCTTCCTATTCATATACCCATCCAAATGCCTCTTAAATGTTGCAATTGTACCAGCCTCCACCACATCCTCTGGCAGCTCATTCCATACACATACCACCCTCTGCGTGAAAACGTTGCCCCTTAGGTCTCTTTTATACCTTTCCACTCTCACTCTAAAAGACTCTGCCTATTTACCCTATCCATGCCCCTCATAATTTTGTAAACCTCTATAAGGTCACCCCTCAGCCTCCAGGGAAGACAGCCCCAGTCTGTTCAGCCTCTCCCTATAGCTCAAATCCTCCAACCCTGGCAACATCCTTGTAAATCTTTTCTGAACCCTTTCAAGTTTCACAACATCTTTCCGATAGGAAGGAGACCAGAACTGCACGCAATATTCCAACAGTGGCCTAACCAATGTCCTGTACAGCCGCAACATGACCTCCCAACTCCTGTACTCAATACTCTGACCAATAAAGGAAAGCATACCAAATGCCTTCTTCACTATCCTATCTACCTGCGACTCCACTTTCAAGGAGCTATGAACCTGCACTCCAAGGTCTTTTTGTTCAGCAACACTCCCTAGGACCTTACCATTGAGTGTATAAGTCCTGCTAAGATTTGCTTTCCCAAAATGCAGCACCTCGCATTTATCTAAATTCAACTCCATCTGCCACTTCTCAGCCCATTGGCCCATCTGATCATACACAACAGGTTATCCTTACATTCACAGGACTGGAAAAACTACTCCAATTTTTAATATTGATCATTTTCTATCATACCTGCATAAATGTTTAAATATATCCCATTGTGATCAGTGCACATTGTAAGCCCCTATTCCTCCCCACATCGCTGCACCACTCTTCCCTTCCCCACCATATCCATCCCCCCTCCCTCCTCTGCTGCCATTCCCCCTTCTCCACGTTTCTGTTAGACAGCCAATGGCCAGGCTCCCACAGGAAAATCTCGGATGGTTTCTGGATTTGTAACAGACAGACGGACAGAAGGCAGATTGAAACAGCAGCTTGTATTCCTCTGCAACGCTGGCTACAAAGAGACAGACAGACAGACAAAGAGCGAGAGAGAGAGAGAGTGCGAGAGAGAGAGAGAGAGAGAGAGCCAAGACTCCCTGGGGTGCAGGCTCCTTGCGACTTGTGTTTATTTATGTTTTTTAAGTGCCCTTCATACCAATGCCATGAAGCAGCAGAGATCAGAGAGGCTAAGGCGTGAAGCAAAGGGGAAAATAAACAGCAACTCATTCTTGCCATGGCAGCAGCATGGGTTAGTCTCTGCATCACCACCGTGTTCTAACATACAGCCCTGAAGGAGGATGTTCGGCCCATCGTGCCTCGTCAAACAAGCATCATTACCTTGTGGCAATCTCCTGCTTTCTCCCCATAGCCCTCCACACCACCTGTAACCAAATAACCATCCCTTGCCCCAGTTGGATGCCTCAGTTGAATTGGCCTCCACCCCATTCCCAGGCACTGCTTTCCACGCTCTAACCAGTCACCGGGGGAGAAAGCTTTGCCTCACATCATCTTTATTTCTTTGGCGCATCACGTTAATCCACGCCCTGTCATTCTTGTTCCCTTTTACAGCAGGAACAGCTTCTCCCTATTTACTCTGTCCAGCCCGCTCCTGGTTTTGATAAACCCTTGACCAGATTTCCTCTTTCTGAGGAGAACAGTCCTGACTCCCTCAATCTCTCCCCATCACGGAAGTCTCTCTTCCCTGGAACCATTCTTGTGAATCACTTTCTATGCTCTCTCCAATGTGGTCATATCCTTCGTATCGTGTGGAATCCATAATACTCATAGAATCCGTACAGTATGGAAAGAGGCCATTTGGCCCATTGAGTCTGCACCAACCGTCTGAACAGCATCCCATCCTATCCCTGTATGTACCCTCGCTAATCCACCTTGTCTAACATCCCCGAACACTATGGGCAATTTAGAATGGCCAATGCACCTAGCATGCACATCTTTGGACTGTGGGAGGAAACTGGAGCACCCAGAGGAAACCCACACAGACACAGGGAGCATGTGCAAACTCCACACCCAATGATGGTGCTGAGAGGCAGCAGCACTAACCACTGAGCCACCGTGCCACCCTCTTTGGGCTCTGAATTAGACTCATAATAGACATGAAATTTTAGTTCTGTTTCTCTCTCCACAAATGCCGCCAGACCTGCGGAGTTTCTCCAGCATTCTCTGTGTTTCTGTCAGTTGAGAGCAGCTCTGCGTGGTTCCTGATATTGGGGCAATATTGGTGTTGGTGATTTGTGAGCAGGGCCCTGGAGGGGCTGGTACAGACACGGATGTCCTGTCCGCCCAGGCCCAGCTGTGAAAATCACAACACCAGACCCTGCTGGCCTGGTCTGGGAGCTATCACCCATCAGCTGCTTATAGGAATGCCCAACACTTTAGGAAGGAGGTCAGTAACCTTCTCCTCTCTGCCAGCGTAAGTGCCATTATGTTCTCTTCAATCCCTCATCCTCACTCTATCTGTACCCACCTCCACCAAGGCTCATATTCCACCTGCTCTCGCAGTAACATCTTCCCCACTCACTCCCACCTTCCAATTTGACTGACCCTTCATGTCCTCTACTCACTCAGGCCATCTCCTCTCCTCTGCACCAACAGTAACAGCTGTGTGGAGAGCATCCTGCCTATCACCCCCTTGAGTAGCAGCATGGCCATTTCCAATCCCTGGGACTGCTATCAGAGTCAGGTCAGCTGCTTTGTCTGGGATGGTGTCAAGCTTTTTGAGTGTTGTTGAAGCTGCCCCCATCCAGGCAAGTGGGGAGTATTCCATCACACTTGTGCCTTGTCGATTGTGGAGGTAGGAGTTTGGTGTGGGACGGGGGATGGTGGTCATTGTGTGGACTGGAGGCAGTTTGCAGGAGTACAATAGTGCTGAGAGTACTGGTTAACTCGTCATGTGTCCTCGACCTGTGGTTCAAGCACACTTGTGGGCAGTCAATGGACTCCTTTGAACACATCACATGAAACACGGCATCAGAAATGGTGTGAATGAGATTGTGGGAATTTTCAGGACTGTAAGAGAGCCAGCGAGTGAGACAATAAGCAAAGAGAAAGTGAGAAAAATGAGCAGCGTGCAGGACAGCTCTACACCTGACAGAAACACAGAGAATGCTGGAGATACTCAATTTTGGCAGCAACTGTGGAGAGAGAAACAGTTAACTCTAACTTTTTTCTCAGTCATGGGTTGAGGAGTCCATTGTCTAGTCCAACATTTATTGCCCATCCCTAATTGCCCAGAGGGCAGTTTATTGTCTACCACATTGCTGTCTGGAGTCACATGTTTACCTATTATTTCCTTATTTATGCAACTTAACTCTGTGATTTTCCAGTATTGCTCGCAAAACAAAGCTGTCCACTGTACCTCGGTACATGTGACAATAAATTCGATTCAATGTAGGCCTAGACCAGGTAAGAATGGCAGCTTCCTTCCCTAAAGGACATTAGTGAACCAGATGTTTTTTTCTGACATTCGACAATGGATTTGTGTTCATCTTAAATTCTTCATTCCAGATCTTTTAAAAATTGAATTCAAATTCCACCATCTGCTGGGGAGGGATTTGAAGCTGGAGGCCCAGAACATTAGCTGAGTTTTTGGATTAACACCCCAACAATAATACCACTGGCCCATCACTACAAGCAGCTCTGGACACCACATCTTAAGAAGGATGTTTTGGCCCTGGAGGGGGTTCAACACAGGTTTACAAAGATGACACCTGGACTTCGGGGGTTTATTTATTGGAGAGATTAGACAACTTAGGCCATTATTCTCTAGAATTGAGATGGCTAAGGGGTGATTTAAACAAGGTTTACAGGATATTAACAGGGTAAGATAGGGTAGATAAAGATATACTGTTTCCTTGGTTGAAGATTCTAGAACCAGGGGCCATAGCCTAAGAATTTGGGCCAGACCATTCAGAAGAGATGTTAAAAAGTCTGCAGGATGAGTCACACTCTGGAAATTAAAGGAGATATGAGACAGAATGAGATATTTTCCCACTACTGAATTCATCCAAAAGACCTGAACAATCAAGAATAGCAATTGTACAATCAGAAAGAAGGCTACACTTTGTATTGCTGCCTAGAGTCCATTGGAGAGCAGGAAAGCCAGAGAGAGAAGGTTTTGAGAACTTTGAAAACACAAATTGATTCACGGTCACTAAGTCATTGATCGTCAAACAGATCCTAGAAGATTACAAAGACTTTTTTTTTAACAGGTCTTAGATGTTTTTCTCATGAATATCATCTTGAAGTAGATGAGAGAGTGGGAGCAGTGCAGCATCTTCCAAAGAGAGGTCCAACTGCCCTCAAAGTGCAGCCTGAAAGACAAGATACAAAAGCCGGAAAAGAGCTGCACAATCAAGAGAGGGACCACTTGTACAGACTGAACACAGTGATCAAATACTGGAGAAAAGAGAGTATTCATCATTCCAAAGGGTCTCGAGAACATTTTGAAGAGATCTCACTACCGCATACCAGTTGACATAAGTATACAGTGGCCAGTATCCCATCACCAAGTCATCTGTATTTACATGTACACAGTATATAAGACCAGAAGACATAGGAGCAGAAATTAGACCATTCAGCCCATTAAGTCTGCTCCACCATTCAATCATAGCTGATCAGTTTCTCAGTCGAGAGAATGGTGCTGGAAAAGTACAGCAGGTCAGGCAGCATCCGAGGAGCAGGAGAATCAACGTTTCGGGCATAAGCCCTTCATCAGGATACATTTCTCAACCCCATTCTCCCACTTTCTCCCTGTAACCCTTGATCCCGTTCATACTCAAGAACCCATCTATCTCAGTCTTAAATATACTCAGTAACCTGGCCTCCACAGCCTTCTGTGGTAATGAATTCCATCGATTCCCCACTCTCTGGCTGAAGAAGTTTCTCCTTATCTCTGTTCTAAAGGGTGGCCCCTTCACTCTAAGGCTGTGCCCTTGGGTCCTAGTCTTTCCTACCAATGGAAACATCTTCCCAACATCCACTCTGTCCAGGCCATTCAGGAACAGGAGGAAGGGTGCTATTCAAACGTACAGACAGCTGTGTACATTGTTTGGCACTTGCACTGCTCCAGAAGAATATTGAAGCATATAGCTCGAGAAATTGGTGATCTTCTTCGAAGGGAAGGTCTCGGGAAATGATCTGAATGAAGAGTCACAATGGAAGAAGGTATCACAGATCACAGTCAGTATCTGATGCAACCTTGCAACAGAGAGCTCATCGGAGCATAACTGGAATATGTTCTGGCCCCCTTACCTCAGTGAAACTATACTGGCACTGGAGACAGTCGAGATCACTAGACTGATCCCAGATCTAGAGGATGAGTACATTGGGCATACACTTATTGGAGTGTAGAAGAATGAGAGGTGACCTTATTGAAACATAAAAGATTCTTAGAGACTTGACAAGGTAGATGTGGAGAGATTGTTTCCCTTGTCGGCGAGCATAAGTACAGAGGTCATTATCTCAGAATAAGAGGTCACCTGTCTAAGACAGAAATGAGGAGGAATTTCTTTCTCAGAAGGGGAGTAAATCTGTTCAGTTCTTTACCAGAGAGGGCTGTTGAGGCTGGGTCATTAGTGTATTCAAGCCTGAGATAAACAGATCTTTTATCAGTAAGGAGGGAATTGAGGTTTCTAGGGAAAAGGCAGGAAAGGGGAGTTGAGAATTATCAGAGCAGACTCAATGGGCTGAATAGCCTACATTTTATGATTTTGTGACCTTGGGTCTTAAGCTGAATGAAAAAAAATGGCAGTTGAAGATAACCAAAGTCAAATCCACAGGGCATGTACTGCCAGACAAAAGGACATCTCTCAGATCCAAGCAAGGTGAGACCTGTAGCAGAGATAAAGCATCTCCGTGCAATACATTGTTGGATCTGTCAACTATTTAGCAAAATTCTTGCCCACTTTGTCATTAAAATGTGAACCTCTACACTAGCTCATTGTCCAGACGTTCAGTGATACAGAACCAGAAGTAATTTTGACCAGAATTAAACAACGTCAGTGCTGAGGTAAACAATGATACTGATGGTGTAACCTCACAGAGTGATGCCAGTGCCTCAGGCTTGGAATAGCCTTTACACAGCCAGGGGTAACCGGATGGATTTACAACTGAGACATTAACACAATCTGAATGATGCTCTGATTTTGAAGAAAAGCAGAGGGAGTTCTCCCTGGAAACCAGGGCAAATATTTATTCTTCAATCAACATCACTTAAATAGATTATATGCACTTCACCTCTGCAGTTGTGAAAATTGACTTCTGCACTTCCTACATTACAACAATGACTGCAAGTTGGGAAAGAAATACTTAATTGGCTTTGAGGAGGAGTGATTTTCAATGTTGGTTCTGCCCATTTGATCAAAAGAGCACATCAACATCTGCACATGGGTCAGAGGCAGGGAAACCATAGAATCCCTACAGTGTAGCAGCAGGCCATTTGGCCCATCGAGTCCACCCCAACCCACTGAACAGCATCCCATCCAGACCCACCCTTGTAACCCTGCATTTCCCACGGCTAACCCACCAAGACTGCACATCCCTGGACACTGTGGGAAATTTAACATGGCCAATTCATCCTAACCTGCAGACCTTTGGACTGTGGGAGGAAACTGGAGCACCCGGAGGAAACCCACACAGACACGAGGGAGAATGTACAAACTGCTAGCCCCATACCTCCCAACCCCACTACCCAATCGCCACCAAGTCAGAAGTCACATTACAGCAGGTTATAGCCCAACAGCGCTGCTCTGAAAGCTAGTCATTTCAAATAAGCCAGTTGGACTGTAACCTGGTGTCGTGTGACTTTTGACTTTGTCCAGCCCAGTCAAACCCTGCGACCTCCACATCAATCTGCATGGGATATGGAACAGGATAGCAAGTTAAAAATCACATTATCTTAGCTGTGCATTTGAATGAGAGAGAGCCTGTAGTACAGTAAATGTTTCAGACAGACAAGCCAGGTCTTGTGGCTCTCTGGGCCCAATGGTTTTCCCAATGTTTACAAATTGTTCTGATGGTTTCTGAAACTCTTTTCGGTGGCAGTTTTATGGCTCCACAGAAATCCTTGCGGATATTTTGGTTACACTTTTTGCTGGCTCCCTTGGCTTCGTCTTGATTCCGTCTGCTTGGGTTCAGTCTCTGCCTACATTTTGCGCTCTTTGTATTTACTAGATTCCAAACCTTTAACCGCTAAAGTACATATTATTTAAAATAACAAATATCCAGGCAGGACACAGGGGCCATGATTCAGTCTCAATGGGTCTTTCTTTCTGATGGGTGCTGGGGTTGTATTTATCTTTCCCCAGCCTGTTTTGATTAAGTTGGAAAGCGAATACTTCAACTTCCAGAAGCTTTTTGACTTGTTAGTTTAATCTAAACAAGCTGACAGAGACAAAATAGAAATGTCAGATTGAACAGTCTGCTGGGGTTGGAAATAAAGTTTTACTATTTATAGCACAGTTTGTGAAGGAATTGGACTGTTGACAATGGACTGGACTAACCAAGTATTGAGTATAATCCTTATCTGTGCTTGAATGGTCTTTGTTACAATTACAGAGAAAGGTGGCCCTTAATGGTCCATCTCTTTTTTTTTAATTCTTTCAGGGGATGAAGGCATGGCTGGTGAGACCAGCATTTTTC
The DNA here is from genome assembly GCF_037043375.1 of Chiloscyllium plagiosum. Classification (NCBI taxonomy): domain Eukaryota; kingdom Metazoa; phylum Chordata; class Chondrichthyes; order Orectolobiformes; family Hemiscylliidae; genus Chiloscyllium; species Chiloscyllium plagiosum. The sequence goes on from NW_028270166.1 coordinate 5,590,509, forward strand.
CCTAATCACCTTTGAACGGAGTGGTCATGTCAGAGAATAGCTAAGAGTGAGTTACATTGCTGTGGGTCTGACATCGCATAAAGACCAGAACAGGTAAGGATGGCAGATTCCCTTCTCTGAAGGATATTAGTGAACCAGATGGGGCTTTTACAACAATCGATGATAATTTCATGGAAACCAAGAGAGCTGCTGATGATGTAAATCGGAAACAAAAACAGAAGTTGCTGGATAAGGTCAGCAGGTCTGCCAGAGTTAACGTTTCTGGTTGAGAGACCCTTCTTCAGTTTCATGGTCACTGTCACTGTATACCCCAGATTGATGAATTAAAATTCAATTTCACTGGCGGCAGTCGTGGGATTTGAACTCATATCTTCCAAGGCTGGAGATCTGGATGATTGGTCTCTTACTGCTATGCCAACACATTTAACTGAGAAGGTTCCCCTTTTGCCATGAGCCATGTGTAATGGCTGGAAATAACTGAGACTTTCACTGGGTAATGCTGGGGACCAGCATTGTTAAGTGTGATTCACGTTAGTGTTGGTTTAGAGCATAACTCACAGCTCCCTTATTGCCCTCTCTCCTCTCAATCTCAGGATTCCACTTCAAGTCCCCAGCCAGAGTGTAAATGCAAGAGGTGTCGTGCAGCTGAGGGGCTGCTGCACTGTCAGCAATTCTATCTCTGACAATCCAATGTTAAACCAAAGCCCATCGGTTTTCTTAAATAAAACACAGAACTGCGAATGCAGGAGACCTGAAACAAACAGAATTAGAAAGTGCTGGAGAAACTCAGCAGGTCTGGTAGTATCCGTGGAGAGAGAAACAGTTAATGTTTTTGAGTCCCGTTGTTCAGGCTGTTTGCTTGGCTGATCATGAGAGATTCAAAAGCACCTCTTCAAAGCAGAGCTAGACAGACCAAGATCACAAAAGTGCAGATCATCATCATATATGACCAAACAGCCGGAAGGAACAGGAACAGGAGTAGGCAGTTCGGCCCCTCAGGCCTGCTCCACCGTTCTATAGGATCACGGCTGATCCAACGTTCCTCATGTGTGCTTTCCTGTATTTTCCTGTAACTCTCGATTCCCCGAACTGAGCAACAATCTATCGATCTCAGCCTTAAACATACACAAGCCCCATAAGTCTCCGCGGCAATCAGTTCACAACCCTCAGAGAGAAGAAATTCCTCCTCACCTCAGCCTTCAATTGGCACCCCTTTATTCTGAGATTGTATCCTCTAGTACTAGAGGGTCTCTGGGTCCTAGACACTCCCATGAGGGGAACATCCTCTCAGCATTGACCCTGTCAAGCCTCTTCTGAACCCTCTATGTCTCATTGAGATCGCCTCTCATTTACCTAAACTCCAGGGAGGCGAGTCCTAACCTGTTTAACCTTTGCTCATACGACAATCCCTCCACCAGGGATCATCCCAGTGAATCTTCTCTGAACTGCCTCCAATGAAATGATTTCTTTCCTTAAATAAGGGGACTGAAGCTGTTTGTGAGGACTCATTGCATTGCCTCTCACTGCATGTTTCTATATTACCCTTCACTGACTACCAGGCACTTCAATGTCATCTAGAAAAAAGGGGCTATATAAATGCAAGTCTTGCTTTCATTGGAGTACAAATCAAGTAACGATGCTTGGTTTCCTTCTTTGTAACAATGCAATTGGGACAACCTCATATAAGGACATCAACTTGTGGGCGGCACAGTGACACAGTGGTTAGCACTGCTGCCTCACAGCGCAGAGACCCGGGTTCAATTCCTGCCTCAGGCAACTGACTGTGTGGAGTTTGCACGTTCTCCCCGTGTCTGCGTGGGTTTCCTCCGGGTGCTCCGGTTTCCTCCCACAGTCCAAAGATGTGCAGGGTCAGGTGAATTGGCCATGCTAAATTGCCCGTAGTGTTAGGTAAGGGGTAAATGTAGGGGTATGGGTGGGTTGCGCTTCGGCGGGTCGGTGTGGACTTGTTGGGCCTGTTTCCACACTGTAATGCAATATAATGTAAAAAAAAATGTAACTTTTATGTAAATTGAATGCAAAATGCTGAAACTTGCTGTGAGGTTTCGTTCCCCAATTAAGTGAGATTTGTACATAAAATTAATCGGTCAAATTTGGAAGCAGCATTTGTGATAAATCATGGATCATTTAGTCATAGCCTGTCAGAAGGATGGTTGCTATTACAGAGGGAGTGCTGCTTTCCCAGGGGTGGATCACCTGGTTATTAATACGTTACTGGGTCACAGTAATTTCACTCTCTCTGTGAGATTATAGAGATGAGGTTTTGAAAGTGACAGAGAGGATTTTGACAGCTGTTGTTTGATTTATTCTTTACAAGATATTTGTCCCCCAGCATTTCCCGATCCTGTGGAAAAAAGACAGACCTTTGATGGAAGCATCAATTCAGGAGTATCTTGAAGTTAATTTGTGAAAAGAAGTTCCCACCAAAACCAGAACATCAGACACAAAGTGATGGAATGCTGCTTTGCCAAGAGTGAGGAATTCGGCTGCAGGTACCTAATGAAAAACATGTTCCTTTGGATTATAATTCACATTTATCCACGTATTTCTCAAACAGAGCTGACAGTAATAATCTGAGCCAACGATGATGTATGTTTTCAATATTGAACATTCCAGCATTAAGATCCAAGAGCTTTCTGTCTGGAGCATTTACATAGCACCTTCCACTGTCCTAGCCCATCCCAAAACCCTGTACAGTCGATTGCACATTTTTAAAAAATAGTCTCTATTATACTACAGGAAATGCAGCAGCTGATTTGTGCACAGCAGGATCCCATGAACATCGATTAGAAAATCTATTTCAGTGATGCCGGATGACGGATCAGCACTGTCCAAGGACTCTTCAACTTTTCCTCAGAATACTGACTGTAGGGTCTTTTACACTTAGCTGAGAGGGCAGGTGCAGCCTCAGTTTAACAGCTCAGCCTAAAAGCAGCACCTCCAGGAGTACATCCTCAACCTAGTCAGCCTCTCCTCAGAAAATACAAAAGCTTAAACAGGTTCAAGAACAGCTTCTTCCCCGCTGTTATCAGATTTCTGAATGAACCTCTCAGATTTCAAATCTAATGTTGATCTTGTGAACCTTCTTTGCAGTTGTAACTTTGCATCCCTCGCTCTGTTCAATCACCCTGTGAGCTTTGTATGGTATGACCTGCCTGTACTGCACGCAAAACAAAACTTTTCACTGTCCCTAGGTATGTGACAATAATAAATCAAATCAAATCAACATCGTTCCCCCCCACCCATACCTGGGAGCCACCTAGTGAAACTTTCCTGGTCTGTCTCCAAGGCCAATACTTTTTTCTTAGATAAAGGAATCAAGACTGCTCAGTTTTCCAGGTTTGATTTAACCAGTTTCTTGTACGGTTTTACCAAGACCACTTTATTCATACATTCCATTCCCTCTGAAGTAAAGGCCAAAAACCCATTTGCCTCCCCTAGCACCTGCTGAACGTGTATGCTGGTCTTCTATGATAAACGCGCGAGGATCCCAATTGCAGACAGCTTTTCACCCTTCATTAGATTAGATTAGATTACAGTGTGGAAACAGGCCCTTCGGCCCAACAAGTCCACACCGACCCGCCGAAGCGAAACCCACCCCATACCCCTAACCTAACACTACGGGCAATTTAGCATGGCCAATTCACCTGACCCTGCACATCTTTGTGACTGTGGGAGGAAACCAGAACACCCGGAGGAAACCCATGCAGACACGGGGAGAACGTGCAAACTCCACACAGTCAGTCGCCTGAGGCGGGAATTGAACCCGGGTCTCTGGCGCTGTGAGGCAGCAGTGCTAACCGCTGTGCCACCATGCCGCCCCATTGTCGGGAGGTAAACCACAAACACATCTGCAGCAGGTAGCTCCTTCCTGAGAGGAGGTGGGATGTCAGCTTCTCAGTCTGGTTTCCTTTTCAGTATGTCAGCCTTTATTGCTAAAAGAGGAGAGTCTGAAAGTAGGCAGCTGTTGCTGCAACTGTACAAGGTAGCAGTGAGACTGCACCCCAACAGCTGTGGACAGTTCTGATCTCCTGACTCGAGGAGGGATATGGTTATTTTGGAGGCAGTTCGAGGAGGTTCACTCGATTGATTTCAGAGATGAGGGGTTTGTCTGATGAAGAGAGATTGAGCAGTTTAGGCCGATGCTCTCTGAAGTTTAGAAGAGTGAGAGGAGATTGAGAGAACATAGAACATTCCAGCGCAGTACAGGCCCTTCAGCCCTCGATGTTGCGCCGACCTGTGGAACTAATCTTAAGCCCATTTAATCTACACTATTCCATTCTCATCCATATGTTTATCCAATGACCATTTAAATTCCCTTAAAGTTGGTGAGTCTACTACTGTTGCAGGCAGGGTGTTCCATGCCCCTACTACTCTCTGAGTAAAGAACCTACCCCTGACATCTGACCTATATCTATCACCCCTCAGTTTAAAGCTATGTCCCCTCGTGCTAGCTATTGCCATGTGAGGAAAAAGGCTCTCACTGTCCACCCTATCTAACCGTCTGATTGTCTTATATGTCTCAAAAAACATCACCTCTCAATCTCCTTCTCTCTAATGAAAACAGCCTCAAGTCCCTCCGCCTTTCCTCATAAGACCTAGGATATCTTCTCCTGCTCCTGGTTCTGGTGTTGTGGAGTCATACAGCACAGAAACAGGACTTTGAGTCCACTATGTCTATGCTGACCAACAAACCCCAAATGACACTAATCCCATTTACTTGAACTTGCTCCTGTGTTCTCCCTGTTTGGAGTTTTCCTGTCTCTATGTACAGGTGTGATAATCTGTCAGTTCACGCAGCGCTTGCTCGGCAGTCACTGAACTTACACCCATTGTTATCTTTTAATAATCATAGTCTGCTTTTAAATACATGCATGTTGAAGTTAAAAGTTTAATATGTCCACCAGTAATTTGGGATTCTGATTTGTCATCACGATACCCACAGTTGGCACAAAAGCTACTTCCAAATTTGACTGATTCCGATCTCTCCTGATTAGGGAATTTAAGAATTCAAATTGTGTTTTGGTAAAATCTTAGTCTCTTAAAATCTTTGGTATAAAGTGATGTGGAGGAGCCGGTGTTGGACTCAGGTGGGCTTGATCAGCAGTCACACAACACCAAGGTACAGTCCAACAGGTTTATTTGAAATCACAAGCTTTCGGAGCGCTGCCCCTTCATCAGATGCAGTGAGAGGGAAGGGCACACAGACACAAACCCACTCAAATCCACATATAAACTCCATGTCTGTGTGCCCTTCCTTCTCACTGCATCTGATGAAGGGGCAGCGCTCCGAAAGCTTGTGATTTCAAATAAACCTGTTGGACTGTACCCTGGTGTTGTGTGACTTCGGATTGGTATAAAGTGACCATGAAGCTGCTTTGTTGTAAAAACTCAAGTCATGAGTAGGTCCATGGTTGGGTAGAGTAGGCATCCAATCTGTGAGTAGCACCATTGGATGCCTCAGGATGAGAGTCTTTGATGAATGTGATACCCGTGCTGATACTAAGATCCTTGTGTATATGGCAGTCATTTTTCTGACTCTCTTATTTGGCTCCAAAACATGGACTAGGTACAGATACCCCCTCAAGACCCTTGAGAGGTATCATCACTGTTGTTTGAGAGGGATTCTCCGCATCAGCTGGGAGGACTGACATATTAACATCTGTCTCCTTGAAGCACCTAATAGCACCAGCATCGAAGCCATGATCATCCAAAACCAACTCTACTGCACTGGCCAAGCCTGAGCTCCAATAGACAAAGCCAATCATCTTCACCCAGCTCAAGGAAGGCACTTGCAAGAGAGAAGGTCAAAGGGAGTGTTTCAAGACTTCCCTCAGGAAACACAGCATAGATGCCAATGCATGGGAGAAAGAAGAAACTGACTTGGAGGCAATTCCTGTAAGAAGGAGTATAATTCATTGGGAATACCATCAGCAAGAGGGAGAATGGAAAAGGAACTGGAGAAAGGACCATTGATGATCTGAAGGCTAGAGATCAATTCCATCTCCCAGAAACACCTGTCCAATGTATGGTTGAAGATGTGTCTCTAGGATGGAGCCACACAAGGAGGGCAAGGACTCATCATCAGTGACATGGCATTTCCTAGATGGACAATCATTACTCGTTAGTGAGTGATTGCTGACAATGAGGGAGGGGAGGCTTTGGAGGGAGATCAGACGGGCAGCATAGAGGTTCGACAAAGCTCTTGTGGTGCAGTGAAAACTGTCCCTACCCCTAGACCAGATGGTCTGGGTTCAAGTCCCACCTACTCCAAACAAGGATCACACTAAGGTTCACCAAAAATATCTCCAGGCTCTGATCAGGCCATTGACTAGATGAGAGTGGTGCTGAAAAAGCACAGCAGGTCAGGCAGCATCTGAGGAGCAGGAGAATCAATGTTTCAGGCAAAAGCCCTTCATCAGGAACCCAGCTGATCAGATCGTTGCATTGTTAATGTCACAGAGGAAGTGTGAAGGTGAGTGTCAGAGTTGGTGGAATTATTTCTCCAAGAGAATCAAAAGGGGAAGTCAGAGGGTGAAAATCTGAAGCAACAGAGTTAGTCTAACCATGAGAATTATGAATAGATTAGATTACTTACAGTGTGGAAACAGGCCCTTCGGCCCAACAAGTCCACACCGATCCTCCAAAGAGTAACCCACCCAGACCCATTCCCCTACATTTACCCCTTCACCTAACACTACGGGCAATTTAGCGTGGCCAATTCACCTGACCTGCACATCTTTGGACTGTGGGAGGAAACCGGAGCACCCGGAGGAAACCCACGCAGACACGGGGAGAATGTGCAAACTCCACACAGACAGTCACCTAAGGCGGGAATTGAACCTGGGTCTCTGGCACTGTGAGGCAGCAGTGCTAACCACTGAGCCACCGTGCTGCCCATTATGTTTTAATAATGTTAGAAGGAGCTGTAAATTGATAGCATATGACACAGGTGTACATCGCTCTGGCCGCACAACCTCTGTTAATAATTAGAACACTTATATAACCAACTGCAGTCCTGACTGCTGTGAACCCAAGCAGAGAAGCAAGACCTAGTTGTTCTGGAACTTAAAAATCTCAGCTCATAAATTCATGGCACTCTCTCAGGAGATTATTCGATGGGTACAGAGGAATTAAACCATTCCTCATATCCCAAACCCCCATCAGCAACTTCCAATCCTTCACTCATCATGGGATCCAACTATTTCTGAAGTAATCCTGAAATATTACCTTCATTATGTCACCTAGCCAGTGTTAGCTCCAACTGCCAACTGACTGAGTTTCCAGGAAGGAAGCAGATGTTTGTATTACTGTAATCTAACAGATAAAACTGTGGATACTGGAGATCTGAAACGAAAATCAGAAATTGCTGGTGAAACTCAGCAGGTCTGGCAGCATCTGTGGGAGGAAAGCAGAGTTAACGTTTCAAATTTGTGACTTTTCATTGGAACCGAAGTCCTGTATTTACGGTGTTGATAAAAGGTATAGTTTACCAATAAGCAAACCTTTGCAATCTTTCTCAGGCCTATTTGCAGACACAAGCAAACTACAACAACAGAATAACAGATGGTGGCAGCGACGGGAGCATTCGATATTGTTGAACACAATGTGGAAGAGTCAGTGTTGGACTGGGGTGGACAAAGTCAGAAACCACACGACACCAGCATATAGTCCAACAGATTTGTTTGAAATCACAAGCTTGGACTATATCTTGATATTGTTGAAGACTGTGCAGTTAACCATATAGAGTCACAGCCCCTCATGATTTTGTAAACCTCTATAAGGCCGCCTCTCAGCCTCCAACGCTCCAGGGAAAACAGCCCCAGACTATTCAGCACAGAAACAGTGCTGTACTTCGGCCCAACTCACCCATGCTGACCAGATATCCTGAATTAATCTAGTCCCATTTGCCAGCACCTGGCCCATATCCCTCTAAACCCTTCCTATTCATATACCCACCCAAATGCCTTTTAAATGCTATAATTGTACCAGCCTCCACCACTTCCTCTGGCAGCTCATTCCACAATCACACCACCCTCTGTGTGAAAGAGTTGCCCCTTAGGTCCCTTTTAAATCTTTCCCCTCTCACCCTAAATCTATGTCCTCTAGTTTTGGACTGCCCTACCCTAAGAAAAAGACCTTGTCTATTTATCCTATCCATGCCCCTCATGATTTTATAAACTTCTATAAGGTCACCCCTCAGCCTCCAACGCTCCAGGGAAAACAGCCCCAGCCTGTACAGCCTCTCCCTATAGCTCAAACTCTCTAACCCTGGCAATATCCTTGTAAGTCTTTTCTAAACCCTTCCAAGTTTTTCACAACATCTTTCCAATAGCAGGGAGACCAGAACGGAACACAATATTCCAAAAGTGGCCTAACTAATGTCCTGTACAGCCGCAACATGACCAGGGAAATGAAAACCATACAGTAATATAAGGGTTCGAGATGGACCCTTCACCCAGTAGTCATGTGATTTTACATTATTTCCTCAATGGTGTCGACTATATATTCTTTCTGTAGTCATTATAACATTTTTTACGATATATCTCCCACATCTGACTATTCATTCGATGACTTACATCTACAGCACTCAGCAATTTGGGTTCAGATTAGTCCCTCTATCTTATCCTCACTAACACTCAACACTGGAGTCCCCAGCGGTGCGTACTCAGCCTCCTACTGTACTCACTGTACACTCATGACTGTGTCGCCAAATACCAGACTAATGCCATTTACAAGTTCGCTGATGACACCAACATAGTCGGTTGAATCTCAGATGGCGACGAAACAGACTACAGACGGGAGATGGAAGACCTGGAAAAATGGTGCACTGAGAACAACCTAGCTCTCAATGCCAGCAAAACCAAGGAACTCATTAATAACTTTGGCAGGACGTTACTCATGCCCCCGCTGTCCAGGAAAGGCCGCCAGCATTTTCAAAGATCCATCCCACCCTGGCAATGTTTTTCTATAACCTCTACCATCGGGGAGAAGGTACAGAAGCCTGAACACACACACCAGCCAGTTTTGTAACGGTTTCTACCCTACTGTTGTTAGAATACTGAATGGACTCACAAACTCTTAGCATTCGCCTGTACCTGTGTCGTTGTTTTTGCTGCTGTTACCTATTATTTACTATCTGTGCAACTTAACTCTGTGATCTGCCTGTATTGCTTACAAGACAAAGCTTTTCACTGTGCCTCCATACAAGTGACAATAAATCAATTCAATCTTTCTTTGTTAATGTCCTTCGCCACATACCCATAGCCCTGGCTCTCTCTGTGCCACATACCCATAACCCTGGCTCTCTCTGTGCCACATACCCATACACCAGGCTCTCTCTGTGTCACATACACGTTTCACTGGCTCTCTCTGTGTCACATACCCCTCTCCCCAGCTGTCTCTCTGTGTCTTTCCCTATTTTCCCATGTGCTCCCCTCCTCGCTTTCTCCCGATGTCACACTCTCTCTGGTTTTGTTTTCATCTTCCTCCTGGCTGCATTCATTGCCCTCTCTCATCACTCTCCTCCAGGTTTTGTCAGTCCTTACTCCCCACGTCTGTCAGCATCAGAGCTGTATTAATCGTTAAAATATCCTGTACACCTCCTCTTCTGCTCAGAGGCAAACAAAGCAGAAATAAAAAAGAAACACATTAAGTTACAGAAAAATGCAGAAGTCAAGCCAAAACACCGTGATCAAGGGACTGAACCCATGGGCCTGACAAAGTATATTACACCAATAAAAACTGGATCTGCAGAGCAGAGCAGAGCAGTATTCAACTGCTCGATTTAAGTTATTTTCATTTCTGGATTCTGAATGGAGCTTGTGTCTCTTTGGAGAGTCTTTGTGCCTTCAGTTCATCCCAGAAGGAATAAGAGGATGCTCTTTGTTTTGGAATTGAATAGGATCCCAGGATCCACTATAACTCAAACCAAAACCAGGCAAACTGAGATCTTGAATTATTGCCCCTGAAAGTGTTGGTCCGGCTGTTCTGTTTAACGCAATGTGTTTGTCTCTGTTGGTTCACAGCCCTGTTCTCTGAAACATAACCACAAAGAGACAGACACCTTCTGGCCTTCAATTAAATGCTGTCTCCCTTCTTTAGAATTCATAGAATCTGAGAGTTCAGTTTGTAATCACATGCACCCAAGTACAGAAGGACAGGAGTACACTGAAAGGTTTACAATGTCGCTGCGCATGATGCCTTCTGAGATACAAAGTACCGAGGTACAAATCTTAGATACTAAATAGAGAAATGTTACCTTAATTTACAGTTATTCATAGTATGCGTGAGAAAAATAAGCGATGACATAAACAAGATAAACAGTACAGCTTTTCTACAAATCGCCTGTAGTAGGTAAATGCAGGAGGCTTCCACACATTGTCTGACTGCCTGCACCAGTCCCCAGTTCAACAACGGACCCCACTCTGCTCCCGGCCTACAGCCCACAGACCATACCCGCTCCGCTCCAGGCCTACAGCCCACTGACCATCCCTGCTCTGCTCCCGGCCTACAGCCCACTGACCATCCCCACTCTGCTCCGGGCCTAGAGCCCACTGACCATTTCTGATCCGCTCCAGGTCTACAGCCCACTGACCATCCCCGCTCTGCTCCGGGCCTAGAGCCCACTGACCATCCCTGATCCGCTCTGGGCCTACAGCCCACTGACCATCCCCGCTCCACTCTGGGCCTACAGCCCATTGACCATCCCCGCTCTGCTCCAAGCCTAAAGCCCACTGACCATCCCCGCTCCACTCTGGGCCTACAGCCCATTGACCATCCCCGCTCTGCTCCAAGCCTAAAGCCCACTGACCATCCCCGCTCCACTCTGGGCCTACAGCCCAATGACCATCCCCGCTCCGCTCCGGGCCTACAGCCCACTGACCATCCCCACTCCGCTCCGGGCGTACAGCCCACTGACCATCCCACTCCGCTCCCGGCCTACAGCCCACTGACCATCTCCACTCCGCTCCCGGCCAACAGCCCACTGACCAACCCCACTCCGCTCTGGGCCAACAGTCCACTGACCATCCCCGCTCCACTCCAGGCCTACAGCCCACTGACCATACCCGCTCCAGGCATACAGCCCACTGACAATCCCGGCTCCGCTCCGGGCCTACAGCCCACTGACCATCCCCGCTACGTTCTAGGCTGACAGCGCACTGACCGTCCCTGCTTCGCTCCGGGCCTACAGCCCACTGACCATCCCCGCTCCGCTCCAGGCCTACAGCCCACTGACTGTCCCTGCTCCACTCGGGTCTACAGCCCACTGACTGTCCCTACTCTGCTCCGGGCCTACAGCCCACTGACCGTCCCTACTCTACTCCCGGCCTAAAGCCCACTGACTGTGCCACTCGACTCCAGTCCTACAGCCCACTGACCATCCCCACTCCGCTCCTGGCCTACAGCCCACTGACCATCCCTGTTCCGCTCCTGGCCTACAGCCCACTGACCATCCCTGTTCCGCTCCGGGCCTACAGCCCACTGACTGTCTCTCCTCTGCTCCGGGCCTACAGCCCACTGACTGTCCCTACTCTGCTCCTGGCCTACAGCCCACTGACCGTCCCTATTCTGCTCCCTGCCAACAGCTTACTGACTGTCCCATTCTGCTCTGGGCCTACAGCCCACTGACTGTCTCTGCTCCGCTCCGGGCCTACAGCCCACTGACCTTCCCTACTCTGCTCCACTTGGGTCTACAACCCACTGACTGTCCCGATCTGCTCTGCGCCTACAGCCCACTGATCATCTCGGCTCCACTTGGGTCTACAGCCCACTGACTGTCCCACTCTGCTCCTGGCCTACAACCCACGGACCATCCCGGCTCCACTCGAGCCTACAGTCCACTGACCGTACCTACTCTATTCCCGGCCTAAAGCCCACTGACTGTGCCACTCGGCTCCAGTCCTACATCCCACTGACTATCCCTGATCCGCTCTGGGCCTACAGCCCACTGACCATCCCCACTCCGTTCCGGGCCTACAGCGCACTGATAGTCCCCACTCCACTCTGTGCCTACAGCCCAATGACCATCCCCGCTCCACTCCGGGCCTACAGCCCACGGATCATCCCCGCTCCTCTCCCGGCCAAAGTCCACTGACCATCCCCACTCCGCTCCGGGCCTACAGCCCACTGATAGTCCCCACTCGACTCTGTGCCTACAACCCAATGACCATCCCCGCTCCACTCCGGGCCTACAGCCCACTGACCATCACCGCTCCTCTCCCGGCCAAAGTCCACTGACCATCCCCGCTCCACTCCAGGCCAACAGCCCACTGACTATACCCACTCCAGGCTTATAGCCCACTGACAATCCCCGCTCCGCTCCGGGCCTACAGCTCACTGACCATCCCGGCTCCGCTCTGGGCCTACAGCCCACTGACCGTCACCGCTCCGCTCCGGGCCTACAGCCCACTGACCGTTCCCGCTCCGCTCCGGACCTACAGCCCACTGACTATCCCTGCTCCACTCAGGCCTACAGCCCACTGACCGACCCTACTCTACTCCCGGCCTAAAGCTAACTGACTGTCTCTCCTCCGCTCCATGCTTACAGTCCACTGACCATCCCCGCCGCTCCACTCCAGGCCTACAGCCCACTGACCATCCCCACTTCTCTCCCGGCCAACAGTCCACTGACCATCCCCACTCACTCCAGGCCTACAGCCCACTGACCATACCTGCTCCAGGCCTACAGCCCACTGACCCTCCCCGGTCCACTCCAGGCCTGCAGCCCACTGACCATCCCCGCTCAGCTCCAGGCCTACAGCCCACTGACCATCCCTGCTCCACTTGGTCCTACAGCCCATTGAATGTCCCTACTCTGCTCCGGGTCTACAGCCCACTGACTGTCCCTACTCTGCTCCCGGCCTACAGCCCACTGCCTGTCCCACTCTGCTCCTGGCTGACAGCCCACTCACTGTCACACTCTGCTCCTGGCATACAGCCCACTGACCGTCCCTGCTCCACTCGGGCCCATAGCCCACTGATCATCCGTGCTTCACTCGGGACTACAGCCCACTGACCGTCCCCGCTTCGCTCCGGGCCTACAGCCCACTGACCGTCCCTACTCTGCTACCAGCCTACAGCCCACTGCCTATCCCACTCGGCACCTGGCCTACAGCCCACCGACCATCCACACTCCACTCCAGGACTACAGCCCACTGACCATCCCCGCTCCGCTCCGGGCCTACAGCCCACTGACCATCCTTGCTCCACTCCGGGCCTACAGCCCACTGACCATTCCTGCTCCGCTCCAGGCCTACAGCCCACTGACCATCCCTGCTCCACTCCGGGCCTCCAGCCCACTGACCATCCCTGCTCCACTCCGGGCCTACAGCCCACTGACCATCCCCTCTCCGCTCAAAGTCTACAGCCCACTGACCATCCCCGCTCCGCTCCAGGCCTACAGCCTACTGACCATCCCCGCTCCGCTCCAGGCCTACAGCCCACTGACCATCCCCGCTCCGCTCCAGGCCTACAGCCCACTGACCATCCCCACTCTGCTCCAGGCCTACAGCCCACTGACCATCCCCACTCTGCTCCGGGCCTAGAGCCCACTGACCATCCCCTCTCCGCTCAAAGTCTACAGCCCACTGACCATCCCCGCTCCGCTCCAGGCCTACAGCCCACTGACCATCCCCTCTCCGCTCAAAGTCTACAGCCCACTGACCATCCCAGTTCCGCACCTGGCCTACAGCCCACTGACCATCCCTGTTCTGCTCCCTGCTTACAGCTGACTGCCTGTCTCACTCTGCTCTGGGCCTACAGCCCACTCACTCTCCCACTCTGCGCCTGGCCTATAGCCCACTGACTGTCCTTGCTCCGCTCCAGGCCTACAGCCCACTGACCATCCCCGCTCCGCTCCAGGCCTACAGCCCACTGACCATCCCCACTCCGCTCCAGGCCTACAGCCCACTGACCATCCCCGCTCCGCTCCAGGCCCACAGCCACTGACTGTCCCGCTCCACTCCAGTCCTACAATCCACTGACCAGCCCCGTTCCGCTCCAGGCCTACAGCCCTCTTACCATCCCTGCTCCACTCCCGGCCTACAGCCCACTGACTGTCCCACTCTACTCCTTGCCGACAGCCCACTGACTGTCCCACTCTGCTCCTGGCCAACAGCCCACTGACGGCCCTCGCTCCACTCCGGGCCTACAGCCCACTGACCATCCCTACTCTGCTCCCGGCCTACAGCCCACTGAGTGTCCCACTCTGCTCCAGTCCTACAGCCCACTCACCGTCCCTATTCTTCTCCCTGCCTACAGCTTACTGACTGTCCCACTCTGGTCTGGGCCTACAGCCCACTGACCATCCCTGCTCAACTCGAGCCTACAGCCGACTGACTGTCCCTACTCTGGTCCAGGCCGACAGCCCACTGACTGTCCCCGCTCCGCTCCGGGCCTACAGCCCACTGACCATCCCTGCTCCACTCGGGCCTACAGCCCACTGACCGCCCACCCTCCGCACCGGGCCTACTGCCCACTGACCGCACCCGCTCCACTCCAGGCCTACAGCCCCCTGACCAACCCCGCTCCACTCCCGGCCAACAGCCCACTGACCATCCCCGCTCCGCTTCAGGCCTACAGCCCACTGACCATCCCCGTTCCGCACCCAGTCTACAGCCTACTGACCATCCCCGATCCGCACCCGGCCTACAGCCCACTGATCATCCCTGCTCCACTTGGGCCTACAGCCCACTGACCATCCCCGCTCTGCTCCAGGCCTACAACCTACTGACCATCCCCTTTCTGCTCCTGGCCGACAGCCCACTCACTGTCCCACTCTGCTCCTGGCCTACAGCCCACTGACCATCCCCGCTCCGCTCCAGGCCTACAGCCCATTGACCATCTCCGCTCAGCTCCAGGCCTACAGCCCACTGATCATCCCCGCTCTGTTCCAGTCCTACAATCCACTGACCATCCCCGTTCCACTCCCGACTTACAGCCCACTGACGGTCCTTGCTCCGCTCCAAGCCTACAGCCCACTGACCATCCACGTTCTGCTCCCGGCCTACAGCCCAATGACCATCCCCACTCCGCTCCGTGCCTATAGCTCACTGACCATCTCCGTTCCGCACACGGCCTACAGCCCACTGACCATCCCCGCTACGCTCTAGGCCCACAGCGCACTGACCGTCCCTGCTTCGCTCCGGGCCTACAGCCCACTGACCATCCCCGCTCTGCTCCAGGCCTACAGCCCACTGACTGTCCCTGCTCCACCCGGGCCTACAGCCCACTGACTGTCCCTACTCTGCTCTGGACCTACAACCCACTGACCATCCCTGTTCCACTCGGGCCTACAGCCCACTGACTGTCCCACTCTGCTCCTTGCCGACAGCCCACTGACTGTCCCACTCTGCTCTGGGCCTACAGCCCACTCACTGTCCCACTCTGCTCCTGGCCAACAGCCCACTGACGGCCCCCGCTCCGCTCCGGGCCTACAGCCCACTGACCATCCCTACTCTGCTCCTGGCCTATAGCCCACTGACTGTCCCCGCTCCGCTCCAGGCCTACAGCCCACTGACCATCCCTGCTCCACTCGGGCCTACAGCCCACTGACCGCCCCCGCTCCACTCCAGGCCTACAGCCCACTGACCATCCCCGCTCCGCTTCAGGCCTACTGCCCACTGACCATCCCTGCTCTGCTCCAAGCCTTCGGCCCACTGACCATCCCCGCTCTGCTCCCGGCCTACAGCCCACTGACTACCCCGCTCCGCTCCAGGCCTACAGCCCACTGACCGTCCTTGCTCCGCTCCAGGCCTACAGCCCACTGACCATCCCCGCTCTGCTCCAGGCCTACAGTCCACTGACCATCCCCGCTCCGCTCCAGGCCTACAGCCCACTGACCGTCTTTGCTCCGCTCCAGGCCTACAGCCCACTGATCATCCCTGCTCCGTTCCAGTCCTACAATCCACTGACCATCCCCGTTCCGCACCCAGCCTACAGCCCTCTGACCATCCCTGTTCTACTCGGGCCTACAGCCCACTGACCATTCCTGTTACGCTCCTGGCCTACAGCCCAATGACCATCTCCACTCCGTTCCGTGCCTATAGCTCACTGACCATCCCCGTTCCGCACACGGCCTACAGCCCACTGACCATCCCTGCTCCACCTGGGCCTACAGCCCACTGACTGTCCCTACTCTGCTCCGGGCCTACAGCCCACTGACTGTCCCTACTCTGCTCCGGGACTACAGCCCACTGACCATCCCTGCTCCACTTGGGCCTACAGCCCACAGACCATCCCAACTCCGCTCCGGGCCTACAGCCCACTGACCATCTCCATTCTGCACCTGGCCTACAGCCCTCTGACTGTCCCGCTCCACTCCAGACCTACAGCCCACTGACCATCCCCACTCCGCTCCATGCCGATAGCCCACTGACCATCCCCGTACCGCTCCAGGCCTACAGCCCACTGCCTGTCCCACTCAGCTCCTGGCCTATAGCCCACTGACTATCCCTACTCTGCTCCCGGCCTACAGCCCACTGACTGTCCCACTCTGCTCCAGTCCTACAGCCCACTGACCGTCCCTATTCTTCTCCCTGCCTACAGCTTACTGACTGTCCCACTCTGCTCTGGGCCTACAGCCCACTGACCATCCCTATTCTTCTCCCTGCCTACAGCTTACTGACTGTCCCACTCTGCTCTGGGCCTACAGCCCACTGACTGTCTCTGCTCCGCTCCGGGCCTACAGCCCACTGACCATCCCTACTCTGCTCCTGGCCTACAGCCCACTGACTGTCTGTGCTCCGCTCCGGGCCTACCGCCCACTGACCGTCCCTACTCTGCTCCTGGCCTACAGCCCACTGACTGTCCCACTCTGCGTTGGGCCTACAACCCACTGACCGTCCCTGCTCCGCTGTGGGCCTACAGCCCGCTGACCGTCCCTACTCTGCTCCCGGCCTACAGCCCACTGCCTGTCCCATTCTGCTCCAGTCCTACAGCCCACTGACTGTCCCACTCCGCTCCGGGCTACAGCCCACTGACCGTCCCTGCTCTGCTCCGGGCCTACAGCCCACTGACCATCCCTGCTCTGCTCCCGGACTACAACCCACTGACTGTCCCACTCCGCTCCGGGCTACAGCCCACTGACCGTCCCTGCTCCGCTCCGGGCCTACAGCCCACTGACCGTCCCTGCTCCGCTCCGGGCCTACAGCCCACTGACCGTCCCTGCTCCGCTCCGGTCCTACAGCTCACTGACTGTCCCCACTCCGCTCCGGGCCTACAGCCCACTGACTGTCCCACTCCGCTCCGGGCCTACAGCCCACTGACTGTCCCACTCCGCTCCAGGCCTACAGCCCACTGACTGTCCCACTCCACACCGGGCCTACAGCCCACTGACCGTCCCTGTTCCGCTCCGGGCCTACAGCCCACTGACTGTCCCACTCCGCTCCGGGCTACAGCCCACTGACCGTCCCTGCTCTGCTCCCGGCCTACAACCCAGTGACTGTCCCACTCCGCTCCGTGCTACAGCCCACTGACCGTCCCTGCTCTGCTCCCGGCCTACAACCCAGTGACTGTCCCACTCCGCTCCGGGCTACAGCCCACTGACCGTCCCTACTCTGCTCCCGGCCTACAGCCCACTCCCTGTCCCATTCTGCTCCAGTCCTACAGCCCACTGACTGTCCCACTCCGCTCCGGGCTACAGCCCACTGACCGTCCCTGCTCTGCTCCGGGCCTACAGCCCACTGACCATCCCTGCTCTGCTCCCGGACTACAACCCACTGACTGTCCCACTCCGCTCCGGGCTACAGCCCACTGACCGTCCCTGCTCCACTCCGGGCCTACAGCCCACTGACCGTCCCTGCTCCGCTCCGGGCCTACAGCCCACTGACTGTCCCACTCCGCTCCGGGCCTACAGCCCACTGACTGTCCCACTCCGCTCCGGGCCTACAGCCCACTGACCGTCCCTGCTCCGCTCCGGGCCTACAGCCCACTGACTGTCCCACTCCGCTCCGGGCTACAGCCCACTGACCGTCCCTGCTCCGCTCCGGGCCTACAGCCCACTGACCGTCCTTGCTCTGCACCCGGCCTACAACCCAGTGACTGTCCCACTCCGCTTCGGGCTACAGCCCACTGACCGTCCCTGCTCCGCTCCGGGCCTACAGCCCACTGACCGTCCCTGCTCCGCTCCGGGCCTACAGCCCACTGACTGTCCCACTCCGCTCCGGGCTACAGCCCACTGACCGTCCCTGCTCCGCTCCGGGCCTACAGCCCACTGACTGTCCCTGCTCTGCTCCCGGCCTACAACCCAGTGACTGTCCCACTCCGCTCCGGGCCTACAGCCCACTGACCATCCCTCCTCCGCTCCAGGCCTCAACATGTCTGATGATGTCACCGCTTCTCCAAGGAAAGTTTTTTCTCAACAAAACATTCGAAAAAGTCTTTAAAAAGTGGGAAACAGAATGAGAAATGAAAAGAAAAAGTAGACGGAATAGACGATCTCTAGACTGAGGAGTCTGAACGGTACCTACTCCAAGGCCGCCATCTTCCTCTCTCCCAACATCCAACTTCAACTGATCTTTACTGTTCATCAGCACCTCCGCTGACTTCATCCTCTCCCCCACCATCCCGCTTTGATGAATTCATTTCCAGTGAAGTGTTGACCCATCAATTCAACTTGTTTGGTGCATTAATGGTGAGCTTAACTTCTCCACGTATGGTCTTCTAACATGTATTGTGTATGTTTGGAGAGTCCACCACTTCACAAAATTAGTTATAGCTAAGTGGTTTGCCATTGACATGGACTTCATCAACTGTCTCGCTTCCTCTCTTCTCTCCTTGTACATTCAACCACAGAAATGAAATTGATATGGCAGAGAAGGAAGCCATTCAGCCCATCGGCTCTGTGCCAGCTGACAAAGAGCTATCCAATATATTCCTACTCCAAACCATTGATCTAAAAGCAAGGATGTAATACTGAGCCCTGTGATCCCCCAGTGGAAACAGCCTTGCTGTCAGAGAAACACCCATCTACCGAGTTCCTCTGCTTCCTCTCTCTCTGACAATTTTGGCTCTAACTTGCCTCTTTTTCCTTGGGTTTTTCCTTCACTGACCAGTCTGAGGTCTCGTCATGAGACTTGCGAAAATCCAGATAGACTACATTCAATATGTTACATTCACTAACCCTCCTTATTATTGCCTTAAACATTCAATCAAATTAGTCAGACATGACCTTTCCTGAACAAAATCCATGCTGACTGTCCTTGATTGATCAAAGTCCCTCCATTACTGCCTCGCAGAATTATTTTCCAATAGTTTTGTCGAGGTATGATTTACCAAGTTGGGATTACTCAGTCTGTGACTTCCTCCCTTTCTAAACACCGACATTCATGGATTGAGAGCACTGCTTTAATGCAGGCCTGCACCTGGGTGCCAACAGCAACAGGAACTTGGCTGAGACAGAGAGAAATCCCATCCCATTCCACCTGGTCTGGTCCAGAGTGAACGGAATTGCATGTGTAGCCATTTGTGTCACCCTAAGCCTCGCTCTCAATTGCTCTCTTTACTTTGCCCGATTTTTCCTTATCTCACTGGTGTCTGAAGGTGTTGACTCAGTTGGACCTGTTGAGCTAAAACAGAGGTCCATCTGTTTCTTCAGGTGATTGTTACAAACCCAGAGAAACCATCGATGTAAACAGCGGTGAGTTCCTTCCATGTCCTGGCCAACCATCACCAGCAAAGGATGGAATTACGGGTTAGTTATGTGATTGCTGATCTTGGGCCCAGTGCAGCACTGCCTGCCAATGCTGACACACAGCAACAGTCCGAGTCATTCAGAGTGCATGGGTGAAGACCCTCCGACATTTTGAGTTGTTTTAACAGACAGGTTGAGGTATCATTGAAGTAAATTACTCTTTCAATTTTGCGTCTTGGAAAACCTCACTTATTTACAAGATAGAAATCAGGGAAGGTTTTCTTTATATTTGGACGCTTTCAGATGTTACCTGGTCTAACCTCTGGATCGTTTGATTCATAGTTTGCCAGCAAAGTCTAAATTAGTTCTCCCTGAAATGTCATTAAAAGCAGATTAAGCCTCGGCACTGCTTCATTAGTCACTTGTTGTGAGTCTGGCACCTCTGCTGTGTTTTGATAACACGGTTTATGGCCATGAGGATATCCGGAGCCAAACATGAAGTCTATTCATGCGAACCTCCAGTTATGTTGTAGTGCAATCTACCAGATTATAGAGGGGAAATTCTAACACTTTCAACAGCGTCTCCTCTTCTATTGACGCATTGCTGTGTGGTCAGTTTAACACCACCAACTCCAACTGCAAAAGTCATGGGTTTGGGGCTTATTCCAGAGAACTGAATACAGAGACCCAAGACTGACCCTCCTGGGGACAGCACTGAATAAAGAGTCTCCAGACTGACCCTCCTGGGGATGGCACTGAATACAGAGACTCCAGACTGACCCTCCTTGCGAAAGCACTGAATACAGAGACTCCAGACTGACCCTCGTGGGGATGGCACTGAATACAGAGACTCCAGACTGACCCTCCTGGGGACAGCACTGAATACAGAGACTCCAGACTGACCCTCCTGGGGACAGCACTGAATACAGAGACTCCGGACTGACCCTCCTGAGGACAGCACTGAAGACAGAGACTCCAGACTGACCCTCCTGGGGACAGCACTGAATACAGAGACTCCGGACTGACCCTCCTGAGGACAGCACTGAATACAGAGACTCCAGACTGACCCTCCTTGCGAAAGCACTGAGTACAGAGACTCCGGACTGACCCTCCTGGGGATGGCACTGAATACAGAGACTCCAGACTGACCCTCCTTGCGAAAGCACTGAATACAGAGACTCCAGACTGACCCTCCTGGGGACAGCACTGAATAAAGAGACACCAGACTGACCCTCCTGAGGACAGCACTGAATACAGAGACTCCAGACTGACCCTCCTGAGGACAGCACTGAATACAGAGACTCCAGACTGACCCTCCTGGGGACAGCACTGAATACAGAGACTCCAGACTGACCCTCCTTGCGAAAGCACTGAATACAGAGACTCCAGACTGACCCTCCCGAGTACAGCACTGAATACAGACACTCCAGACTGACCCTCCTTGCGAAAGCACTGAATACAGAGACTCCAGACTGACCCTCCTGGGGACAGCACTGAAGACAGAGACTCCAGACTGACCCTCCTGAGGACAGCACTGAATACAGAGACACCAGACTGACCCTCCTGAGGACAGCACTGAATACAGAGACTCCAGACTGACCCTCCTGAGGACATCACTGAATACAGAGACTCCAGACTGACCCTCCTGGGGACAGCACTGAATACAGAGACTCCAGACTGACCCTCCTGAGGACAGCACTGAATACAGAGACTCCAGACTGACCCTCCTGAGGACAGCACTGAATACAGAGACTCCAGACTGATCCTCCTGAGGACAGCACTGAATACAGAGAATCCAGACTGACCCTCCTGGGGACAGCACTGAATACAGAGACTCCAGACTGACCCTCCTGAGGACAGCACTGAATACAGAGACTCCAGACTGACCCTCCTGATGACAGCACTGAATACAGAGAATCCAGACTGACCCTCCTGGGGACAGCACTGAATACAGAGACTCCAGACTGACCCTCCTGATGACAGCACTGAATACAGAGAATCCAGACTGACCCTCCTGGGGACAGCACTGAATACAGAGACTCCAGACTGACCCTCCTGAGGACAGCACTGAATACAGAGACTCCAGACTGACCCTCCTGAGGACAGCACTGAATACAGAGACTCCAGACTGATCCTCCTGAGGACAGCACTGAATACAGAGAATCCAGACTGACCCTCCTGGGGACAGCACTGAAGACAGAGACTCTAGACTGACCCTCCTGAGGACAGCACTGAATACAGAGACTCCAGACTGACCCTCCTGATGACAGCACTGAATACAGAGAATCCAGACTGACCCTCCTGGGGACAGCACTGAATACAGAGACTCCAGACTGACCCTCCTGAGGACAGCACTGAAGACAGAGACTCCAGACTGACCCTCCTGACCCTCCTGATGACAGCACTGAATACAGAGACTCCAGACTGACCCTCCTGAGGACAGCACTGAATACAGAGACTCCAGACTGACCCTCCTGAGGACAGCACAGAATACAGAGACTCCAGACTGACCCTCCTGAGGACAGCACTGAATACAGAGACTCCGGACTGAGCCTCCTGGGGACAGCACTGAAGACAGAGACTCCAGACTGACCCTCCTGCTGACAGCACTGAGTACACAGACTCCAGACTGACCCTCCTGAGGACAGCACTGAATACAGAGACTCCAGATTGACCCTCCTGAGGACAGCACTGAATACAGAGACTCCAGACTGACCCTCCTGATGACAGCACTGAATACAGAGACCCCTGGGGACAGCACTGAAGACAGAGACTCCAGACTGACCCTCCTGGGGACAGCACTGAGTACAGAGACTCCAGACTGACCCTCCTGGGGACAGCAATGAGTACAGAGACTGCAGACTGACCCTCCTGGGGACAGCACTGAATACAGAGACACCAGACTGACCCTCCTGAGGACAGCACTGAATACAGAGACTCCAGACTGACCCTCCTGGGGACAGCACTGAATACAGAGACTCCAGACTGACCCTCCTGAGGACAGCACTGAATACAGAGACTCCAGACTGACCCTCCTGAGGACAGCACTGAATACAGAGACTCCAGACTGATCCTCCTGAGGACAGCACAGAAGACAGAGACTCTAGACTGACCCTCCTGAGGACAGCACTGAATACAGAGACTCCAGACTGACCCTCCTTGCGAAAGCACTGAATACAGAAACTCCAGACTGACCCTCCTGATGACAGCACTGAATACAGAGAATCCAGACTGACCCTCCTGGGGACAGCACTGAATACAGAGACTCCAGACTGACCCTCCTGAGGACAGCACTGAAGACAGAGACTCCAGACTGACCCTCCTGAGGACAGCACTGAATACAGAGACTCCAGACTGACCCTCCTGATGACAGCACTGAATACAGAGACTCCTGGGGACAGCACTGAAGACAGAGACTCCAGACTGACCCTCCTGCTGACAGCACTGAGTACAGAGACTCCAGACTGACCCTCCTGGGGACAGCAATGAGTACAGAGACTGCAGACTGACCCTCCTGAGGACAGCACTGAATACAGAGACACCAGACTGACCCTCCTGAGGACAGCACTGAATACAGAGACTCCAGACTGACCCGCCTGGGGACAGCACTGAATACAGAGACTCCAGACTGACCCTCCTGAGGACAGCACTGAATACAGAGACTCCAGACTGACCCTCCTGGGGATGGCACTGAAGACAGAGACTCTAGACTGACCCT